>NC_067283.1:113653001-113964798 GCF_020740795.1 Apus apus | reverse complement strand
TGGTATATCATGTGTTTGTAGAAGAAAGTGTTTATTTAATTTAAAGTAAATGCATGTAGTGGGTCACATCCTCAACCTGACTACACTGGCTTCTCTGCCAAAACCAGGTTATCTTCTGACACTGAAAGACTCCGCAAATTCTTGGATGTGTAAAAAACACAAAGAAGCATGAGGAAGTTTTAAGCTTCATAGTACATAAAAATGCTTTTATGTTTTATATATTCTGTAACAATAATTGCCATGGAATATTAGAAAGGACACAACCTCTCAGTTCCATTCATATACTTTGTTTTGTCTCTTGTAGTCAGTTGTTCAGATGAGAATCCATGGCCACAAAAGAACAAGTTCTTTTACTATGTTCTTTCTTCCTAAGATAACCTTCTGAGGCTCAGTGCCTTTCTGCAAGAGTGACATATGTTTCTTGACATATAACCTGAAATACAGTTGCACTAAAAAAAATTACCTATCTTTATAATTAATTATTCCCATCTTTTTAATCACCAACAGTTATTAAATTCATAAGGCTCTTTGCAAACCATTGATGAAATTGTTAATGTTAATGAACTTCCATGGGAAGATGGTCACACAGTGATGATTACCCATTTCAATTTATGCCTGAGCCCTATGACTTAATGACATCTTCATCTATTTCATGTTTGACACACTAGTTTTGAATCATTCTGTCATATTAATAATCACTATACCATGTGATCCCATGTCAAATGGCTTATACAAGTCCAACTATATTCCACTAACCTTAATTCAAAACTGAAGAAACACAGTTATAGACAGACTGAATTACATTTACTAGGAAGGAATAATTTCACAAAGACCCACAGGCTGACATCTACTTTAAACCCTAGGAAACCCTTAACCTATCATGCTGGAGTCCAAGTCCAAGTTTCAGATCAACTTTTATACTTACACTTTGGCTGTCAGGCTGGACTTACTTGCTATGACCAAGGAAGAGACACCACTACTGTTCAATCTCCATCCTACCAGTTCATTCATTTTTTACCATATTATCACACATTTTCATATTAACCAATTTTTCAAACTTCCAGTGGGTGGTTGGTATGGCTGAAGAAGCCTTTTGTGATTTTATACAAATATTATAACAAACAGGTAAAATAATTGTACCAAATTGTTTATAGTATTTCTGGCAATGGTGACTCATTTGTCAATGAGAGAAAAGATAGAGAAAGTTCTAAATGGAGGTTGTCACCCTGGGTTGGATTTATAGCCAGACTCTACTGACAGTGTTCATACTACATTTTGTCTCACTCTGTATTGATGTAGTGTTATAGTGATTTACTCTTCAGACAGTGCCACTTTATGGAATAATACTTGGGTAGTAGAACAATTGGGTCCAGTGAACCATGTGAAGAGAGAAACTTGGACAAATGCAGCTTACATACTTCTCATTCAGAATATCTGATCCTGTCTGAAAAACCCTACCAGTAAACTTTCCTGGTTTTCTGTGTATCAAGCTATCACTGATCCAAACTGTGTAAGGAGTTCTACCGAAATCAGGAAGGAAACCTGGCAGCTTCCGTATTTCATCTTTGCAGCATGGATATTTTCCCAGCAGATCTTGCTGCACTGAGGAAGATTTGGCCAGCAATGCCACAGAAGTGTAGGTCCAAATTGTCAGAAGGTGTGACATTGCATTATCACAGAATCATAGAATGGTTTGGGTTGAAAGGGACTTTAAAGATCATCTAGTTCCAACCCCCCTGCATGGGCAGGGACACCTCCCACTAAATCAGGTTGACAAAAGCCCTATCCAGCTTGGTCTTGAACATTTCCAATGATGGAACAACTTCTCTAGGCAACCTGTACCAGTGTCTCACCACCCTCACAAGAAAAATTTTCTTTCAAATGCTTAGTGTAAATCTCCCCTCTTCTAGTTTGAAGCCATTACCCCTTGTGTTAGTGCCACATGCCCTTTTAAAAAGTCCCTCCCCAGCTTTCCTGTAGGCCCCTTCAGGTACTGCAAGGCTGCTATAAGGTCTCCCTGGAGCCTTCCCTTCTCAAGGCCCGACAACCCCAATTATCCCAGCCTATCTTCATAGGAGAGGTGCTCCAGCCCTCTAATCATCTTTGTGGCCTTCCTCTGGACTCACTCCAGCAGGTTAACATCCTTCCTATGTTGGGGGCTCCAGAGCTGGACACAGTGCTCCAGGTGGTGCCTCACAAAAGCTGAGCAGAGTGGGAGAATCACCTCTCTTGACCTGCTGGCCACGTTTCTTTTGATGCAGCCCAGGAGACAGTTGGCTTTCGGGCCTGCAAGCGCACGTTGCTGACTCATGTTGAGCTTCTCCAGAGCTGTTCTCAATCCATTGTCCACCCAGCCTGTAATTGTGCTTGGGATTGCCCTGACTCAGGTGCAGGACCTTAAACTTGGCCGTAATGAACTTCATGAGGTTGGCATGGGCCCACCTCTGAAGTCTGTCAGGGTCCCTCTGGATGGCATCCCTTCCCTCCAGGATGTCGACCACAGCAGCACAGCAGGAGGTATCATTTGTGTAAGGAATTGGGGAGTAGCAGTGTGTTCTACATAGCTGGCCACTGTCCTTGCTACTTGAGTGTACTGGTAACCAGCACAAGTTCAGCAGCCACACTCTAAGGGACCAGCCCAGCACAAAGAAGTCTTAGGCCAGGAAGAGTTCAGAGATGATTTTTCCTTCCCCCCTTCAAACTGCATGACCAGCAGATGAGCCAGACCCTGGGAGCTGACATTGTGTGCACATTTATTCAACCTCATCTCTTACTTCCCAAGTCCCTCCACTCTACCCCTGAGAAATGTCTTTCTTAACAGGATTTATTAAGATATTCAGGTGCCAAAGCCACTCAGCAACTCAGTCATCATGCTGATGCACTCAAGCTCTCAAGCCCATACAAAAAAAGTATTATTTCAAAATCTGGACCCTTAGTCTCTGAAATAAATATAACACAGTAGACAAAACCTAGTAGAAGAAAAACTAAAAAAAAAAAAAAGAAAAAAAAAGGCAAGGTAAGGAGCAGAGTCAGTAATGGGGCACTGAACTCCCTTCAGATGAATGACAGACCTTTGGAAAATAAGAGAGAGATGCTGTCATACTGACATCCCAGGAGAGTCAAGCTCCACACCCAGGTCTGGAAGTGTCTAACACCTACAGATCCCACATGAGTGCAGACATCAGTAGAGATTAGGAAGCATTAAGGAGAAGGAAAACGTTGTGATATTTTTAAAGTTTAAAAAGCATATGGAGGTCAAGACCAGATTAACATTTTATGGGATGATATCTAGTTTATCAGCCTAGTATATTATCGTTTAGCCCTAATCTGTCGCAATGCTATGTTAAAAATCATGTGCTATTCATACAGTAGGATTATAAGTCACGATACTCAATTTCAGCCTTTATATATAAACGCACGTGTTGCCTGGTGGAGAATATTCTGAATTCAGGACTGCACTAGTCAAAGTCTACAGGGTGCCTGGGTAAATGCTCAGGGCAGTGGAGCTCAAAAAGCGGCAAGAATTTACTCTGCCAGGCCTTGCAAAGAGGTTAATAGTGTTACCAACTTCAGCTGCCTATACTATCCCTCTGATCATGGCACTCCTGCAGAGCAGAGATGTGGGCAAGGAATGTGTTCCTGAGCTCTAGCTTCCCCAGTTTACACATCTGCAATAACGACATATTTGTGCAACCGCAATTAGCATCCACATGGGTTTACAGAGATGATATTTGAACACGGAAAAGAGCAGCTTGTGGGAAAGTGGTCCAGAACTGATCCTGCCATGACTTAATTCTGAAATTACCCCTTGCAGAATAACAGTCTAATGTCCAAGGTCCTGACGTAATAGCTAAATTATGGTTAAAACATCAAACTCCTGCTCTTCAGGTACAAACAATTGGCCTCGCAGCATACTTCTAACAGTTTAGCATCCAGGGGTTTCACACGCACAGTTAAGAGCGCTGAAACGTGCTGGCCTCTTTCCACCTCTTGAAAAATGGTTACTGAGCACCTGAACCTTACTTAGAGTATTCAGGCACGAAGGAAGAAAGAGAAACGTGGTTAAAACTGGGTGAGGCTTTGGTTTTGCAGACGGAAATTAATTTTCTTTTTCAGTGTTCAAGAAGCCTGGACAGAGGGCCGTGAGCACACACCTGAAGAGAAAGACATAGTTCAGAATGGAAGAAGATGCATTAACTAGTCCTCATCACATCTGTCTGTGAGACCTGCCCAGGCTCTCTGAAAATTGCCTGTGTCCAATGACCGTCTCCCCATGGCTGATCTTGGCAGTGGCCAGTAAGGGCGGAAGGAGAAGGGAAGAACCATGACTCCCAGCCTTTCACACAGCTGGCTGGCTCAGCACACTGTGACTGCAGAGACATGGATGCATCAGGCAGGGTCCCTGGGAGGGACAAGGAACACCTGGAGACATGGCCGGCACCAGCTAGCCAAGTCTAGCAGATGCACCAGCTGCAGGCAGCTCAGAAAGTCCCTGCAGGACGGTGGCTCCACGGCTAATGAAATATCCATCCTCTTGTCCCCATAGATGCCTTCCTTCACTGCCCCTTCCTCACTCTTGTCAGTCATGGTGAAACCCTCCTGCATGCTGTGAGGGCTGCAAATAGTCAGGGAGAGCTGAAAGGAATGGGGCAGATTTCCTGGGTGGCACATAGGGTGCTGGCATGGAGCAGCAGGCTGCCTGGGAAAAGAAAGGAGGTTTAGGCTCCTTTTATTGCCAGACCCATGGGAACTGCCCTGGGCTCCTGCCTCCTTCCTTCCCCACCATCCTGGCAGCCCTCTCTGTGCTGTCAGGCACAAGCAAACCCTCCATTAGTCAGAGGAAAAATATTCAGAAGTACTTGCTATGGATTTATTCGGTGTAGCTTGTAACCATATTTTGAAATGAGAGATCAATGGTACTGTATATATACTGTTATTTTTTACACGGAACAGATTCATTTTCACACTTGGCATGCAATAAACACCAGAGTCATGAAGAAGCACAGTTTCTAAAGGCCAGCACATTTCATGCTGGGAGAGCACTGTACAGCTACCCCCCAATTACATGCAGTACAGACCAAAGCAAGGCAAATACAGTGTGTGATAGCTTGATTAAAGTGAACACCGTGGCCAATAAACCAAATGCCTAAAACTGTAAACATTACCTAAGCTAAATGTGTGAAAAAAGAAATACAGAAAACAGATCTGACAAGTCCTTGTACAATGTTTCAGCTTCTCATGGCTTGAAATAATTTTCTCATGTTGGGACTGTTATTTGCTCTGAAGTGATTCTTATGTGAGGGCAAATTCACTGTAACCTTTCCCACACGCCTGCTCTGCAACATGTACGTGGCTTAAAGAGAAAGTTCCATGCTCTGGAAAGCTCACAAGCTCACCAGCATTAACTGCAAATTTCCTTCACCTTCTTCATGCTTCTCTTCATTAGTGTCCTCAGAGGTGATAACTACCTGCACTAGTTGTGTCCAAAAACAAGCTGCTTTGTCTTGCAAGACCATTTTCTCTCCTCAGCTGAATTTTTACAGACAGTTTAGGAACAGGGGCTGCATTTCACCCACAGGGTACATTTCATAGTGAGACAGACTCTTGCTTCTCTGCCCTTACTCCACCAAGCTAAGCAAGGGCCAGTAGCATCCCAAAAATTGTATGGCTCTGTAAGCCTAGGATTGTGCCAGGACAAATCTGCCATGTGGCCACTTCTGTGCTTGACCAGCCTGGGGTACAGAAAAGCAAGTTCATCTTATGCCTAAGATATGGCCTGAACAGAGGCAGAAGGGATTTCTCATGGTCCTGACCTGTAAGGGCACTTGAGCTGCACACTCCATTGGAATGTTGAAGTCCATTCCTCTGGAAGCACTCATCCTGTTCCCTGCACCAGAGCCCATGAGGGATCAACCATGCCACATTCGTTCACTCATTCCTGTATGCTCTGAGATGACTTTCCACTGGGGGAGTACACTGAAATACATCATCTTTGCAACCCACAGTGCTCATTTTCTTTCACTTTTGCATAAAGTGTGCAAGATGATGGGGCAATGTTCTGTTTGATCTCACCCTACAGACCAACACATCAGGCTGTGATAATCTGGCAGTGTGGGCTGGATCCTCCAGGGCTTATGGAAATCTTCTGAAATCTCCTTCTTCTATTCTGAATATATTCTTCCTAATATAATCAGGGTCTTTCTATCTCCTCCTCATCCCCCTCCTGCACCTAAAACAGCTCCTTCCCTCTGGCTTCCAAGAGCTCCTCTGTCCAAGCTATATTTTATCAGGGGAGTTTAGGTTTTGGCATGTTTTCTTCTGTTCTCAGCTGGCTGATGTCTTCCCATCCCAATGCATTCCTCAGGTCAAAGGTATATCCCAAAATGTGCTCACTCTCTTTAGCCCAAGGGAAGCATTGGAAATTGTCAGATTTGAGGACAGCAGCTGGATCAGCAAAGACGGCCAAGACTGTAGAGTCCACATGATTAATTTCAGGGAGGTACTTATTGAAATCATGTTATCTTTCTTTCTTTTTTTTTTTCTTTTTTTTCTTTTTTTTTTTTTTTTAAAGTTCAAAATTTGGGCTGAGGTTCATGGCAGTTGCTATTTTTATTGAAGTTGTTTGCCCATCCCTGGTGGATTTTTGCTATCACAATCATTTCTATGCTGGCAAGAGCCTGTAATGTCAGCAGCACAGAAATATGATTTCACTGCAGCACTAAGCCAGGGGAGAATCTGGATCATGAAGGATCAAGCTCTGACCGGAACACAAATTGTCTAAGAACTCACAAATACAGTTTTGGTGACGTAATTTCTTTTTTTCTGAAATGCTCCTTCTCCCCACTTCCAGCATTACATCCTGGGACCACCTCTTTTGTGCCTTTAGGCATCGGATTGGGAAGAGAGGGCTGGGGGTAAATCACCCTGGGGATAGCAAAACAGGTAGCAGAAAGGAAATAAATTTCCTCTCAATCCTCACATAACTACACTGTAATCTTTTCATTTTAAGGAGTGAAAGAAAGGCATAAAATACAACCTTCTAAATTCCAGCTGGAGAATCTCACCTATGGTAAAGACTTGTAAGGCCTGATAAAAAAATAACAAATGATCTATAAATTAATATATGTTTAAGGAGCATGGATGGAAGCAGTACAAGGCAGCACAAAACTTATGGAAAATCTGTGTCTACTGCAATCAGTTTCCATGAAGAATGATCTCCTGAGGCAGCACATGCAAAATGGAAAGACCTGGGTGTTTCTGGAAATAAGGATTTTATTTCAGCATTCAAGAAATTGGTTTGCACTAAAAGAAACAAAACTCCTATGTAACCTGATGATGATGATGCATAAATTATCTGTGCCCTACAGACCATTTAAAAAACAAAACCTGACTTCTTTTGGTTGATTTCACTTTTTCTGGTGCTGCAAACACAAGTGTCAACTTACATGAAGCGGAAAAGGTGTTTAGTGGTCAGGAAACATGTTCTTTCTAGTGCACAGGGAATGCAACTCTCAGGCAGAAATAGCCCACCAAAAAAAAACCAAACAAAAAACCCAACAACTTTGTGATTTATTAATTACAAGCCTTTAGTTGTTACCTTTAGTAAACCACCATTTTTACATCATTGCAGAAACCTATAAACACCAACAGACAAAAAGCAAAGTTTTGCTATCTTACAACAGATAAGTAAATTGAAGAGTGGACTGTAAAAAAAAAAAAAAAAAAGCCCTCTATATCCATTTCTTTTTTTATGAAAAGCAGGAGGAAGATGTTGTGCTCATACGTCTGAGTTAACCTCTTACCATGGCAAACCTCAAGCTCCGTTCCTCTAGAACTGACACTGTTGTGTGTCATGACAGAAGCCAACAGGTCCTGCCACTAAAGCACAGGGTGCCTCAAAGAAGTTTTCATCAACATGGAGCTTAAAACAGCAATGGCAGACAGCAGCTCACTGCAGCTGGGGCACAGATGAGAAACCTTGAGAACAAACCTTTGCATCGGGGCCTTCAAAAGCAGGGCACAACTTTTCCTAAAAGGTAGCAGGGATGTCTCTCTAAGCTAATGCAAACTGCAAGTCCTACTGTGAGGAGCCAAACAGCTCCAGGACTTCCAGAGGCATCTGTCAGAAATACTCAAGATGAGAAGCTTTGGGTCAGAGGGCTGAAGCAGATGAATTCCCTGCTACTTCTATACTTCTATTATTTTTTTTTCACGAGGATCCAGTGAAATACTTTATCACCACTAAAAACAGTCATGTACATACTGGAGAGTGGTTATTTTTTTAATAAGTATTCCAAGAAAACTCGTGTTAACATCTTTAGGATTATGAAATAGTAATATAAAAGACAAATGTATACTTGAAAAGTTAGATATGCTGTCAGTACCTTGGTGTAATGAATAATTTTATAATGAAATTGTGAAAATGGAACATTTATGACAATAAAAAAAAAACAATGGCTTTGATTTCTTGACAGTTACCATCCACCATCTAAAGGCATGAAACGATGTTCACAGATTTCTTCTAAACTAACAGCAAATATAACTTGACAGAGCCATATGTCTCTAACATCCTGCAAAAAGCAAAGCACTTTCATAGATGAAGTAGAAATGAGTGGCTGAGGTCTCCTGGCAAAAAGCTGGGGGACATAATGTGAAACTTCAGGCCTAGGTCAAGAAGACCAGAATGGACACTCACTTCACTTTATTGAGACATATTCTATTTCAAGGTTTAGTGTAAATGCTGTTAAAGCAGGTGTTGAGTACAAAAGTAAGCTGATGTACCAGACAAGCCTTAGCGTCAGAGAGGGCTGGAAGACATATTCTTTTATATAGGTCACATTTGCATTACATCAACAGTAGTCACTCATCAAATCCCAGCTAATATTATTTGGGAACATGTCAGAACTACTACAATAATACAAATATTTAGGTTCCATTGGGAATACACTAAATATACAAGAAACTATTCTCAGTACCAAGACAATGTGGGCAGTTTTCTGGCTGAATCAAAACTGCAAAGAAAATAAGGAATTGGAGGGGGGGGGAAGAAAAAAAGAAAAAAAAGTCATTTACCATCTACACAGCAAATATGTTAATAATGTAAAACCACTGAGTACATCAACCCATCCACTGCTCTCTTAATGTTTTCCTTTTACATAATGGTTAATTCTCATAAAACTACAAGAGTCATCCACAGAATTCTGTAACAAAAACATTTGTGCTGAAGTGCACAAACACAATCTGACTTGCAAACAGCAAGGGAAGCTAATAATAGAGTAATAGAGAAGGTGCAAAAAGCTCTGATCCCTTATGAGCTGCTGAGTTGTTTTATTCAAATTATATTTCATATATATGTGGCAGGAAGAATGTATGTGGTTTTCTATGACCCTGACTGATCCAAGGACCCAGGTGTTTCTGATAACAGCAGAAGCCTTCTGTCCCCATAGCATTTCATCTCTCACGCTTCAATATCTGATTTCTCACTGAACATTTGCCTTGAAATCTGTCCCAAGGGTGCAGAGCAGTTTGATCCCCCATGACAGCAGTTCTAAGGTAGTGTGCAGAGGGTTAGCTCTGTTAACCACTGGGTGCAACTCTTCCAAACTGCTTGCTATCTTCCATCCTCTTAAATAAAAGTCAAAGCCTACTGGTTTCTTCAGAGGCTTTCCATTAACCTTCTTTGCTCCATTAGACCACAGGGAGGCAAAAAACAGTTTCTCACTGCAGTGACAACAGAAATCAGAATCAAAGTGCTCTCTTTGAGGAGACAGCTTGTTTTTAACATAAAATTATCTCAAAGACTTTTGAAAGGTGAAGAGAGAGAACAGACAAAGATTGGACTGCATTACTACACCAGCTCTCAAGATGAAGCTACTAATAACTGTACTGTTAGAACAGAAAGAAGAAAAAGGCTGGTTTTATTTTTAAAAAAGGAAATGTGGTAGAAGGCACTTCCACAAAAGACTGAAAACCAAAAAGCCTACAAATCCTCATTTCTTTCAGTGAACAAACACTTAACCAAAGATAAACAGGGTCCTTTGACTGACTCTTCCCTGTATCCTGCCTTTATCTCTCCCTGCTCTTGCAAAGGTTTTTCTCTTCCCTTTCACAGCAGCTGTTGCTACAGGCAAAATCAGCATCTTCACCATTTGCAGGAAATTACTGTGCTAGACATCACTCCATTCACAAATCATGGCTCCAGAATGACTACAATCATGTGAAGCCTGAGTAGCCCAACTGGTTTTAATTTACATCAGGTAACTGGATTTGCACTTGTGCCAATGGGAACAATACCTGGCCCAGAGAGCCAAGCCATAAACAGGTGGGAAGAAGTTTGGAGAGAGTTCATTGCCAGGGATATGAGAAATATGCGCGTGAAAAGAGTTTAGTCAGCAATCAGTCACCTCTAATTTTTTTTTTTAATTTCTTTTTTTTTTTTTTTTGGTAACCACAACAGGTTTATCCAAGAGCCCTGTAGACTTTAATCTGAGTATATTACGCAACCCTGTCTGCTAGAGCATTCAAAGGCAGGTGTATTCAGAGACGCACACGCAGAGACCATTCGCAATCTCTGAATCACGCCGATGTTTCTGCTGGCTCTTTGCTCTGCCACCTGTACACTCATGGTGAAGTCAGAGAACAGACCAGCCGGCTGATTGTACAAGCTCAAAAAAAAAAAATCAAAGCCAGGCAGACGATGGCGTGGGAGGCTGAGTATATGAATTGTTGCAGGGCTCTGACTAACGCTCCAGCAGGGAAGCGCGCAGGAAGCCATGCAGAGCCAGGAAGGACACTGCCCCGGTGCTTCCTTTCTGCCACTTCAAAAATATCGACTGACAGACCTCTTTAAAAAGAAAAGAAGAAAAAAAAAAAAAAAAGTGCTTTGGACAGATCCTGACATTAGCTCTTGGCCTTTGCCTCATATTATCTTACTGAAAAATAGAAGGAAAGTACTGCAAGTAGTTAATAGCTTCTCTTAAACAGGATGCTGAGGATAGTGATTACAAGGCACTCCGTAGAAAAGACTTTGAAACATGCAAGCTGTGTATTCACAGTCTGGGCATGAATGCAGCTTGTATAAGAGCTTGTTACTGTTTTGTGAACACAGTGTTTTCTTTTACTTACTCCCTTCCTAGTCCCTCTTCATGTACTTTTTCTCCACACATTGTTTTAAAAGAGAACATCAAACAACGAAACGAAAAGTCTTTGTACTGGTTGTACTATACGCAGTCATTTGTATTGCCTTTAGATAGGGAGTTCACATAGGATGTGTTATCGGAAATTCGGAGCCACTCTGAAGTCTAGATGAGAGACAGAGCCACCAAACTGATCTGTGACCTTGAGCAAGGTACTAGATCTTCAATTAGTCATGCAATTAAACTAGGGAAAAAGCAGCACCCCAGTGAAACACAGATGCCTCGTCAGAGAGGAAGCTGTTTTCCTTAAGTGACTCACATATGTAGAGGCATACACACAAAAGAGTTTCATACTCTCTTGCCTTGGTTTGGTAGCTACTTTGCTAAGCTCCCATCCAGCTTCACATCCACCCTACTACTACAGTATTGAGTTTATACACAAAGGCTGAAAACTAGCTGTGATAAAATTCAGCTTTATGTAAAGTGCCATCATAAGCCTTACCAAGCACTCAGTATAAGCCATTGTAAGCAGGACTTCAAGTAGCAGGAACTTCAGAAACAGCAGCTTTGCTATTGCTCCTTCTTTTAAAATTGATAGGTTTGACCTTTTACATTTATCTTCTGTGGTCATTAATCAGTTCTGAGGTGAAAGCTGAAGTTACAACATGCTATGTCCTTTCACTATTCATTCTTAGTTAAAATTCTAATCTTGCACTTTGTTTAATATTCCACACTGAGGGTGGGGTGAAATGGTCCCCAGGAGCTCGACAATCCACGCATAGCTAACCGAGTGCCAAGCATTCATTGTCAAATTAATTAACAAAAGTGCACACCAAATTATGTTGTCTTTTAGGGCTGTAAAGAGATTTCACTCTTACCTACCAGCTACCTCCAGAAAAAGCTTTAGGATTTATGAACACTATTCCAGCCACTGTGTCCTCTTCAACATCCTTCTGCATAAATTCTTGAATCTTGGACTCTTTGATCAACATCAACTGAACCATTTGAGGATTTTTGTAAATCCTGAGTGCCTTAGGAAATGCAATGTACAAAAAGGCTACCTAATGGCCATATGGAATGTAGTTTATTCTTGCCCCCTTGCAAGCAACATAGAAATGCTTGTATGAAATGTCTCTGGGGGCCTGGTGTGAGACAGATGAAAATTCAGGAAACAGAGAGGTATAAAGAAGAGCAGCTTTGAATGCTGAACTGCCATTCACATCAGTGGGACTTTGAGTAAAAAATGAGGACAGAAATGGATTATCACCTTTTATAAAGAGCAAAGTCTCTGACATGATTTAAAGCTTGCATCATAGGTACAGTCAGATCTCAGTCAATGCACATTGCACTTTCTGCAGGGCTGCACACACAAAAAATCTAAGCAAACTTTAGGAACCTTAGTAATATACAAAGGCTCAATGTATGACCTTCGTATTTATTTTTCAACCAAAAGCTATCTAAAAGAATGAGTGTTTTAAAAAAGTCTTATGTTGATTAACCAGGTCTGACTGTAATTAAGTGTATGAATAGAAAGAAAAATGCAAAATTTTATTAACTGTGGAAGGAATGTTAGGTCCTTAACTGCCCAGCAAGTTTGTGAAGACAAAGGAGATCAGTTTACAAGGGTTAAGTAAACATAATATTTTATATTACAGTTCAAACGAATCCAATTTCAACAAGACTGTGTAAGAGTCTAAAAATTGGTTTACCAGATTGAACATTTTTATGAACATTAAAACCCATTACATTGCTCTGAAGTACAGCTACCGAACAGCCAGAGCCACATAAAGAAACCATTTGTTTCTTAGCCCTATGGCTGCATTGCTTCTAGCCTCCTTTCTGTCCATGTCTGGCGGGTTCCCTGTATTTATTTTTACACGCCTACATGTTGTGCATTTTGTATTCCTTCAAGTTTCCAAGGTCATGTCAAAACTAAATGCATTCCTGAGTGGGTCAGCATAGGAATAGCCACACCAGACATTAGCGTAATAACTTGATGCTTACTGCAAATCTGAGAAAAGTAACCAGCTGTTGTGAAACACAAATTTCTGGTAAGGCAAGGAGGCAGTACATGAACACAGGGCTCTGAAAAGTGCTGGTTTAGCAGTAATTGACCTTAAGGTCCTTCATTTATCTATAGAATAGACATGCATTTATAGCCTACTCATTCTGTTTAGCTAATCACTGCCTCTGATGAGGCTGCAAACAAAGCTGCCAATTAGCACTAATTATGATAGCAATATTTCATTCAGATTAACGAGTCTGAACCACTGAACTCCCTTGGAGAGGAAAAGCCCTTCTAAGCGATTTTCAGAAGATTTCCAGTATCCCGAAGAACTAGACCATGAACACTATAAGCTTGTATTGGATGGTGAGAACTTACCATTTGAGGGAAAATAAGCATAAGGGAGATAATGTTAAACAGCATGTTACAGAGTGGCTCCTGTGTGCCTCCCATAGCATGTAGCGCAATTCCATCAAACCATAACTACCTCTACATAACACACCTTTCCTTGGGAGCTGTAAAATTCAAGCAGCCCTTATCTTGCAGCTGATCATTCCCTTTCTGCACAGCCACTGGTATTAAAAACATCAGTTTGTCTTGGTCTTACTTGGGCCATGCCTGTATTGTTGCCAGAACAAAACAGCTGAGGCAAGGCACTCACTCTGGTGAGAGCTGATGGGCTAAAGGCTGCCCTGACACATGCACCAGTGGCAGGTGTATTGAAGCCTATGTCAAGGAAGAAAATAGACTTTGGGCATTTTGAGCTACAGTGTTTTACAGCTGAATTACAGGGCAGATAATCCTTTTAGTGTACCTCATAAGCAAGACACACTAGTTCAAGCCTCAGGCTGGTGGATAAAGACAAACGAGGAAATGAAAAGGAGTGGGTTATATCCCATACTCAGGTACACCTGTTCTGGTCCCACTGTCCCAGCAGCAGCAGCTCTGAACGTGGCTGTCTGGGGCCATACGTGGTCCAGTACAGGGATCTGTTCAGAAGTGCTCTGGGGAAAATCATTGTCACCACCAGCAGCTCTGCACCCCCGGAAAGAGACGTTTCATTGCACCTGAAACACAACACTTGGCTTCACAGGATGTCCAAGCAACACACCTTTCAGGTGAGCCAAAAGGGATCCTCCCCTTCAACAGAAGGGAATGTCAGGCTTGTCTTGTCCAGGACTGACTCTTGCAGCTCTTACACTGAAAGGACACAGTGTGGGAAGTGAATTAACACTCTGTCATCTGTATTAGCTACGTTAAAACCACCCAGAGCATGGACATGATTGTCCATACCACGTATCAAGAAAGGGAAATGCATGGTTTTGTTTAAGGACGAGCTGTGGTTCTTACTTGCTGTCCACAGGGCTCCAGTGGAGCAGGCTGGTGACGAGCAGGCTGCTGAGCTGCACAGCAAGAGCAGGGTGGGGAAAAGGCTCAAAATCCAAAGAGGAGCTAGGGAGTAACCTGATGACTGAAGGTCTGGTTTGACCAGGAAAAGTGCAGCCTTCCCAGTAAAGACGATGATGAGTTGCAATAAGAGGGGGTGGGTAGGGTGGGGCAAGAGAAGGCTTGAAAGAATTGAGCCCAAATGACTCCCACACATGGGAGAGCTGGAAACTGGGAGCCGTCCTTTCTGGAAAGCAGCGTGTCAGGGTGTACAAGTAGCAAAGACATGACTCCTAGTAGAGATGGGTGGGAGCTGCACTATTTGGACTCTAGTTTTCAATACCACCAAGTACAGAACATGTATGGATCTGAACATGTGGACTTAACAGAACCATCTTAATTTCCTAAGAGTCATAAAGGGAAACTTTTAGATGTGTAAAACACAAAATAGAATTTGTAAGACCTGTGTTGGTTGGGGAGGCAGAGAGGCATGCCTTAGCCTTCATGAAAAAAAAATCCTGTTTTGGCAAGGGCAATAATTAATGAGCCAGCGGTCATTTAAGACGGGCATAAATATTTGCCTCTCTGAAACATTTGCCACCTTCTCCATGCTCCCCTTCTTTCTGTCTGTTTTTCCCCTTCTCTGCAGGCTCCTCTCTCACGCGCTCTGTTTCTCTCCCCTCCTCTCCCTGCCTGCCTGCCTATCATCTTGCTCTAATTGTTTCCAGATTTGTGTGGGAGGTCAGGGCCCGGGAGTGCTGCTTCATGCCAAGTTTATAAACAGAGCAGTGTTTCCAGATGGCCACTGGCTCCAGCCTGGCTAGCAGGTTGATTGGGACCAGAATAACAACAGGTGGAGAACAGACAATGAATTCCTTGACACTTATTTTACTCCCTCTGCTTTTTCCCCCATTCCCTCCTCCCTGCAGCCACAACGGCTACCACCAGCAGACCTTCAAGCTCTTCAATCAGGCCAGAGAGTTGGGACATGGGGGAGGGAAAGAGGAGGAGGAATTATGAAAGAAAGCACAAGTGACTTCCTTGACCAAAGAAATGGCAGGGCAGGGAAGGGAGACACATGCTGCTACCTCCCTGCCACCCATTACTGCTGCAGTTACTTAAGGAGTCCTCCACAGCCTCATGGAAGAGACCCTCAGAGATGAAATAACAGAGAATAAATATGATATCTTGGAAAAACAGAGAAAATCATAAGATTGATTTAATAATGCTCATTAGGCAACTGCTTGCTCTCAGGTTTTGGCAAGACAACCTGGGCCACCAATCCCACTGGCACTGACAACACATCTTCAGCCACAGCGAGCTGCTTACTCTATTTTTCCAGACAGAGCTAGACTCCCCCAGGCTCCAGGTTGCTACCTTCCCCTCACCACCCCCCCCACCCCGGGCTCCTGCTTTTCCCAGTTTCCCTTGCCTCCTCCAGGCTGATGTTTTCTTCCCATCTTCACACCAAATTCCCACTTTCCTCATTGAAAGTTCTTTATAGAAACGACAGGGGCAGGGAAAAGAGGTTGTGCAAGGCAGTAGCAGAGGTGTTTTTATTTCCTCACTCTTCCCAGTGTATTTGGGGAACTGCTGGGCACAACTGCATTACTTCAAATGACTGGGTTTAGAGCAGAGGAAAAGGCAGCTACAGATGACACAGAACTGTATTAGGTTCAGACTCTGAAGCCTCACTCCAGCTAAAAGAGAAAGAGACATAAATTAAAGTAGACAACAGCCTTGATTTTTGGCCTACAGTAACATGAAGGGACACTTTATGTACATACACGGAGTATAGGCAATCCCGACTATCATAATCCTTCTGGAAATTCCCAAAGGAAATCCTGGGAGCAGATGGGAGAGAAAAAATCAGATTCAGAGTAGAAGAGCTGAAGGTTGTCTGCCCAGCCTGCTTCAAGCTGTGGTAAAACTTTCAGGAAGATGTGAACAATGTCAGGAGACATTTGCAACAGTGCACTTTGTGTCCAGTGGCTGTGATTGCCACTTCTTCTGTCCCCAGAGTGAGAACTGGGATGCAGGAGCACGATCCAGTTCCAGCTGTACACAGGGTTGCCAGTGCTGCTCCTCCTCACTGAATCTCCCAGGGATCCATACAGCTGGGACCTCAGCTTTGCAAGGAAAGGATGGGAAAAAGTGAGTGAGAGGAGTAGTAATAAGGGAAATAAGGAAAAACAGTTAATCTTCCAGATAAATCCATTTTATATTACCCAAGTTCCCATGTTCCTATTTCTCTGCCTGGTCCAGTTCTACACTCCTTAGGATAAGGCAGCAGAACCGTTAGGAAGCAAAGCTATAAATCATCAAAAAGTGTTATAATCTCAAGTGAATTAATGAATAATGAGACTAAAAAATTGAAACTGCTGGACATGACTCACCAGGATAGGCTCAACAAAGTTGCTATACACCAGAGAAAGAAAAAAGGGTAAAATTTTCTCTCCATTTCCCACTTGTGCTTACACTCTCCAGATTGCTAAATTTGAACTAGGATGTATACCCTAGAAATAAAGCTGTGAAGAAACATTAGGATTAAAAAATTAAAATCTTCTGTCTTCAAAAAATTATCCCTGAAAAATTCAATGGCTGCCTTAAATAGTATGTTATTCAAAGTTGGTAATTAACCCAAAACTCTGAAGTGAATTGTTTATTTTCTTTCTATTTGCTGCACTTCTTACATATAATTGCTAAATCCAAAAGGCAGTGAAATGGCATACACAGTCTCCTCTGTTCAAATAAAGTGATTAGTAAACTGACTGAATTGCTCACATGGATAAAGCAGACAGGATTTGCCCTATTCATTATGAATAGTGTATTTTCTTATTTGTAACCTTATATTCAGGTCCTTAACGGTTGACATGTACTCTTGGATTGTCTAGAAAATGCCCCCAAAAACCATTTTTGGCAGAAAAACAACCGTGAAGGTGAACTGAAATTTAATAGGAGTGCAATTTGCTGCTACTTCAAAAGCTCTTGTATAAACGGTGTGTGAAAAGTGAGCATCATTTTAAAAGCATTTGCTAATATTTGCAATGCAAAAGACTACAAATTCTTGCATATGAATACCTGGAAGCAGATTTGGAAGCATTTAGGGGTTTTCATGAATGTCAGCAAATTGTTAACAGGTTTTTATTTTCCTGGAGAAATTTCATGACCAGTCTTAGCTGTCAAATTTTATACTGCATTAGTTCTACATCTACAAATAAACACAAAAATATATTAAGCCAGTTAAAAAAATCTTTGCACTTATATCTCAGGTTCTCTAAATACTTTAAACAAACATTTTGCCTAATCCTAAGGATTGGTTTAAATGAAGTCACTCAGCACCTCTTAAGTAGATGCTTAGGATATTTTGCCAGAGTGGTCTTTTAAGGTAGATGATTTTATCACAATAGGGTAAGCTCCAACAGTTTGGAGATTCTTCCAATTTCAGACTGTAAATTCTTTGGTGTAGATAATGTCTTTGACCATATGTTTAGGCAGTATAGTCTTGATTTTACTGGGAATTCTGGACATAACTGAGATGCAAAAAGAGTAATAAAGGAAGAGATTAGGAAGTGACAAAGACAACATGCTCACCAAAGCAGGATTTGGCTCTGATCAAATATGGTAACTCTTACGTTTGTAGGACTCCCAAAATTCTACTTGTGCACAAAGTTTCCAATTATTTGGGAAGCATTATTGGGACTATGGACTGACCACTTTTCTTATGCTACTAGCACTACTGCTTTGGCACAGTACTATGTATTTTTGTATAACTCAGCAACACTAAGTCATGCCTTTCCTGTCTTTCCTGCTCCTATGTTCTACAGAAATCGGTGTACCCGGTCTTTCAAAAAGGAATTCAGTTTGTTGCTTGCTTCATAGATTTTTTTCAATATCTGTGTTTCTCCTGAACAGAATTATCCAACTCTAATACATCAAATGCAGGAGAAGCGAACTTGGGAGTTAACTGTGTGCCAAACTGAATTTCTGTAGTGAAGGTATTGATCTGATGTTGAACTATGGATACATAACTGCAATCCTATATTCTCTTTTGGTAGCTCATAACTGACTGTGATTCTTAGAGTCACTTGTGGACCTCTCTATGAAAAGAAGGCAAATTACATTTGTATGTTAAACCAACAAAGACCAGTTTTCCATAGGTGGAAAGCTGAAGATAGACAGACCTACAAATTACTAGCCTAAGTGATTCTTTTAAGAAGAGTTTGTTTGCATAATGCTGATTTGCAGTGTTGATATCCACATGAACACAGCATGGTAAGTAGATGTTCTTGTTCTGGATGTCACTCCTTGTGCCTTTTCACACCCAGGCAGTACAGTGGGAAATGCCAGGGAGTCTGGCTTCAGTCACTGGCTCAGATATCAAGTTAAGCTTGAAAGGTCAAGTTCTGGGAACCCGCATTTCAGAAGCTTTGTATGTAAATGTAAGTAGAAGAATTCATCTCACCTAACTTCCTAAATCTTAAAGGTACGCATCTACTGGAAGGTACTTAGATTACAAGTACTTCTGTAATCAGCAGAGACAGAATCTCCACAAGCATCTTCAATGGAAGGATCTCTCACTTGCACGTTTGGCTGTTGAAGAACTTCAGAAAAGCAAGATAGCTAGACATATAACTTCTTCTAGATGTTAAAATACATTCTGATCCAAGCATGGTAACAGCTTTTTGAACTTTGCCAAAGATTTAGCTCTTCACATAGATGTAGCTATTGAGACTTACTGGTGCAACAGCAGTTTAAAATGTGGCTGCTTGTGAACATCCCCACTGTTGAGAGATTCCTGAAATGTAGCATTTTTAGAAGTGAGGTGCATACCTGAGCTAACGTTCCTGAACAAAAAACCAACCAAACAACCAACCAAAAAAAAAAAACACACACACAAAAAAAACCCAAAACAAATCAAGCAAACAAAAAAACTCACAAAACAGAAAGAAGCTATTTTTCCCTTCAATAAGTAAGCAGGGTGATGAAAAACTTGTTTGGAAGAGGTGAGAAATACCGTTTCTAAATGCTGAGAAAACCAAGTAAGCTGTCTACAGTGACAACCCATTTATAGTGACTGTGGATTATTAGTTATGTTAGTCTGAACTGCTATTTTACAATAGTTTGTAGCAGCAGGCAGAGCTGTGACTGAAGATGGGACAACATGGAAATATTGTTCATAAATGCTCCTCTGATTTTTTTTTGGTCAAATTGTAACTCATGTTTGTGCAGTTACAGAGTTGACTCGAAAAAAATCAGGTATTTGGGTACAATCTCCTGAGCATTCAGAAACAGAAAAGTTTGGCCCTGTAAAAGAACTATTGCAAGGCCTCTGAACAGTTCAACACATACAGACCCCTCATAAAAGCTTTTTTTCAGGAAGCACCTTACAAATTCACATAAACACACAGAGGATGAGATAACTGGACTGGGTGAGTTAATTTCACTCAACCATGCCCAGTGACCATTACTCGGAAGAGCAGACTACAACTTTGGGCATTAAACTACCAGATATCTGAACTTCTGTCAGCCAGAGTCCAGATTCCCTGGACAAAGAGGCACAACACAGTCTCAGCAGGACACCACAGTCCCTCCCAGGTGGTCTTAGAGCTATGCTTTAGGTGCAGCAGGTCGCAGAGTTAAGTCTGGCACCTACTCCAATTTGTATGTTTTGAAAGGTGTGTAAATGCTATAAGCAATTTCATTGCAAGGAATCCTGATGATGAATACAGGACTAATTAATAACAGATGTTTTTCTGCTATGTTTTGTATGTAGGAACTCAATCAAGTCACCTGAGGCTGTTTTTATTTTTTCTTCTTGGTGACCCTAAAGATAGGAGAGCAAACACAGGAAATACACTTGACCAAAACAGAGTATCTTAAATGAAAAGCATGAAATGGCAGGAGCTGCTCCATCATAGGAAAAGGCAGAATAAAGAGATACAGTCAGAGATGTTATAACTATGATCACTGAACATCAGATGCAGCAAGTACACTTAGTAAAAAAGCTGATAGTGAACTGTGGATTGCAGGGGACCCAACTGGTGATATGTAGGTGAAGCTTTTGCTCCACAGGAATTTATTAATTATGAGGTATAAGCAAAAGGTATTATCTGGGAGAAGTTTCCCACAAGTTTAATGAGATAGTAACTGAAAGATTTTGTTAAAAATATGGGAGAGAAGTGGTGCTTTGTTCACTCTAAATTGCAATACCTATATAAATATAGAATAAGCTGTTCCAACACTTCCATCTGTATAACTGTTGTACTGGACTGCTCTTTTGCTGAAGAAGACTACAGTATGTCTACAGCCATTTGCATATCTCCTACTTCCAGATCTTACAAGACTCCGTTCAAGAAATAAGTTTGTGGAAACATTCTGCAATAGATAATGTCATAAGGACATTATCATATCTGGTATGAATGCAATTTTTATAAAATAAAATAAAATAATAAAAAATAAACTTAAATTAACCTTATATATTAATTGTAGTCTCCTAATTATTTTCTGATTTAAATCCAAGTATAATGGTCTGAAAACTACAGACAAATACTGACTGTATAGTAACTAGCACTATGCTATTCTAGTCCCTTTTGCATACAACAAGCTGACATCAATGAGTTCTACCAAAGAGCTGTTATGAATCATGGGGTGCACAGTGAAGCCCTAAGATGAGACCTTAATGTCTATAAACCATTATAATAGTAATACCTCATCTAAATCACAGAGCCTAAAAGGTCTAACAGACCAAGATGTTCATCTGTCTGCCAGAGGACTGTGCATGTTCTTCACAACAATTCGCAAGAGAGCAAACAGTAGTGATTAGTGAGCAAAGAACAACTGTAGTTATTGCAGTGGAGTCAATCTCTGAAACAAACCAGAATTTAGCAGCTTAATAAAGTGGAAGCCATTAACTGTACCTTTATTACTGTGCAAAGGCAAGTAGCAACTGTGTAATTTAAATAGGTCCATTATGCAAGATTTTTTTCTAATTCATTCCTGATCTGCTAAACTAATCTCTGGTTTTTAGGGGGTTTGAAAATGAATTAAATGGATGAAAAATGCAGCTGAAAGCCAGGATTATTTAAGGAATGGAGAACAATAGAAAAGCATGACAAGGAAAGATCAGCCATTTGACAATGAAGCAACATCCTGAGCCTGAAGCACAATACTATTGAGTAAGTATCTGAGAAAATGTTTTATTTCTTCACCCAGGATGCGTTCTCTTTCCTCTTTCTCCTCTCCTCCTAGCAGTGGAGTTTGACTTGGTGTTAACAGAGAGAAGTTTAACTTGGGGTCTCGTAGACTGGACTAAGAACTCCATTCATCATATAGCTCTGTAATTCCACATTGTACATTTATAGCATATACTGGAAGTCCCAGTTTCATCCCACCTAAATATGAGCACTGCATGCAGGCAGCTACCCGTGAGCTGTAGGACCCCTAAATGCCCCTTACAGTCAACGGAGAGAAAGATAAACACTCCAGCAGCTGGGAATTCAAAGAACCAAAAGATGGGTTACCTTTTTGGAGATCTCTGATCATCCACTGATTGTAAAGGAGATCTAAAATAGGTGCAACTCTTAACACAGGTGGCTAAGGCTAGGTAGGATAATTCCTATCCACTTAGCATGTTCTCATAGTTTTACAACTCCTCCTCCCTACCAGAAAGTAAAGTTCAAAACTCCACAATGTATGTTATATGGGTTTCAAAAGCTGCTCCTACTGCATTTTTCCAGGCAGCCTGAGCAAGGATTTTCACCTGGTTACAATGCTAGCTTGCTCCAACTAAGGTCTTGTTGCATAGTTATCAGAAAATAAGTCTTTGTCTATGCCATAATGATGCTTCAATGATGCAAGATTTTTATTTCTCAAAGACACCATGGTGCTTATCAGGCTATCAAGAACTTTCACCTTATTTTTTTGATCACATGGCACTAAGTTGTTGCAACACATAAGACTGGTGCGGCACTGTCAGTGAATTCACTGCAGCATTTCAGTAATGAAAGTTGGGGACTTTTGAAGATTTGGGAAATAGTTTGAAAGCCTATATATTTAAAACTAACACCTTTTCATTTGGGCATGTAAAACTAGTGTTACCCTTTTATCTAATTTCCTGCCCCTTTTACTAGCGATTGGGTTACAGCTCTTTTCTGTTTGGAACTGGCAGTTCAGTAGTTCAGTGAACCAAAAAGTAATGCAATATTTTGTACGTTTTGTTGGAAATGTAATGTAGCAGTGCTGTTACTAATGAGGAACATACTATAACTGGGTTTTACTTTAAAAAAATAATGAAAAATAGCAAGTACAGCTCTGCCCACTGTTGCACTGAAACAACCCTTTGCAACTTACAAGAGCTGTACGGACTTACCTAAAGATGCAACTGAGTCCTGTGGTTGCACTGAATCTACTAAAAAGCACCAAGTTTGTTCAAATTCACTTACAGGAATAATTTAGACACAGGCATTTCATTCATGCACAGTAAAAGAGGTCCTTATATTTTCTTAGTAGGTGGACAACAGAATTAGAGATGGGTCCAGCTTGAACCTCCAACCAAAGTGCATCTTCGTTGTACAGAGATTCAAAACACGCCTGATCCCAAACTAATTAGATTCTCCCTCAGAAAAACAGAGCTTCCATATCTCAAATCTTCCTTCAGAAAAATCTGAGAAGGGGATAATTCTTTAGAAAATCACAACTCTTATTTTTATAACACAATTTCAAGTTTGTAGAGAAAAATGCCTGGCCTGATCCAATTATTAAACTATCATTTGATGATCACAGAAATTTGTTGGAATATTTCTTTAATCTTGGGCATTTAAAAGTCCTTGGGTGTTATTTGCTGTGTTCCAGGACACCTGACTTGACCACAGCTACTGTGATTGGAATTTCACCTTCCTGGTAGTAATAAAATGTGCTTTTGCAACAATATTGTGGATTGTTTCCTTTCTCTCTCTCTTAACTTCATCTTTAAGCTCTTTTTTCACATCCACTGTATTACTTAATGCCTGCATTCTTATTCTTGTGGTTTTCTTTCTACTTCTTTTCCCTTTTTTTCCTCTACCCCATTAATTTGCTGTTCTTCATTTTTGCTTAGTCTAACATTTATTGTGGTTTATTTTTAGGATACTTGTATATTTGGGGTGGAATTATAATCTGAATATTTATATACTGAGTATATGTTTTTGTTGGAGAAATATATAACTGATGACTGTTCTTATTCTTCTGAGAAATGCCAATAATAAATGGCAGGCTCTGTTCAATTAATCCTCTCCTGCTTCAACAACAACAAAAAAACACTGAAAGCAGGCAAAGGAAGTAAAATAGGATAAGTTTTTTAAGTAAAACAGTTTATCCTGGTGTCAAAAATGTTGCAAATGGTGGTGTTTCTCTAGCTCTAGGTCTAGCTCTTCCAAGGAGCTAGTAGATAGGACCCCATGGGAAACGGCCCTCAGGGACATGGGAGCAGAAGAGAGCTGGCAGATCTTTAAAGTTGCTTTCCATAGAGCACAAAAGGTCTCAATCCCCCGGTATAGGAAATCAGGCAAGGAAGGTAAGAGACCAGCATGGCTGAGCCAAGACCTGCTGGTCAAACTAAAAGGCAAGACGGACCTACGCAGGCAGTGGAAGAGGGGACAGGTATCCTGGGTAGAGTACGGGGACGCTGCCCAGTTATGCAGGGATGAGG
Organism: Apus apus; assembly: GCF_020740795.1. Lineage (NCBI taxonomy): Eukaryota > Metazoa > Chordata > Aves > Apodiformes > Apodidae > Apus > Apus apus. The sequence continues at coordinate 113,940,584 of NC_067283.1, read as the reverse complement.
TCAGGAAGGCCAAGGCACAGCTAGAACTGAACTTGGCAAGAGATGTTAAGAAAAACAAGAAGGGCTTCTACAGGTACATAAACCAGGAAAGGAAGGTTAAAGAAAGTGTAGCCCCCCCTTGATGAGCCACAGTGGTGAAATGGTAACAACAGATGAGGAGAAGGCTGAGGTTCTCAACAGCTTTTTTGCCTCAGTCTTCACTGGAACCCCTCTCCTCACAACTATCATGTTGATGGCCCACAAGATGCAGACCAGAGAGACAAAGTGTCCCCCATTGTAAGTCAAGGTAAGGTTTGTGACCATCTGAGAAACTTGAAGATACACAAGTCCATGGGATCTGATGAGATACATCCCAGAGTCCTGAAGGAATTGGGGGATGTAGTTGCCAAATCACTGTTCATGCTATTTGAAAAGTCATGGCAGTCAGGTGAAGTCCCTGGTGACTGGAAGGAAGGACATGTTACACCCATATTTAAAAAGGGTAGAAGGGAGGACCCTGGGAATTACTGACCTATCAGCCTCACCTCTGTGCCTGGGAAGATCACGGAACAGGTCCTCCTAGAAGACATGCTAAGGCACATGGAGGACAAGGAGGTGATTCAGGATATCCAGCATGGCTTTACCAGGGGTAAATTCTGCCTGACCAACCTAGTGGCTTTCTACAATGAAGTGACTACATCAGTCGGCCAGGAAAAAGCAGTGGATGTCATCTATCTGGATTTCTGCAAGGCCTTTGACATGGTCCCCCACAACATCCTTCTCGCTAAATTGGAGAGATATGGATTTGATGGGTGAACTGTACAGTGGATAAGGAACTGGCTAGATGGTCGCATCCAGAGGGTAGTTGTCAACAGCTCTAAGTCCACATGGAAAACAGTGACAAGTGGTGTCCCTCAGGGGTCAGTGCTGGGCCCAGTGTTGTTTAATATCTTCATTAACAATATTGACAGTGGCACTGAGAGCACCCCCAGCAAGTTTGCTGATGACATCAAGCTGGGTGGTGTGGTTGATATACCAGAGGGATGGGATTCCATCCAGAGGGACCTGGACAAGCTGGAAAAGTGGGCCCAGGTGAACCTCATGAGGTTCAACAAGGCCAAGTGCAGGGTCCTACACCTGAGCCGAGATAACCCAAGATATGAATACAGGCTGGGGGAGTTTACACTTGAGAGCAGCCCTGTGGAAAGGGACCTGGGGGTATTAGTGGATCAAAAACTGGACATGAGCCACCAATGTGCAGTTGCAGCCCAGAAGGCCAACTCCATCCTTGGCTGTATCAAAAAGAAGTGTGGCCAGCAGATTGAGAGAGGTGATTCTGCTCCTCTACTCTGCCCTGATGAGACCTCACCTAGAATACTGCATCCAGCTCTGGTGCCCCCAGCACAAGAATGATGTGGACCTGTTGGAACGTGTCCAGAGAAGGGCCATGGAAATGATCCAAGGGCTGGAGCACCTCTCTTATGAGGACAGGCTGAGGGAGTTGGGATTGTTCAGTCTGAAAAAGAGAAGGCTCCCGGGGGACCTCATAGTGGCCTTCCAGTACCTGAAGAGGCCTAGAGGAAAGCTGGGGAGAGTCTTTTTACAGGGGCTTGCAGTGAGAGGATGAGGGGTAATGGTTTTAAGCTGAAAGAAGAGAGATTTAGGTTAGAGACCAGGCATAAATTCTTCAGTGTAAGGGTGGTGAGACACTGGAACAGGTTGCCCAGAGATGTTGTGGGGGGGTCCATCCCTGGAGGTGTTCAAGGGCAGGTTGGATGGGGCTCTGAGCAGCCTGTTCTAGTGGGAGGTGTCCCTGCCCACGCAGGGGAGTTGGAAGTCAATGATCTTTAAGGTCCCTTCCAACTCCAAAAATTCTGTGATTCTGTAATTCTGTGTTTGACTATTGCACATCTGTCATATCTTATGTTGAAATACCATTTAAATGTCAGAACATATTTTGCTAAAAACATGAAACAGATATATTATAAATCAACACATTGAACGGAAATAACACACTTGAAACTGGAAATTCCTTTTTTACTTCTAGGCAGATTTCTCAGTTTATTTACATGTTAAAGAGATCTATTGCCCTTTAAAGTACAGTATTGGTAGGTGGGCTAATTTAGCTGCCCTTTTCCCACATACATATGTTTTCACAGACTAACACCTACTGCTACACTTTCATACACTTAAATCTTCTACAGTACTCTTCTGTCTTCATTTCTGGATGATGGTCACAGAGCCCAAAGCCTGCTGGAATAAACACAGTTTATGAATGCAAGTTCCACAGGTTTTGCTGCTGCTTAAGTATGCAAGTGGGTCCTAAAATTTCTTTTGCTTTAAAAAAAATAAATAAATAAAACACTGCTTTAAGGCCTCTTTGAAACTTGGCTATTATTTGCCAAGACCGATTCAATTTTAAATGTAATATAACTGGATAGGATTCAAAAGAAGCGTTAAAGAGTGAGTGGCTGAGTAAGGACAGGCATGGACACACTTTTAAAGTGAGGCACACACTTCAGCCAAAGGGATATACCAATACACAGGGAGGCTCTGGTGACATTATTGGCACCACCCAGCTCTAGTGATTTTTTTTACTTTTACCTTTGCTACGTTAAGCCACAGTGTGTTGTTTTGGTTTTTTTTCACAACTGGTCATTTTTCTTAGATGTAGAGCATCTACTATGAAGTAGCAGTTTCCAAAAAAGAGGATGGAGGAAGGGGAATGTTGTTGAGTTTTGGAAGGGGGTTGTTTGTGTATTTGTTTTCCTACAACTGGCAAAACTCCAGCAGCTATTCTCCAGAAATTTCTCAAGAAACATTCATATGGGCAGGAAATCTACTGGCAAGAAATGGCAGATGAAAGAGTTATGTACTGTTGAATGAGAGTTTTGCACCTGCACTTCGCTTAAGTTGGAGAACACGCTATTAATATAATCACAATAGCATCACCAGCAGGATGCGTAGTCATCTACCAAGAAGATTTCATTTTGAGACTTCATGGACACTTTTGGCATTAGTACAAAACAAGGATTTGAATCACTGTCAAATGTGCACTAAATGAAAAGAGGAAATAAAAACCCCAGTTAAACAATTACTATCAGGATACCACATTTAAAATTAAGAACTATGTAACTGAATCCAGACAAGTCTATTGGAGGTTCAAGAACAACAGTGAGCTTATAGGCAGGGATATCCAGCAAGTAGAGTCAGAGGGCCCCTGCTTCAGATTTCTTCACTAGATTCTGTTTTATTTCTACTTTATTTCTACTTTATTTCTGGATAAACTTTTTTTTTTTCCTTTTTTTTTTTTTCCCTTCAGGGCTATTAAACTCAGACTGGAATAGAGCTGTTCAAAAAACTCCTATGGAACATTTTTTGGGGTCAGGATTTGGTAATTCATTGAAATCAAAATATTTCCAATGCATATCAAAACGTATCAACAAAGTTTCAAAACAAGTGTTGTCCCTGTTTCAAAACCTGGAAGCCCTGAGGTCTCTAGTTCAAAGGTAGACTACTTGGTCGGCCATCCTACAATGACAGGCCATCAATCCTCTACCCTGGTAGTTGGAGGGTTGAGCAATGGTCTGCCAGCCAGGCAGGATTCCTCCAGAGCCCTGCAGGCTTCCAGCAAAACTTAGCCAAAATCCAACTGTCCCTGCAAAAAGTTTAGATTTCAATCAACTGCCAAGGTCTCTCTGAAGTTTGCCAAGCAGCTTTATTTTTGACACTGGTTCCATCAGCTTTTCTGTGAAGAAATGTTGGGTTTTTTTTTTCCAAATAAACAATTTAATCCCAAACAAACCATTTTATCTACCTCAGTAATCATCTAGATTGTGCAAAACGGTGTATCATGCCTGGGTTTGTCCCTGGACCCATGGATGCTCCTTCAGGTTTCCAGCAGAGAAAGGTTATGCGTAGTTCAGTCTTTCCAAGCTGACATACACCTCTGCCATGCAGTCAGTCCCCTCCTTACTGAATTTCCCCTCAAGTGGTTTTAAGCTGCCATGGGGAGGCAACACCCTCTGCTTTCCTGGGTGAGAAGGCCGAGACCTGGCCTAGGAGGTTCATGACGAATTTTGGGTCCTTCCTACTGAGATCTGAATTGCCAGGAAAGTAAGAGAAAATATAAATGTAAGGAACCTACTGGAATCAACTAAAACAGTATCTATTAAAAAGAGTGATACAGAAGTATGCAACTGATATTGCTGTCTCTCTTATAGTATTAATAGCATACCAGCACAGAACATGTAACAGCAATCCTGAGCCCTATGGGAGGATGAGCTGCTGAAAATTTGCACTACCGTGGTACAAGAGCTGTTGGCCAGCCACACTTGCTGCCCAGGCCAAACCTTCCTGCTTAACAGATAGACCAGCTTCCATCAAGATTCATGGGAACCACCAACTCATCTGGAAGCTGACAATTGAATCCACCACAAGACTAAAATACCGAGCATGGCTTGTCACCTGAGGGCAGACAGTGAACCCATATCCCTAGAAAACTGTATGGTGATCAAAGATTTTCTGCTCCTATGGATAAAATTATTTGGAGAGCCAACCTGCAGTGGTTTATTAATAGATTAACTGTGCGAGATTATTCAACAATCTCCATATTGAAAAAACACTGCTTTCATGTGAATGAGAATTCTACTACAGGCTGTAAGACAGCTAAATCAACATAGTATGCAACAGTATGTTATCAACAGAAGTATCTTCTGAGGTCTGTTTTCTCTCCTTTATTCACTGCAAAATCATTGAGTTGCACAGAATACTGAGTGGGAAATGCTATCTCAAATTGTTTATTTATCATTTTAATGTCATTTGAGCAACTAACCTACAAACTTTATCATTTTGCTATTAGAAGAAGAAATAAAAACTATATATGACTTGTAAAAGATTGCAGAGTACTTGTCCAGATTGCTGACAGTCAGTAAATGCCTCAAAAATCTCTCCCACTTTTTTACAGAGAATAAAATTCAGCAACTGAGTGAACTGGGCTATAAAATCAATGTATCTGCCCCCCAAACAAGCACGCTTTTTCTTTGCAGTAACATAGCTAAAATGCATTGGGGGGACAGCAGGCTGGCACTGGGCCGTGAAAGGTATTTGCCATTTCGTAAAACAAAGAAGCCATCCATAATCTTTTTTGTTTCCAAATAATAAGAGGAAAGCCTCATTTTGTGACTATTAAAAAAAAAGTTACAGCAGTACAGCTGTAAGCAGAAATCCAGTCCACTTGTGGTTTAAAGAGCTCTATGCCTCCTGTACATAATATAATATGCTTGGTATCATTACCATAGACAACAGCTTGTTTTCAATTTGGCTGCAGATAATGAAATTATCCCCCAAATTACCATAAAGTGGAACAAATAAACACAAAAGCAAACTCCTTCTCTCTTTTTCCCCCCTTCAGCAGCTCTGCCTTTCAGCTAGTCAGAAGAAAAGCAAAGCTTCTGTTTTTCCAGAGCTCCGGTTTGACCTCAAGCAGATAAAGAACATGAAATGACAAACATGCAGCAAAGAGTTACTGTGTCCTTCCCCCCCCTGGCCTCTGTTTACATTAGGAAATGTACCCGGGGAGGAGGGAAGGGGAGGCAGGAGGGCTGCCTTTCAGCGCCGCGCTCAGCTCCGCTGGCTCCGGCTGGAGCTGGCCCCTGTTTCTGAGTAAGCTTACTCCACTCCAGATGTGCCTCGGCTCCAGCGTGGCTGCCATGTACAGTAAATCGGCATCTGAGGGCTCGTCAATCTGTGGGGTAGAGCAATTGCGGTCTCGCCAGGCCGCCCCACTGGCACAAACAGAAATTTGCACCGCTGAACTGGAAAAGGAGGAGGAGGAGGAGGAAGGAGAGGAGGGAAAGGGGCGACGGGGAGGCAAGGAGGCAAATAACGGGACAGCAGTGTGGGAGAGGTGAGGGGCTGGAAGGTGTCCGCTCCCGGGAGGAGAAGGGGAAGAAATAAACACCAACAGCCAACGGGGGAAATGTTCTTAATGCATTTGTAAATTTACTTGTAAATGTTTTACACTTCGAGAGAAAGGGGAATGCTGCGTATCGTTTGGCAATGCTGGCTGGCTATAGGTCCCCATGGATATACTGGTTTAGTACAACTTGTAACCAGGGCAAGAGAAACATGAAATAGCTGGGAAAACACAGCCAATTAGTCACTACATGTAGAGTGTAAAAACAAGAGAGACAGAGACAGAGAAATAAATACTCTCCGCAAATTGAGTTTATGTCCCTGCAACATGAGTATGAAAAAGCAGAGGCAATGACACCTTCTAACCAAAGTGCAACCTGCAAACCAGTCTGTGCTTCCATTCAAAATCCTCCAGGATTTCCTGATGCTCACAAGATTTACCTATTTGCTGTCATTGTAAAATACAAATTGTTTCGCTAATCAGGCAGTTTGCTTTGGACCTGACCCCAGTTGTACAAACTCCAAGCTGGACGTTCATTTCTGATCTCCTGCCGCCTACGCAGCCATTGCTAACTGACTTTAATAGGATGAGAAAATGATCTTCTCTTTTATAGTGGGTTCAAATGAGCTACCCAGCTTCAAGCTGACTATAGCTGTGTTTTCCTAATCACCATTTTTTTATAGCAATTCTGAAGAGCAAAATGCCTGCTCCCCCTCCTTTCTCTTCCAACAGCGCCAAGTCTAAGAATGTAAATGAGTGTTAAATTGAAACACAAGACAAAAATGGGTCAGATTTAGTGTAATTGAGTCATAGTTAAATTTAGGCTGCTTTTATTTGCAAATGTGCACTTTAACAGCAGCTCTATATGGCATCTCTGGGTAGAATGAGATGCCTCATTTATTTATTAATATTTTTTTACTGTGGTTGTGCCTGAAATTCTCAACAACAGCTCCCGGTCCCATTGTGCTGTGCACTGCAAAAGATGAGCTCTGCATTTTAAAGACTCTCCTTTGCCAGCAAGCCTATCCTCTGAGAACCATCTGGGTTAAATGGTAGAACCTTAAATGGACAGAAATATTGTCAGCTCTTCCAACTTTTCAAAAATTGTGAATCAAAGCTGAAAAAAACCCATAAGGCTGAAGGACAAAAGTGGTAAGATTTTCCAAAGGGTATATGCAGCATCCTTTCTTGTCTCCTAATTTGTGACTTTTCAAATCTTCCAAACAATCTGTAGGAGTATGAAAGCTACTTTTTTAAAATGAATGCTCAGATTCTTGCAGTATTCCTTGATTTAAGGAGTGAAGGCTTAAAAACAACAAATATCATTAGATTTTAAATAAAGCCACAAGATGTGGCAACACTACAAACAGTTGTTTATGTGACTTGGTTTTCCTGAACACTCCACTGACAGAATAGAAGCTCTCTTCCCTCTAGCTCAAACCAATCCTGCAAGATAAAAGGTGATTCAATTATGACTGTGAAGAACATATGTAATCATAAATTATTAAACAAATTATGTAAATCTGCTTATATTTATGCATTAATTTCATAATGTGTTTTCAAACACTGGGGGCACTGATATAATCACTTTAGATGCAGGGCCATTGAGAAGCACAGCAAGCCCCCAGCAAGCAAGCAGACATGCATCTGCCAAAGAGGACAAGTCCATGCACAAAGATGATGTGTCACATTACCAGCTCTTCTGTACTGACCAGGAAGAGCCTCCCACTTCTTCCTCCAATCTCAGTGTCCAGTCTGCACCCCAGCTAGCAGTTGCAGAGGGTTCTCACCATTTCTTTATGCCTTGTACATTCATTTACAGCTGGACAAAATGAATATAAAACAAGTGTATTGAATCAGGATGGCAAGATTAGCATCAAAATTACCTCAAAAACTGTTTAAAATTAGGCTGGCCAAAGCACTGGTAAATGTACAACATGCCCTTGCACTGGCAGAAATATGAACTGGGTGATGGAACAGGTGTTTTCAACGTCTAGCATTTCCATGCAGAAAGGCAACACAGATGGGTCTCATTAGACAGTAGCTGAGTTTAGCAAGGAATGTGACTTTTCCCACCCAATGTTGAATAAGTGGCCCAGGGAAAATGCAACACTTAGGAGACACCAAGAGCAGCACAGTTCTTAGCTCATCCACCACAATAACGGCACTAATTTGAGAATAAGTGAGCATAAAGCTGATAATGGTTGTCTGTAAAGAACCGTGTATGATGGTAAGATGATATCAGACAATGCTAAGTGAGCATGGAGGAATGTATCTTGAAGCCAGGACACAAAATGAATGAAGCTTGAAGAGGGTGTTGAAAATGAATGAGTGACAGAGATAGGAACAACAAATAGTGCAGTCCCTTTTCAGGAAGCCCCTCTCAGTATCATGCTCATAACTCACAGCAACAGTGCCCTTCCACTTTAGTTTTAGATATGTTTTTTAAATGTCAAGCCAAGTCCTTGTTTACATGTGTATCATAAGTGCATCCACTTAACCTCAGGTTTATCATGCATATGGTCAGAAAGGACAATTTCCCTGACAAAAGTTCAAAAAAAGACAAAATCAAATTTTAATCCAAATTAAATATGGTTATATCTTATTTGTTGATGGCTCATATAATGCAATGTGCCCTCTTGCAAGACAGCAATTACCAAAAACTCAAGAAAAATTGCCTGCAAAAAAAATGATGCTCAAGATTTCCAACTACAGACAGCTTCTAACCATGCATTAAAATCTTGGATCTACTTTTAAATTTGTTTTTTCTTCTATACACATTCCAATGCACCTGACAACTGAAGGAAGGACAGTACTGTCCAGCCATTGTGTGGGCAGATGTTGTGTAAATTTCCACAAAATATTCTGCCAAGCCTCGCTCTTACACAGACCTCTGACACCTGCATTATTTGGAAGAATTACTTTCTATATCAGTGAATTTCCCCCCAGGCACTGAGACAAGATGAGTAACAAAGAACCTGGCTGCAGAGCAATCCTGCAGAGTAGTGAGGGATGAAATTATACTTACTTACTTAAGGGAGATGCAGCAGACCTATGTTCCAGGGAAGGCAAAGGTGGCTCACTTCACGTATCTCCTACAAAAAGTGGAGATTAACAAAAGTTTGTTAAGTATTCTGTCTACGGTCATTTAAAAATAAAATGTAAAAAGACTGCAAGAATATTCTGTCTTGTAATTGAAATTGTCTAAAGCAAACTGCAAACTTGGCATTTCTGTTCATAAAAGAACAATCAGTAAGTCCACCAGGCTTATAGATGCCAAATGTTTAACATCCCAGTAGCATTCTCTTTATGATGCCTTTGACACCTGCAGAGAAATTACATCAAATCTGTAGCAGCAGTATTAGGTAATGCACCAGAGTTCAATGTTCAAAACATCCTGTTCTTTACATAGCCTCCTGTCTTACACAAAAGCAGTTAAAAATAATGGAGCTTGTTCAAGTGCCAGATTTACAAGCTTGTGTTCATAGACTTTATAAGGTTCATCTTGCAAGATTGTTTTGTTTTACCTGTGGGCTGGGAAAGGAGAGACGAGACAGCACAAGAGGGAGGAAAGCTTTGTGAATTGATAGTTTCAAGCTTTCAGGAAAAAGTAAAATAACTTCAACCACTCTACTTTTATGACAATTAATTTATTTTCCTGAAAAGTAAAATTAATAAGAAGTTAATTTTTTAAGGAGTGAGTAACAGAATAAGCATCCTGTAGCTGGACTGGAAAGAGATTAAAGTCATGGAATATTTATATTTGTAGCTTGAGATCTGGAGGCTTGGATCAGTTAATTAGTAAGACATGCCATTTGCAAAACTTGGATGTTCATCCTGATGCAGATTTTGAGCTCATCAATCTTTTGGAATGTTTAGTGGAGAGCAAGCTTGGCTCTCCTCTCAAGTTTCACACTAGAAGGCTCTAGCTGGATTCACTGCTAAAAAAAAGTGGTGGTGGGAAGAAAAAATGGATCTATGTAGGCTTCTATGGTCTTGCTATGTAACATGTACATTGTAATACACTTAATGTTGCTGTTACAAAACTATGTGAGTAATAAGCCCTCTCTCCTCATTGGGATCGGATGTTCCTGTTGTTGTTGTGGGAAATCTGAGTAAAACAATGTGATCCACCAGTGCCTTCATGTTCTTGTCACATTCATGAGTCCTGTGACTAATCTCTGCACCCAAGACCCAAAGCTATAATTGATCACTTTAGTCTTATTTTCACAAGTTGTTGAGAGCTTTGCTGTTATTCATTCTCTTTATAAAATGCTGGTTTTCACTGGGAAGCAAAATATTGATAGTGTGTTGGACTGGGGACAAAGGGACTTGGCTCAGCGTATCAGTGAAGTCTGCTACCAACTCCTGGCCTTTGTCACAGATGCATTCCTTAGACACAGATTATATTTACAGTTATCAAGTCTAAAAACTGTAAAGACCTTCATTATTGCTCAATATGGTGCTTGGAGATCACAGACAAAAAGTGCCAGGAAAAAAATAACAGTAATTGTACAAAAAATAACCAGTGCCTCAGAATGAAACAACAGCTCACAAACAAGCTGAATTTCATACTTCCATTGAGGAGTCTTTGATTTATTCCAGATCAGATTTTAACCCAGCTATTTTGTTCAAACATCTACATGCAGTCTATTTGTAACATATCCCTCATAAAGCTCTTCCTCTAACTTCCTGTGAATGGGAATATTGCAAAACTGCACAGAGGAAGTGGAAGTCTAAAAGCTTTGCAGAGACCAGATGGAAAATGTGATAGGAAACAGAAAAACAAACATTTTGTGGTGTCATATATATTAATTATACTTAGCAGAGGTTAACTTCCACTCATATCTTTTCCTCAAATTTTTTTGCCCAGAACTTTTCATTCTTGTACTAACAGTTGTAAGCTGCAAGAGCTTCTACCAATAACAATAGTGAAGAGTCTGGTAAATGTTTTGTTATCAAAGGCAGCAAAAGTCTGATTTTATGTAGAGGAAATAAGCCAGAATCAATAAAGATATAACCTCTTGCTTTGATTAAATCACTGGAACAAGACTTCTCAATTAATTTTTTACCAAAATGCAGCTCCCTTAACTGGTTTTCTCTGAGTGATTTTTACCATGGTTTTCACTGCAGGAAATAGTGGACAAAGTCCAGATCTCTGAAAGAATGACAAAACAGTGTGAAATGCAGGGTCTCCCACAAGAATGCTAGGGACTTCATATCTCATGGACCTGGGAAAGACCAAACAAAATTTACACACGGTCCAAACCCAGACTGGGGTCTGGCATTTGAATAATCCTGGAGTATTTTCAATCCACCTCATTCTATCTTAGTAACTGCTTTACTTTTTAAAGCGGTTTAAGCTCAAAAGATCTTACTTAGGCCACTCTCATATAAGCTGCTTCTCAAATTCTGTGCATCCACCAGCACATTTGAAAATCGAAATAATTATTTTGTGTTGTAAACTGTGAAATAAAAATTTGAACATTTTAAGTCTATAAAATCAAATTATGCTCCATGTTTTGTCTTTTGTAGTTACTGGCCACTAAAGATTGATGAGCCCTGTAACTCCTTGCTGATTAACACATTCCTCTGGATGCCTAATTTGTGAGACATTTACACTGTGCAAACATTATTAACAGAGAACATTTGATTCTCTCTGAATCAATTAGACATGCCTTTTCAGACACGTTTTCAGTTGGAGACTGCCAGAAGAGGGTTTTCTTTTTTACCTGCAATGAGGATTCCAAAACCACTTCACCTCCAAGCAGCCACGGGGCAGCTTGGAAATCAAATGCTCCTGCCAGTGCAGCCTCCTGTATAATTGAAATGCAATTTAAAGAGTCTGCAGAGGAATTTCTCCAACTCTGGAGGAGGCCGATCAACAATCTGACCTCCAATAAAGACAACAGAAGGAAGATCCCTTTGAGAGACAGGGGAAACTTTTTTTATTTGAAAAGCATTCTTAGGTGCCGTCTGTTGATACAGTGCAGACTTATCTCCTGAGGTCCAGACAAGTCTGTGTTACTGATTATGCCAATATACCTCATATAGTTCTTACTGCCCTTATCTAAGAATGGGAAAAGTCAAGGAGAGCAAGTGAAAACCAAAACAGAACCCTACCTAATGGAGAAGTTTATCATTAGAAGTGTTATAAAAGCATCCAGAGAGATGTCCCTGCATATATATATATATAAAGTGTAGGGATTTTACTGGTTTACTGTTCTCTGGAAACAATGTAACTGTCTACAAAAAAACTAGCAAAATATGTCTATAAACACAGCGCATACATGTACAAACACTAATTACATTTGCAGTTATGCATTGTGTGTGTAAAATGAGCATCTGTACTTAAAAGGTATACAAGAGTTCATGATGTTAAACAAAGGCAAATACTAAACAGTAAAGGCAAATAGTAAGTCCTGATTCTAGGTTAGTCTAGAGGGTAACTGATTAGAAAGCAGCTTTGCAAAAAGGAGGATTTACTGAACATGAGTCAGCAATGTGCCTTTGCGGTGTTAAAAGCTAACCTCATACTGGGCGGTTTTATTAAGAAAATAGCCAGCAAGTCTAGGAAGTGATTATTCCCCTCTATTCAGCACTTGTTAGACCACATCTGGAGCACTGCATCCAATTCTGGGCCACTGACAAACTGGAGTATGCTGAGGGCCACCAAGGTGGACAAAGGGCTGGAGTATATAACTTAAAAGGACAGCTGAGCAAGCTGGGTTGGCCTGGCCTGGAAAAGAGATAACTGAAGGAGGGGGTCTCACCACCACTGTCACATACCTAATGGGTGGTCACAGACAGACAGTTCTTGGAAGTGCTCATCAAAAAGTTAAATGGCAATGGATGTATGTGACAGCAATGTAAATTCCAACTACATAGGAAGGGGGGAGAAAGGGAAAAAGGCAGGGGATCACAATCACAATGAGACTGGCCAAAAACTGGAACTCTCCACCCTCAGAGACATTTAATACTTAATGGGAAAGGTCCTGAGCAAAATGCTCCAGCTTTGAAGTTATCAATGCTTTGAGCAGGTGATTGCACTACAGGAGCTCCAAAGGTAACTTCCAGCCTAAATTGTTCAATGAGTGTACATTAGTACACCAAAGTCTGTCTGTTTTCATGGCTAAGTAGTCTTCCATCTCACATCAGAAACAGAGTAAGTGCATTCTCTGAGAGTTTACAATTTGTGGGACAAAGTGACCCACTGCTGGGGCAGAGTAAGAGTAAAGAAGACCTGGAGTCAAGCCAACCAGCATGCCTCAAGCAAGCCAGAGCAGTACAATAAACTAACCAAATCCATCCAAACATACAGCAAAAATTCCCATGACTCAACCACCTCCATAGCCTGTTAGCTCTACCTCCCACCTCCACAGCCCTGTCTAACACTAGAGCCCAAGCTGCTGGATACTTCAATCCAAACATTGTGGTTATACAAGCCCCCTCCAAGGTCCAGACCCATGACTCCTGCCTCAATCCACTCCTGAGAATATGTGTACTTTTTGGTCAGAATTTTGGCTGTCTATATTTGGAAAGTCTCACCCACAGTCTTTAGCTGGCTAAAGGAAGCCAAAGAAAATGCAACATGTAGTGGTTACCAAATCTAAAATCCTCCATGAATATGACCATTCCTTATGTATTTGTGCACTCTATATGTGGCTACCAAGCCTCCAGGAACTCACTCTGTTCCTTATTTCACTTATAGCAGAGGGATGAGAAAGAGTCCGTTTCTACAGGATTCCCCAGATATAATCTCCTGCGAAGTACATCATTAATAAAGGATTTTTCTATTTATTTGTTTCACCCAGAGCAGCTGGTCAGTCATATCTCTCTGGGGCATGTCAACTAATACATATTATTTCATAAGCTGAGAATTTTTGAATAATACTGTCTTGTCCCTTTCATTTGTATTACATTACATGGGAGTAAGGAAGTATGTTTTCATTACACTGTAGAAATTTAAGAGGAAAGAATATTTACAAAGTATTAGAAAAGGACTGAGCAGAACTGAGGATTATAAAAATGCAGATAAACTTTTGTGTAAGAGGTTATGTTCCAGAATGGCAAATGAGGAGGCTAAGAATAAATCTGAATCATGCTCAAGTGAGGCAGAACTAGTGAATGACAACCAAGGAAAATTTATTAAAAGTAACAATTAGGTTTTTTCCCCCACAGATCTCAAAGCACTGAAGTGCCACTGAACTCAATAGGAATCTATTATTGATTTTGGTGAGAAATTCTGGCCCGCTAGCCTCATTTTCACATCAGAGAAACTGAGACACAAAAATGTTAAATGAGTTGCAGGATATTACCCAGCAAATGGCAGAGCTGGGAATAGTACTCAGCTCCCCTGGAGGCCGGTCTGTGCGTCATCTACCACACCACTTCCTCGTGCTAGAGTGCAGCAACAGAGAACAAATTTCAGGGATTTTGTATAATGAGAATGGGAGATGGAGAATTCTGGAGGCTCACCTCTGAAGTAAAGGAATGCCAGGCTTGTCTGACTGTTATATCCAATGCACAACTGCTGACACTAAAATATGGACATGTCTTTGCTCATATGAAGACTGCTAAGGGTCAGGAACACAAGGAGAAAAAAAAAAAAATAATTGAATGTACTTTACAAACACACAGCAATGCAGATTCTGTATGCACTGAGTCAGGAGGCAAGTTTGCAAATCGGGATCAAATGTGGTTTAAACACGGTTTCTGCTAAAGTGATTGAATCAGCAAGTTGGTTAATGTAAAACTAATGCAATGCAGGGGGCTTACTTTGCATCAGAAGCCTACCAGTCCTATTTTTTACATATGACTTCTCTTCAGCTTGAAGCAGGTGGTATTAGGCTCTTTAATAGAATACATTATTTGAATGAATACATGATTATTTATGTCCCACTCCTGTATGGGACGTATCACCTTACTCCTGAGACAGATGCACTGACTTTGCAGCTTATTCCTACAAGGATATTTTAATAACTTAAAATTATGAATCTGAATCCATTTTCATGGCAAATACTATTTGACAATTTTCACTCCCTGTGGTCTCTGCTGCACGTGGTTTGGTATTAGCCTCCCATCCTAGGAGGTTCTACAACCTCAGAAGAACACATGGGATGATGTGACATGACTAGTAGACACCAACTTTCAGTTGTCTTGCTGAACAGTTTTGGCCCATGGACCCAGAATATTTTAGGCTGCCAAAATTCTCATAGTTGAGAAATTGCCCAAACACATGATGGACGTCCCCCTCCTTTGGCCAGCATGTTGTGCCCCTGGTAGGATCCCCCCTGGCACCAGGAGAGGAGCAGTGGATGCAGTGTTAAGAGTGCTTTGGAGCAGACCCACTGGCCTCAGCGTGGCCAATGGCTGCACGCAGTTACTTCTGTCTATCTGTGCAGTGCATTTTTTTCCAGAACGTTTCAAATCACTTTGCCAAGCTGACTGCTACACATTGTTATTGTGACAGTTACATGACAAGAAAAGTAGCAGTTATGGTCAAGACTATCTGAGAGGGTTGCTAATTTCAAGTGATTTAAATTGAAGGACATTGTAAATATTTAATGGGATACCTTAAAAGAAGGTAGTGTGTGAATGGCAGAGCAGCAAAAAGATTATAGGATTCCTACCTTACAGTTCAGCAGCTTTTCAGATCGACCATGATTCAGGGGCAGAAGATCCCTGCTCCTCAATTCACTTTAAGCCTTCTGATTTAGTTGCTTTAATCCAAACCAACTACAGAATTTAGCTTTTTGACTGCTAGTGGGAAATATATTTTATGGAAGCTTCAGACTTTGAACATTTCAAACTTTCACTATGATTTTAATATTTGAAATATTGTAAATAAACTTGTAACTTTGACATATAATAATGACATTTTACTCATTACACTCTTCCCATCTGCCAGGAGCTTCACTTCTGGACTGGGTTTGACTTTTATTGTTTTGTTTTGGTTTGGTTTTGGTTTTTTTAATAAATAAATAAATAAATAAATTTGCCATTATGCAGCTGTGTACGATACAAAAATAGAAGAAGATAAATACTGCACAGCTAAAGCTGAAAACAATTTGGGTTAATGGAATGAAGTGAAGGTGATGACACTTTTCCTTCTTTTTTACACAGAAAGTCATGAGATATTTTAAATAGTATGTTTTACACAAACAAAAAAGAAATCTTTCATTTTTCCCTAAAGTCTCTGGTGCAAAATTCATTCCCATTGGAGACACCCACACACACAAACGCTAACCTCTATTTAATGATTTCATGAATTCACACAGAGTGGGATAACATTTATTCTTCTAAAATCCAGGTGAAGTAGCAGTCCTCCATTCTGCTGCTAAAATCCTCTCTGTTGCTGGTGGCTGCAAGGAGTTAAAGAGTTAAAATGGACACCACAGGAAAAGAGTAAAGCGTATGTTATATGCAGTGTGTTGCTTGCTTACTGGGTTTCCCATGGGCCAGTGAAGGTTGGGAACCACTTCTGTAAAGGAAATGTATATGGTGTGAAGTTATAGACAGTCCTCTGTGCTAGCTCCATCTCTGCAACTGATTAGCCCCAGAATTACAATGGCCTCACATAGTTTCTTACATTATTTGGTCACACTTCTAAACTCAAAAAGGCAACACTGTTATTCCCTGTTTACTGATGAGTTATATGTACAACAGGGTTAAGAGCTACTACAAGGGGACACATTAAACAAGCACCAGGAGCTGGAATAAAATTCAGTTTCCCATTCCTTGCCCATGCAGCTATGATGTCCACAGTCTAAAACACTTAGATGAAAAAAAAAAAAATTATGCTCCTTACTGAAACCATGTCCCCTGAAGCCATTTCTGATGCCTAAGTAAGCCCAGTAAGTTTTAGGGCTACTGTGCACCTGCAGCTTCCAAATAGTTTCCAAAGGTCACATACCTATCCAAATTTTTCCAAGAATACTGAGCTTCTTAAGTCTTTGAAAACATGGAAAAAATAGCCACCTGTCTCCCAGTCTTCCTGCCCACTGAGGTCAGTGAGAGATTTTTCTTTTACTTCAGTGGCTGTAGGACTTCTCTCCCATATTCTTTTGCTTCAGTTTTGGAGAGTAATTGTCTCAGGGTGGCTAAATGTCTGCTTCAAGAGAAACTGTTGTGTTGAGAATCACTATCTAATCATTACCACCCATGCACCAAACAATAAAAACAGTAAAATTGACGAGCAAATAAAACAGCATTAAAATAAAGAAAAGGAAAACTACACAATCACCCTCACAGCAATGGCTGGAAATTCATCTTGGAAGGCTTAACTGTTCCTGTGGCACAGAAGCTAGGAGTGATTGTTCTGTGCTGCAATGGCATTGCCCAATAAACCATTCTGTCTAAACTAACAGAGCTGGCTAAATGATCCTGCCTTGTGTTCTCTTTTAATTAATTGTTTAGTTTAAAGAGAGGATAAAAAAAGGCTGGCTGGGATCCAACTTCAATTGCCTGCTGCTATGACAGAAAAAAACACAGATCGGGATATTCCTTTGCAGAATGAAATGTGTATCTCCTGGGCTTTTAGCAACAGTGAAAAAAATTTACATTTCTGTCTCTAATGCGATTCTGTCCTCTAAGTCATGAACACTTCCTTGATTCCTTCCCTTATTCCTGCCCCCCTTATCTTATTTATTGAAACTTGTAATATAAACAGCATTTCTTCACCTGCTGTCTTTCTTGAGTTGCTGATTGTCTGGAAAATGGCACTAGCACAAGGTTTCAGTGCATTTCCCCTGCACAGCAGTGGTGTTCCAGTTGCACGGGGGGTTTATCAGACAGCAGCTATCATTTAGGGCCATCAGGGGCAACTTGGGCAGCAAGATGCTGGGCCAGCGTAAACGAGCACAGCACAATGTGACCTCAGGAGCATTGGACATATCTGCACAAGGCTGAGGCTCTGGCCATGTGACTGTTTCCAGCTAAAATCACATTCTTCCCTCACCACACGCTGGAAAATTAGAGACTACAGGTCTTTCTGAACATGCTTATGGATGTAGAAAATCCTTTTGTAAGGCTGGGGGTGGGGGGGGGGGTGGTGCAGGGAGAGCGAGTTTTCTTCTGAAAGGCAGCACAGGATGGGATTGGAAGTGCCAGCACTTTTGCCCCCTCGTTGTCACATTCCTTTCCCAGGCCTGGCCCATGAGGCGGTTGGTGAGCCGCTCTGGCTGGGAAGGATCATGTTGCTGAACAAGGACGGGAAAGGGAATGTGGTTTCCTGAAAGGTTTCCAGCAAGTACATGGGAATGGAGCTCTTGAAAGAGACATGGAGCTGGAAGCACTTCCCTTCTGAGAAACACTTCCAATCCGTTCCCCGGGCCAAATGTAATAACAGCTCTGACATTATTATTACAAAGAGGGAAAAAGTCATTCTTCCAGCTAGCTGCTGTGATTTCTCCATTTTGAAGCCACACCTTCCCTGAGACCTGGAAGTCATGTGGTTTAGCATGCACGCCTGCTCACAAGGGATGCTTCTTGGGCACGCCTCTAACAGTACTTCTCATCAAGTCTTTCTGGAGGTGCCAGAAAGGCTTCTGGCAACAACAAAAAAATAAAGATCTGCTTTTCTACTTGAGTCCCTACTTATATGCCTTGATTTACATGGAATGTATTTCTACAAATTATCTGCAATACAAAAGCATTCTCCTGGTGTCAATCATGAGCCAATATCAAGATTTGAGGGAAAATTCTGGTGAAAACCAGTTATTTTGCAATTTGATGTGGCAAACTTTAAGTTTGGTAGGATCCCTCTACAGCTACAAAGTCTCTGCCTTTCCTCACTTGTTACACTACACTGCACAACAAAATAAGAGAAATTATTTGAAAGATTTCTATAAACAAGCCTTTTAGAGAATATGCTAACTGGTCCTTACAAGAGAACACTAACAGTTGTGCTAAATATTCAGATTATCACTAGAAGGTTTAGGAAATAACGTATGAAGGAACAAATGAAGAGGCAAAAGCAGCAAGGGACCCAGTTTCTGGTTTACCATCCAGGAATATGCTGGAATATGCACAGAAGAGTTACAAAACAAGTGCTGTTGACAGTAAAAAGGAGAAAATAAAGCCATTAGAAACAGTATAAATTGTACTGGCATGAACAATTTTTCTCCCCAGAGTTAGTTCTAGAAAAAAAAAAAAAAAAATGGGGTGGCATTAATTCAGCAACCTCTGTTTCTAAATAGGTTCAGTTAAATTGCTACAGTTTTTGTTTAGATAAGGCCTCAGACTCACTGACTCTCTGGAACCCCCTCTTAGTCTTACCTCTAACCACTTTTTCCAGCCCATGGCAGGGAAAAATGTACCACAGGAGGGAGAGCCAGACACCAGCAGTATCATAAGAGCCTTAAACAAGAGTGTCTCAGCAAACACAGGGCCAGAATCCACCCTTGCTCACAGTGAGCAATTCATTTGGTTGGGACTGCTTAAAGAGGCAGCTTCAAGCTGCCAGCTTACTGACACCTGACAGCCATCAGCCTGCAGTGCCTAAGCTGCTATAAAACATGAGTCAGTCAACAAATTACATTATTTTTTTAACAAATAAGAGTATTTTAGAACATTCTATTCACATTCCTGTGTATGGATAACTTAACCTTGTGGGTGTTTTGTGACTGTTTTGTTGGGGCTTTTTTAATCTATTTTAACTAAGCATATAAAAGGAATAGGAACACAAAAGTTGTTACTAGTATCAGAAAAAAGTAAACTACATGTATACAGGGTTATGTTCATATTCTAATGAAGGGCAGAAAGGTTGCTTTTTTTTTTTTTTTTGCTTTTTTTTACTTTTTTTGAGGGCTGGGCATCGAGAGGACAGAGACAAGCTCTTTTAACTTGTGCCCTGTGATAGGACGAGGGGCAACAGATTCAAACTCGAGCACAGGAAGTTCCACCTCAACAGGAGGAAGAACTTCTTTAGTGTGAGGGTTACGGAGCACTGGAACAGGCTCCCAAGAGAAGCTGTGGAGTCCCCTTCTCTGGAGACTTTCAAGACCTGTCTGCATGCCTTTCTGAGTGATCTGCCCTAGTTTTTTTGGTCCTGCTCTGGCAGGGGGATTGGACTCAATGATCTTTGGAGGTCCCTTCCAAACCCTAATATTCTGTGATTCTGTGATTAAGAAAATACAGCCTTAACTATACAGACCAAAACTGACAGCATACTTTTCTTAAAATTCAAAATACAGGATATTAAACAGTCAACAGCTAATTTTTCCTGATGCTAGAAGTTCAGGTAACAACTGAGAGAGCTATTTTGTAGTATTTTAGGGGGTTGTAGCTAGCTCAAACATCCATACACTCCACAGCCTCATTTCCATGGGAAAAAAAATAGGAAATAAATACACTACACTTTGGATGAGTGTTTCTTCTTTCAGTTTCATTCTTTCAGTCACATACAAACAGCCAAGAAATCAAAGATTCATAATGGAATATAGAAAATACCACTAACAATATCAAATAACAACAGAAATCTGAGGCCAAAAAAACTACTAAGCTGCAATTAATTTCTGCAAAATGCTTTATAATTATGTCTCAATGGATATAAAGCACCTAAATCCAAAATTGTGAGAAAATCCCTGCCTGAACTTGAGGCTACAGTTACTCAAATCCTTCTTACATTACATGAAGTACACCAGGTTGCAGGACATCACTTCTACAAAAGTGAAACATTACCAGAATCTGGGCTGATCAACACCTTTACTCCTGAATACAGTCACGATGTAAAAATAAGCTGTTTCATAGTTTCCATTCTTCAAGGAAACAAATTCAACAGGTGCTTTCAGAACAAGCCGAGCACACACTGATAAACTGAGGTCTTCACAAAAAGCCAGTTGTGGACATCAGTTTTAAATGGAGCAGGAATTTGTGCAATTGACACCTTTGTGCTTCTCATTCAGGATTCCTCTCTCCCAACAGAGCTCCCTAAGCACTAAGAAACAGTCACTCTGCTTCACTGAATCTCATGGTCCTTGCAAGCATCTGACAGTGGCACAGATAAGAAACTTCTCTAGGACATGGTAAAAGGACACTTTTTCAAAGGGGAGAGCCTAAGAAGAGGTTTAGATTCCTCCTTCATAAAAAGGAAAAGACAGAACCCAGGTCTCCCCCATCTAGACAATCATTCTAACCTGTAAACTTTCCTTCTGGTTAAACTGTGGAAGACCAGTTGACTGCATGCTTTTGCAACTTCAAAGACACTGGGCTCTGGGTTATGGATAGAGAGAGGAATCTTCCCGCAAGCCCTGTTGATGGCTATGACTTCAGCCACATCCTAGGTAAAGTTCAGTGCTCCCTCCTGGCTCACTCTAAACAGCTGGTTATTCAATGTGAGAGTTTTCAGACTCATCCTATGAGTCACCACTTTTTGGTGCACAGTCTAGTGTACTTAGACTGATGGTTTCCCATCTGGTGAGAAGATTCCTGAGCTCATCAGACATAGCATTAATTAACAATGTGACAGTTACAGAACAACTGTTCTGGAGCAAGAAGCACTCTTTCACATTTTTCTTGCTTTCTGACTTAATCTTTACCTGATGAAAAGGCACACAATGGCACATTATTAGCATCCTCTGCTTTATTAGTATGACAGTTATCATATACATCAACAAGAGATTTACACAGCAGGCCAGCATGACACTGACATACTGAATAACCAGCAACCCCATCTGGTTTTTGCAGGGTCTCATAAAAGCAGCATGTGTGCCCATAAACTCAGAAATGCCATCAGCACCACAGAGGAAGTTGCCAGTCAAAGTTACCTGCGTGTGATCTTCAGACTTATAGAGCTGAATGTAATTTTCAACAGACCTGGCTCAAAAATTCTGACAATGCAGCCTGTGCACTAACCAGAGGAAGGAAATCTAGAGGGCAAGCCATCAATAACCATAAAATGTGATTTTGTCACCAGATTAAGTGGCCAAGCAGCAGCTAATTTAACCAAGTTTAGGAAATTAAGGTCATCCACTTTGATCCTATATTTTAATATTTCCTAATGTCCTCTATAGTTCTGTTTCATCTCCCATCACACTTTTCAGCAAATACTCCACAGAAGTATTTCTCACTGTTCTCCATTGCTGAGCTTGACACTGTGCTCCACACTGAATTAATGCTGGGCGTGCTGGGCCTGCCACTTCAATTAAGAAAAGAGGAGATGAGATAACGCAGCCACCAAACCTAGCAGAAATCTGGCAGAAATTATTCTGAGATGCTCCTACTGCCTACACTAATCCCTGCCAAGTCTCCCCACCCTCCACTGTCATTTTCTCTTTTCTTTTCTAAAAGGAAATGGATGCTAAATCAGCGAGTTAGGTTCACTCCTTAGCATAACAATTACTAACAATACACCTTTTCCCCTTTGTTATAAATTACTTTAGTGTGTAATTCAGCCAAATGAGAAGACAGGCAACTCTTATACACAGTATCCATCCTTTTGTGTAAAGCCAGGACTTGCTGCATTCACCAGCCTAGAGATCTGCAAAACAACAGCTTTTTCCTTCCACTCTAGCAGCACGAAAACCTCTTTTTCTGCTTCTACGTCTCATCATCCCCAGAAAACCGAGAACCCAATAAATGAACTGGTGCAAACAGAGGAAGGATGAGACTACAGCCTAACCTCCAGTTATTCCACAGAGTTTTTTTTACTTTTTTTTTTTTTCTGTGAGGTTGGCCAAAGAAACCACATATTTAGCACTATTTCCTACTTATACAGCAATATCTGTTTGAGTTACAAGTATAAATACCTTTGTCCAAACTTAGTTTCTTCAGCTATATAAAACGTGCCCTGCTAGGTCACTCCAGCAATGGTGGAGCACACCATTGCACAATCACCTACAGCACCCCTAGGCATAATATCAGTACCACAACACCTGGTGATATTCTGATATCCCCTTTCTAGTGCTTTGCACTTTACCAATCCCATCTGCACCATGTCTGTCTCAGCACCCTAACACACAGCACTACCTGACACGCCACTATTTGCTAGCCCTGTAGCACAGGGGGACCCAGGGAGAATGAAAGGAAAATGTGAGATAAGGGAAAGTGTGGGTCAATAACCTTCCAGACTCCCACCCAAACCTTATGATACCCCTACCAGGCAGCTCATGTAGGAGAGAGGAGGTAGTACCTGCCTCCATAGGCTTCATGTGCCTTAACGTCTGAATGGAAAAGGGCTGTCCTTTCTCAAAGATGCTGCACCGGGTTATACAAGCCAGGCCTGTAGGTATTTACATTGTTTCTTCAGTGCATTCTCAGAGGCTTGTATGTCCTCTCTCTGTGGGGAGTGTACAGATCTAGGTGGGATCAGGAGGACTCACCCATGCGCATTGGCAAACCCCAGATGGAGAGGGAGAGCAACGGGGGACTTCCTCTAGAGTACTACTGGGGGTAAAGAACTTGCCTCTGGAAGTCAAACAAAGCACGGGGCAAGTGAAACAGCCTTCCAGCCCACTCTGACCTAATTGCAGACAGGCAGCTCAGAGGGAGTCTAGCTTACACCACCAAAATCCTGACAAGTCAGAATTGCAAAAGACAGGAAACCTCAAGAGAAGTCTCTATAGCCATGGCACTGCACAGATGTCTTGTCAAAACTCTGTGCCAACAGCATTTGGCTCTAAGTCTTACACAATCCACTCAAGAAGGACACATGCTCTCCATTCTTTCTGGATAGCCTCCAATGCAAAAGCAAGGAGTGACCATCCAAGAGCTTGAGATCCAAGTGTCTGTCCAAGTGGTCCTAAAGCCCAGCCCCTGACAGAAGAGGAAGAAAAACGGAATGCCCTACTCTGTCCTGTCTTGTCGGGCTTCATTTGCTCCAACACCTTGCATAGAGAAGCCACCACAGTGGCTGCGGTGCTGCCTGCAGGACACAGAAGAAACCGCAGAAGAAACCATCTGTCGGGAATGTGCCACAAGGCTCGACGCCGATCTCCAGCTCCTGCCAGCCCTCCCAGCTGTTGCACTCCAAATCTGATTATTTGAAACTTGTCAGCAGGCTGAAAAGGTGAATTTTGCACAGCCTAGGGTGTTCATGTGCCAGTGCATGCACACTTCAGGCCCTAGCTGAAAACATGATCATTGCCTATAAAAATTCAATATCTTTACAAATCAGGAATATTTCAGACATAATGATCCACTTGGATTAGATAATGAGAGCATGTGTTTCTGAGGACCCAACTCTCAGGTAAATACACACACTATGGACACTGGTATATCCCTGGTTTGCTCAGATTTCAGGTCTTATGCTTCCAATTCATTTCAGAATGTAGTCAAATTTAAAGGCCATTGTTATTTCCAGATAATCTGAGAGACCAAGTCTGAGGTTCATGGCTGACCACATTTCTTTACACACATATTCTGTAATTTTACCTTCCTCTCGACTTTCTCTGTTGTATCTTTCAATAATAATAATAACAATAACAATAACAATAAATTTTTAAAGGAATGTTTATTCTAAAAAGTGATTTATTACAACATTAAACATTAAGGGAGAGTTCCACAATTGATACCATCCATGCAGGTGCACCGAAGTCCTTCAATGATCACTACCTTAGAGCAGTTATTAGTATTGTACTTACAGTGTCAGGATTTTAAAAGAGCTTGATTTCATTTTTATTTCTGTCCAGCTGAACTGGTGTGAGGAGGGAGCAGTGTCACTGCTCTTTGGCAAGACTGTCGCAGCTTCATATCTGTTCTCACAAAGCTTCCAGTCAAGCTTTGCAAACTCAGATATTTAGTTACTGTGGTTTCAATACACACCTCAGCCTAATGATGCTCAGCTGAAGAAACCACCAGTTCCAATCCTCTGGTAGCTCACCTATCATCACCAGTGTAAACCAACCAGCCTTTCCTCCACCAGCAGCCTTAATTCCCTGAAGTGCTGCTTCCAGATGGGGAAACTGCCTTCACAGACACCTGTTACATCTCATAATATCAGATAGCACAACGTCTATAATTCTACCTCAGACTCATCCTACAACTTTGTGAGTCACACTACATGTTTCACGTACCCAGCAAACTAAAGCAAACAAACGGGAACTATTTGTATTCTTATTATTTATGCCAGGGTTTATAATAAACCCCTTTGGAAGCACTTCCGAACAGGTAGCAGCTGGCAGACAAGTTTTGCCAAGGATTTAAACTAGTCTTTACCTGTTGCAGCCGTTGGGAAATTTTTAGCTGTTGCTAGAAGTGTACTTGTACCTGCATGCTGGGGTTGGGAGTGTGAGCAGGTGTTTGCAAACCACAGTTATTTTGCTAACCATGCCTACTGTCTCAGACTCAAAATACTGATCATGCTAGCAATATCTGGTACCTGTAATATCTTGGTGCAAAGATTCTCATTCAATTTGTCTTACAACAGTGATCAGAACTGCTCTAAGCTATAAAAGCCTCTCCAGCTAATTTCTGTGTGCAGCACGATGCTCCTTACCCTGAAGGCCCTTTAAGATTTGACCCCTTTCACTGTTTTTCCTGCTGTCAGCCAGGACAGCAAAAGAAGAGGTGGTATGCAGGCTGAAAAGCCTAGCAGTCCTCAATCAGCCCTTTGTCTTTCATGACCAGCTTTTTATCCAGGGGCAACAGTCTTTTTCCATTACCAGTAAAAATGAACCCCCCAGTAGGGGTGATAAAGAAACAATAAAACTAATCATTAAGAAGGCCTGCTGAGAAGTGAATTCCAGTCCCAGGTCAGATCTAATTGCATTCTGACACTGAGGCAATGGCCTGGTCTTTTATATTAGCAATGTCATGTTTCTTTCTATTTATTTATCTCAATTTTGCTCTTTTTTCCCCCTAAAGAAAGAAATATAAACGTGTAAATCAATTAAAAGTTGTTCGTAGAGATCAAAATACACATACTGCCCTGTGGTGTACTTTGCAAGTTCTTAAAATACTCTATTTCAAGCCAAGATCAGTTGTGGGAAAAGCAAAAACAAATGCAGCATTGTGGGAAATGATGAGCAACTGTAAAAGGGAAATGTAGTAAAAATTATGGTAGTGTCATGGCCTATTACCAAGGAAAACCATGTACACAGGTTAGGAAAGGCAAATTTAGTCACATGTGTAAGCACACAAGATAAATGTGTGTAGCTGTGATGTCTGAAAATAAGGAGATTTAGACACCTACTTTTGAGTAATTACATCAGAAATACGTTCCTTTCAAGCTGAGTACAGCACATGCATGCACGTGGCATACACACACATATCCAAGAGTATATTTTTGAAAATATAAGAATCCTTAGGTCCCTTTCCTCCCTTGCTACCTTCATTTTACTGCTTTCACCCTTAATGATGTTTTGCCCCAGTCTGCATCCTCAGCCTCCTCCCCCACAGTTTTTTACCCAGACTCCCAGCCAGCCTCCCATCCTGAGGCTCTTCCTTCAAGAATCTAAACAAGATGCCTTTGCATCTGACTGAACACAATGGGCCCCTCTTCAAAGCCAAGCAACATTTTTCCTATCATTGTTTGCAGGGGAAGAGTCACTCTGCACTCTGCTCGGATATTATGGTCGCACAAGCCTTATTAGTTTATGGGTAGATTTGCTGTTTTATCAGGGCTCATACAACTAATAAGATTGCTTAATTCCTTCCTAGGTCCCTCAGCATTTGTAACCAGTTTTGTAATTGCTTTTTAAATAAAATGCTCTGACCTTGGAAACTCACTTGCAATCCAGCTCAGTCCTCTGGCTTTTTTCCCTTCATATAGCTTTTATGACCTCTCCTATCTGGATATCAAGCCCTTTCTCAGAAGTATCTCAGTCCAATCCACTTGATGTTATCCAGAACTAAAAGCCTTCAGCATGTGCTTTGGATCCGATCCCTACCTGGCTGCTGTACTCAGAGGGGCGTTGATCAAATCTGGTAACAACAAATCAGGGCCCAGAAAATGTATTTGTAGAGCCTGGATTTGTTCCATCTAATTGCAAGCAGGCTTTCACAACTCATTTACTGAAGAAAACTTACTTATCAGGTGAGGATGTGACTAACTTCCACCCAGATTTCATGTTGTGGTTCTTATCAAAAACACTTGACAAGATCTTTTCCTTTACCCATGGAATCAGCTTTCAAAAGTTGCTTTATTGAAAGCCACAGCATGCTATGGTGACAATTTTGCCTAGTAGTTGCCATGTACTTTATGTTTTAGGGTTAGCTGAGCTACGCCTGCCCTGGTGGCGCTGGAGTCAAGCAGTCTAGTGCAGGTGTCCAGTTAGTTTCCAACTCTGTGCCACTGCGAATATAGGGCTAGCAGTATCCAAGATAGCTAGTTCGACAACTCACTTATTCCAAGTAGTTTCCAACCTTCTGAACGCTAACCATTGCCAGGGCAGGCACACATTCCCAGTTGCCTTTTTGTGCCCATAGAGGCTTTATTTAGTTACCTGTGGTGAATCTCTTAAAAGTCACCCATGGATGCCTGGCTGAAAAGCTCTGTGATGCTGTAGGACACTCCAGCCCTCTCTGTGCAGACTCTGTCAGAGCAAAGCTGGGGCACCTGGGTTCTGCAGCTGAATTGTTGGACAATTTGAATAAATCATGTTACTTGTGCCCACGTTTCAGCCTTTCATCTAATGTATATAGGGGAGCTTCTTACTTCTCTAGGGTATTTTGTGGCTTAATAAACACACACAGGGTGGGCTGGATCCATGTGTAACAAGGTAGCAAGGACAGGGACTTGCATCTAGAACTATTAACCTACTGAAGATCCAAATCACATTAAAAGCTACAAGGATTTCATTCCCAAAACATTATAGCCATTAATGAAGTGTAATTAAATCATAAATATCATTGTAGCAATAACTTAGCACTTTTCTTTCCAAGACTGAAAAAACATTTTGGTAAACACTAATTAGGACTCAATTCATGAAATACAACCTCTTTGCAGTGGATAGCTGTATATGTGTAATGGTGTACAGCAACATGGCCCAACAGATTAGTGCAGGAAAGCAAGGAAAATACCACATCCAGTGTGCAAACTCAGAGGGAATGAGGTGAACAGAAGGATCCCAGGTGGAACAGGGATTAGGGCACTTGAAGTAAATCAGTTCTGTTGCCAGATAAATTATTACAGAACACTTAAGAGCAGTAATGGCAAAGAGGCTTTTTAATACCTTTAAAAAAAAATAAATGCTACCCACATCAGCAGTGTTCCCTATGTCCTATTGAGACAGGAGTACTGACTCAGGTGAGGATGTGCCATCTGCAGAGGAACTGGGAACAACCTCAGCCCTGCCAAGCCATCAGAATGGTGCCAGGCAGCAAGAGCCTCTTGCACAAGGCACTTCACATCAATATCAAGATGCCCAGGACCTTTTTTTCATAGTGTCAAACATCTCAAAACATGAGAAGAGGATTTTAACTGCAACCAGGTTCTGTTGCCCTTCTATCCATAACTATAAGCAGCTATCATATTTTATACCTTGCATAAGTAAAATATGTTCATTCTCACTGATTATTTTTCCTTAATCTCCATGACTTCCCTATCTTCATAAAAACATTTGAAACTTTAAATCCATTTCATTTTTCAGTATTTGTCATTGAGATCAGTTTTTTCAAAAACTGCAAACTATTTCTTAAACACTTTTTCCTTTATATTTTTATTTTGCTAAAATATAGTTGTGCACGAGAAAATACTTGATTTTATACAAAACACACCAGTTAAAACTACTACCTATTATTTCTCAGAAATAAATGCAAAATTGCCATTTCGTTATTTTTATCAAGCATATAACACATTACATTAATATATCTATGCAAATGTGCCCTGGTACAAAAACTGCAAACACCCCCAAACTCACACCGCTTAGATGCACTAACCTAAGTCTGTCAGATCTTCATTTAACACCTTGAATTCATTGATTTTATTGCTTTTGTTCCATATTCTTAAAGGTAGCATAAGAATATTTGGAGATAGTTAGAGCTGAAAGACCTCCAAAGTCTGGAAAGGCCTGGGTTTGGGAATGACAACCAAATACTATCCACAGAAATGGTCCTATGTGGCTGGAAAAAGTTGGCAATTCCTTATACTCTCTTTCTCCAGATCATCTTACTCCAAATAAAAGACTATTGGGACGAGTTTCCATGTGCCATATAAAATCTGTTTCATTTTGTGGACATGTTACCAGCATCCACTGACAGGATTACAGCACTAAGTGGCCACCAGGCACAGTGCAATGACCACGGTACAACATCAAAGCACTCACCCCATTTCACTTGCAGGCTACCAGTGGTACACTGTGTTCAGTGGAGTAATTCAAACTTCAAGACACCTAATTTAATGGATTATCATCACTCACAAAAATCACTGAAAACCTCTCCTATGACACTTGTGCTTTTAAGTAAAATCACTAGGCAGATGAAGTTTGGTAGACCATAGCTATGCCTCTTTAGTCAGACCCTCTTCTTCCTCTTCTGCTGAGTTTAGAACTGTCACCTCTAAAATTAATGTCCTCACACAACAGCCTCATACGTTGTCTTCCTTGAAAATTCATATGAACATTACTGAAGGGAAAAAAATTTATTATGGGTAAGTATGATCAATAAACACAGGGCAAAATTCACCAGGTAACTGAGGTTTCTCCCAATTCTACCTCTTATGAAAAAGCAGCAGAGACAGAGAGTTTTCAGCCTCAGTCAGAGAAAATTCAAGCTTCAGTCTCAACTACCTGTTAGGATCCATCAGACCAGTTTCACCAGAATACCAAATGCTCTATCCCCAGCAGCTATGTGTTACTCCACTGGGCACACCAACACAGTAAAGGCAAAGCCTGTTTTACTCTCCTTACACCAACTAAGTATTCCCAACCACTTGAATCAGCTATTACAGGTCTACAGTAAGACCAGAATGGGCAATTTTAGAAAATGAGCTTGCTTGTACTGAAGGCAACAGTAACCTGATTTTGGTGTGAAGGTCCTTTGGAGATCACCCTTGCTCAAAGAAAAGCCAGAGGATAAAGGTCACTAGAAGCAAACTCCAAAGCTGACTTCAACAGATGGATAATGAAAAACTGAGGTCTTTAAGCCTAAGTGCTCTATGGAGATTTACCAGGAAGCAGCCAATATGCCAAGCATCCCTGTACTCCTTGCCCAGATCCAAGATTTCAGCCCCACTCTGAAAGACCTGTGTTGCCTCAGGCCTTTTCTGCTGCAAGGGAGACAAGAGAGAGCTCTTGAAACCTTGCTAGAGCTTGCTCCCTCTCCTGTAGCACCAGATTATTAAAGGGCCTGTATTCCTCTGCTTGTTCCTCCAAACACAAATCCTCATTTTACATTGCCTTTCCTTTAACAGTGAACATAAAAGAATGTACTTTTTATTGGAGTTTTATCTTTTCCTAGGCTTCTAACAATCCATACTGAACACTCTGTTATTATGGCCCCTTCTGGATTTAGAGGCATATAAGCTGTTTGTGCTTGGCTGCATACATTGGTATTTTTATGTTCTTATGTGTCTTTATCTGTGCAGTATCTCTGAATACACTTAAAACTGTTTCAAAAAAAACCACCCTAAGACTTAATTCAAATAAAACTGTAGGAAAAGCAATCTACTATATGTATATTTCCTCATCACTTGAACTTTCACATTCAATGAGGGCTGGAGTGTTTAATTCTGGCCCTTTGGTTTAATTTGGCCATTATAGTTAAAAGGCCATGCCCCAGATTTGGCCTTGTGAAGAGGTAGTTTTTTTCCAGTTTAAATGAGCATGAGGCATAGCATTTTCACATCATAGAAATGCTTCTCTCTCGTCATCTTTTTTTTTTTTTCCTCATGTAAATTTTGCAATGCTAATTCCTTTCATAAGAGACATAGGGATAAGTGGGGGTTTACAGTTCAGCCTTCCCCTGGTACCCATAAATATTTATTGTTTCTTGCCCTGTTTCAAGGCACAGATGAATTTCATCCTGGGGGTGGGGGGGGGTGGCGAGGGAAGGGATGTGGAGGGGCGAACATCATCTTTAAAGTATAAACGTGAAGAAAATGAAAACAGATGCAGTGAGAGGAAAGGAGAGGCTGGTGGGAACGGGACAGGGCTGAAGCACATTTTCCCTGGGAGACGGCTGAGCTGTGAGCTTCCTCGGGATGCCCCGCGGGCAGACGGCTCCCCTGCAGACAGCTTCCCAGGAGGAGGTGGGAGGCCACCGCAGGCCACACAGGCAAGATGAGGGCTGGGAACAGGTCCCACTCCCCAGCCAGGCCCCCAGCACCGCGCCTGCACTGTCCCCTCTCTGCTTAAACCTCAGTCCTTTCCAAACAGGGAGGAAAACATCTCCTGGGCAGACAGGAGGCAGATGGCCTGGTGCTGCTCGTCACCCCGGGCCTCAGCAGGGCTCTGCAGCAGGGTGGTGGCTGCCTGCCCCAGCAGGTCCTGCCGTGTGAGGACGGGGCTTTGCGAGCCCAGCGGCAGCAGGGAGGAAGGTGGGGGAGGAGGTACAAGGAGACCAGGAAACTGTAACTCATCGTGGATGGGCTGGACTGGCCGGGGTGGCGAGAACGCGCAGGCCAGCACATCCATCAACCTGCCCGACAGGCTGGAGCCGCGGCTGCTCCCTCTCTCCTCACGTCAGGCGTGATCCAGCCCAACTGCGCCGAGGCGGCCCAGCCGAGCCAGGCGAGCGCCGGGCAGCGCAAGCCATCACAGCCCACCCGGCAAGCTCGGCCACAGCCGGCCACGTGCCCCGGGATGCCTGAGGAACTCCGTTCCACAGCATCCTGGCTCTCCCCTTCCAGTCCCTGCGGTTGCACCCGAGATTAATTTAACCCAGTCGTGTCTATTCCCGTTAAAAGCCCTGTTTGGTCCCACATCACCTTCGAGTCAGCCTAACACCACCAAGGCCAGCAGCCCCCAAGTGCATGAAGGAAGAGCCAGGCCCTCAGGCTTCTTCCAGTGCTTCAGTCCGGGCAAACCGAGTGCTCTGTTTTCTTCCATTTTATGAGGCAATTTGGGTTCAGTTCCCGCATTTATTTTTGCAGCCCTGTTGTAATGATGTTGCTCTCTAGCACAGGGATATTAAATGCCTTCTGCTCTCTATCAATGACTCTTGGCAGAAGTGCTGCAGCCTGCCCCAGGAGCCGCCGCCATGGCCTGGAGCAGCCGGGCTTGGGCAGCTCTCCCACGGCCTCTGCCTGCTCCTCCGCTCTGGGGCACTGCCCTTTTCTCTTCACTGACGGGGCCATGGCCTGAAGAGCCATAGAAAGCCAAAATGCCTGGCCACGAGGAGGAAGCTCCATTTGTAGCTTGCTCCCCCTTATCCCCAGCCCAGCTAATGAGACACCGGCACAGGACACGAGGGCACTGGCTTTGCAGCGGTGCCTTGTATGGATCAGCTGCAACACCTCGCTGTGTCACAGGGCCTTCATTCACAGCTCATGCTCTAAACTTCCTGCACTTTCTCTGCTTAAAACAGAGCCAGAACACCGCTTTATTGAAGAGGGTGGTGAGAATGATTTGTCCACTTTCAAAGCTTTTGCTTGAAGGACTTCAGGATTTTCTTTTTTTCCTTTTTTTTTTTTTTTTTTTTTCCCTAGGCTGATTTAAATAAGCATGTTGAAAACACATTTAATATCACTTCCCAAATGTATGCAATTTTCCCAACATGGCAGACCAGCTATATATAATAGAAATCCGTCTGTTTTTCACATAATTTGCAAACTTGATTTTTGGGTTTTGTTATAGATCATATGACTCAACATGCCCACATAAATTAATTTATTTCTCTATTATTACTTATTATTTAATAGTGTAGCTCTTATCCTAAAGGAGATGATACAATGAAACATGAACAACAGTTCTTTCTCCTCTAAGAATCCCAATGCCATTTATAAGTTTAGGTGCTGCACTAGGAATACATCAATACTGAGGAAAGCAGTTAACATATTTTAGCTTTAGATATGCACCCACATCCTCCTGAAGTCAAAGGTACTTAAGCACACCATCAAAACAGATGCAGGAAGCTTTTATAAGTATAAGCTTCAAAATACCCTAAGTGCTTTCCTACAACTGCTGCTTCAAGGGTATTTCTGTCCATCACCATCACCATCCATTTCCACCATCACCAAAATGTAATTTATTTAGGTTTTTTTTTTCTGGATTGGAACAAAGAAGTATGTAGTGTATCAGGGGAGGAAGTTAAATGGGATTCTGTTTCAAATTAAACGACAGGGGGATTTTAGATGGGCAAATAGAATTATGCAAAGAGGAATTCTGCCAAGAAAAAAGGATTAATATTCCTACACTTGAAGAATTACATAGTCAAGAGCTCAGTAGAATATTCATCATGAATCCAGAAGCTCTAATGGTACAATTTAAAACTCTATCATCCATGCAATACAAGCTCAGGAGAGCTGGTGCAGACGTAATGATGATTTTATCGTGATGTCTATATCTTGATAGAGCATGAGGGTAATACATATTACCAGGATAAGAGGAAAGGAGGAAGTACAGCAAATCTGATAAATTCACCTCTCAAACTTGAGAGATTTGCACAGAAAGCGTATCTTGCAATATTTTAAGCGTTTTCCAGGAACCCTCAGCTTCTGATATCAAGCCAGTTCCGTCCTGTTCAGTGTGCTAGATCTCACAGGATAACATAACAGAATGATTCCCACTGCCTCCAATAGGAAATACTATATGCATGGTGCAAAAAGTGGCTCTCATGTTTATGAATGAGCACACCTCTGCAGAGTCAGGCTCACCTCCAACACTCTGATCTTCCTGAACATGTAATTAGCACTGTCAGCCTCGCATTTTCCTAAATGATCCCATCACATTCTGAGGACTGCATTTTATATTCTCAACATTCATACAAGTGGAAAAGCTACAGCTATTAGTAGCCAGTTTTTAAAGTATCTTCATTGCAAACAGCAAGGATTTCTGTAGCATGATAGGTGGCAAACCAATGGAAGAATTAGATTTAGAATGGTGTTTTTCCAGTTTGTAGTGTAGCTGCTTCATTCTTAAGAAGTAACATCAGGTTTCACTAGTGTCTGGAAAATATCATTTGCTGTCCAGGTACTCTGTCAGCTGTTGCAGGACAAAGGACAATAGTGAAAAATTACGTATGACATGACACACTGAAAGACTACTGTTCCATCGAACTTTTCCACTTCCAGCACTAAATGTCAGAAAACAGTGGAAAATAAAGGGAGTGGGGGGAAATACCAACAAAAATCACCTTGAAAATGTGAAAGCATGAAGCTATACTCTCACCAATGCAGCAAATCTGCTAAAATTTCTAGAAAGACTGAAGAAATATATGCCAGATAAATTAATCTGCATTACCTTTCAGAGGTGGACCATCCATGCGACAACTTTGTTAAATCCATTCACTGTTGATTAAAAGGAAGTTAAATATCTAATAAAAGGGAAACGTTTTCCTTAGAAAACCTCTTTAAAAAGTTTGTGACATTGCTGGCTTAAAGTGAACCTATTAAAGGATGAGTATAGGCAAGTCTTGAAAAAGATTTAGGGATTAGAAACACTTTACCAAAATGCCAGCAGTCACACAGCAGTATTTATGCTAGGTGGCTGCCTTGTATTAAATGATACAGATTTAAAAGGCTTCAGCTAGTCAGATAACATCCAAATTATAATTGAATGCAAGCCAAAATCCTAGATCCAGATACCCACAAGCTTAGATATTTATGGAAACCATATCCAAATGTAACATGGTTTCATAGCTAACAGAAGAATAACAAGTAGCTGTTGCTAGTTACTGGAGCTGTGGTACATTATTAATTGTGGAGCCGCCTTGCCAGCTGTCATGGTCGTCCTATACTCAGCTCTTTCAATAATCAGTATTTTTCTTGAAGTAATAGTTGCTGGAGTCATACGAATATATACAAATCTCACCTTTCTCTCTATGTTCTTTTAGCATATCCTAACAAATTATCACAATAAAGTACTCCATCTTTTCTATATGGAAAAGGAAATTCAGGGCCTCATCATACTTCCTTTAAAGTCTACAGAGAAACTCCAGGTTTATTTTCATTAAACCTTTGGCACAATACCTGGGCCTGCAATGCAGGATGTCTTATGTAAGGACACACAACCCAAACTGACTGATATACTGCATCTTAATAAGCTATTATCTATTGAGTAAGTGGTTGGGGGAGTGTTCCTACCATGTCCAAATTTTTGAATTAAAATGCCTGTTCTGCAGCTGACATCAAAAGTGCCCCTGAACTAGAAGGTAGAGATCATAAGCACAAACAGAATTCTAATAGCAGAATCTGAATCCATCCTGAATCTACACTTCTAAATCTTTAATTCAGTAGATAAATGCTCCTCCATCTAGATGAAGTACACAGTAAAATACACCTGGCTTCTGGCCACATAGAAAAACCCACAAATATTGATCCACTTCTTCCACATCCATTTAGTAAAGCAGAAATAAGCCCATTGTAACAAGAGATTTCCATAGGATCCCTATCTCCAGCTTTTCAAATGAGCATGCCTTGATGTTTAATTTTCCGTGAGTTCCTCTGCATTTAGGTACCAGCAGGAGACCATTATACTGTGACAGCACTCAGTTCTGATGACATTATCTTAAACTTTTCCCAGTTGTCCATCCTCACCCCTGTTGTGCTGCCATCATCTATTAACATTCCACTGACAACAATGAAAGATGTTAGAGCAGAGCACGTTAACGTGGTAGCCAAGCTGGGGTGCTTTCACCTGGACATATGCAAATGTTTGGAAGTAGCAGTATAGTTAATTAGTTGGATGACATATTGCCAGTTCCTCACAAGGGTTGTCTGAGGTGCTTTGCTTTTATAATTCATGGATTCGTAGATTTTTATGGCCAGAAGAAATCATTAGATCATCATGCTTCCCCTTCTCTATTATAAAGGCCATACAATTGCATTCACTTACTCCTGTTGTTAACCCAATTACTTGTGTTTCACTGTCTTCCAAAAAAGACATCCAAAGACTTCAAAAGATGGCAAACCCACTTCTCCCTTGGAAGTTTATCCCAACAGCTAATCACCCTAAGTATTACACAACTAATATAGGCTTGGGACTAATAAAGCTTAGTCCCCTATGGATTCGTGTTTCATGGTTGATTGACTTGGGTGCCTAACAAGCTGTGAGCTCTGATTAAAGTTTCTTCCCATATAGCAGAGCATTTTTAAGGTCTTTTCCCTAACTCCTTGTGGATTTTCTGTGTCTTACTAATGTGACAGCTCACATTAGAGCCCTGACGGTACCTCAGATCATTATAGATTTCTGTCAGGATTCTTCTAAGAGATGTTTCACCTATGCTTGACCACATACTTCCATGAAAACTATAGAAACATAATTGTTTTTCAGACTTCTCCCCCCGCCAAGAGAAGTGGCTGCAGAGAAACAGGTTCAAAAGTTATTGGAGGCACCTGAACACATACATGCATGCACACGTACACACAGCATGGTTACTTGCATCTTTTTTTTTCTAAATACTGTGCCTTATTTTTTGTTCATTTGCATGTATTGCTTTCTTCCTCCCTATGTCTTCTTTTCCTCCTCAGCGTGACTTTTGTCACTGAACCAGAATGCCCCTTAGCAACCAGAATTTTCCCTGTACTGAAGACATTAATGCACTCAGCATCCTTTTTAATATGATTAACATCTTGAGTTACTTCTCTTTCTTAGTTGATTGCATTGTTGGAATAATTTTTATTTCCCTTTTCTGCAATATTTCCTAATGCAGACATCATGATGTGAAGAAGGGCCCAGATGTCCAGTGGTTTTCCTGTATTTTTCCAAGGACATTAGCTGGCCCAATTAAAAATAAAATAAAAGAAAATCCATCCCTTCCTACAAATCTTCCTTGTATCCTTAGGCCACCACAGTTATAACAACACTGCTAAGAGACAGGAACAGTATGCAGTATTCTCAGTGTTAATCTCCCCAGTGTCAGATAGAGGCAAAAACACCTCCTTATGCTACTCACAACTCCCCTTCTTATATATCAAAGGACCACATCAGTCTTTTCCCAGAACATCTCACTGGGAACTCATGTTGAGTGACTTGTCTTCTTTGACCTCTAAATCCCTTCCAGAGCTTTCTAAGACACAGTCTTCCTATTGTTCAGAGAGAAACTGCTAAAGTTCCCCAAAATAGTATACATATTACACTAGAAGAAAGGATTGTTACAGATTATTATTTTGGGTGGAAAAAGAAAACAAAAACAAGTTTCCCAAAATCAATGTAGGAAATATCCACCAGAAAAAAAAAAAAAAAAAAAAAGGGAGATTAAACATACTATACTACTCTTAATACTTTAAAATTCTGCTTTAATGTTATTGGAGAGTTTGAAAGGGTAGAAATGGGACTTCACATGCCAATTTTCATTATTTCTTTGAATGTGCGACAGAAAAAAAAATATTGCAAAGTTCTGCAATCTCCCCTCTTCTTTCCCATATTTTAGGCAGGCTTTATTCAGTAGTACTGATAATCAAGACTTATACATCTGAAAGTACTGAACTGAAATAGCAAACAAAAATTATAGGTCATTTGGAACACAGGAGGCTTGGCTTTCCTCTACCTTGGCTCCCCTTTGAGTAAGCATGATAGTACAAATTAATTCCTACCTCATAGACATGTTGAAAGACACTCAGATCAATAGCTTTGATGGTCTCAGAGAAAAGATCTATAACCACTGAAAACATGTTTTAATATTTTTTTTTTGTTTTGCATATTGCTCCTTAATTATCTCTTCTAGAGTTATTTTTATTAATCAGTTCTATCCCATCTAGCTTTGTTAACTAAAAAAGAGTCAGCTGTTTGACACTATATTCTTTTGCATCTATAATGAAATCTAATAAACACCGAGGAGAAAACTAGTAATTTTCATGTGGGAAAACTACAGCTAATTTTCACTGGGTCCTTTGACAAGAAAATAAAACTAAGTAGTGCTCATTTTGGCAATCACATTCCAGTTCCTAAGACAACTATTTGGACTGAGGACCAGCTCCTTGTGGAGATGTCTGTCTCCAGGGAAGGACTCAGAATGCTCAGCTCCCACCAGATAAGGTGGAACTTGCTTCACCAAAACCTAATTTTGAGGAAACACTTCAGGGAAAAACCTCTGAGCAGGAAATAAAAGTTAGATGGCTTTTAGAGACAGTCATGCCTGTCTCTTGCAGTGTATAACTTACCAAAGACATAGCAAGGTTTAAAAATAGTAAGATGATGGATAAGAAAAGTTTAGAAAAGGAATGTTGATCAAGTTGATTTTAACTGAAGCTTGCAGACAAGAATAAATTTTTAATTTAATCTTTATTATAGTATTAGTAATAAAGCAGTAGTATAATGCACTAAATATTTTATTTTTCTTTATACCTCATCTAAGAATATGCAAGTGACCCTCCAGAAAAATTAGAATCAAGCCTTTTAATTGAGATAAATTAACAGCTAGTCTCTGTCCTGCTGGTTATAGCTGAATTTAATGGTTGCAGAGATCTGACTCTGCAAACACTAAAGCATAGAAATTACTGACCTGCATCAAGTTATTTTCATGATCAGAACACAGTAATGGCCCATTTGTACAGTTAAACAACAAATTCAATAAAAAATGAAGTTAGAAGAAGTCTAAGCTGAACCTGAGGCAGTAAATAAACCTGCTGAGACTGCAAAACCAGCACTTATGGAGGAAGAAAGCCAAGGGAGGCAAACTAGGCTTCTAACTATGAAAGTCAATCATCCCCGTTTTTAGCTAGGAGGGGATTTCTGTTTAATATTCACCCAGGTTTTAGGCTACAATGATTTAAGATTACAGACACACAAAAAATGTGCCTGCAAAATTTGGGTTTAGGCCTTGAAATTAAAAAAAAAAAAAAAAAAAAAAAAGGAAAAAAAACCACCACAAACTAGATAAAATACTAAGGCAGCCTTAAGAATGCACCCATATGCTCCTTCCAGCCATACTAGAAAAAATTTTTTCTCATGAGATTATAAACAAAAAGGGATTAATTAGTAAGAGATAATTCTCATGCATTGCACAATTCATTCAACTCCCTCAACTCAGCACATTTTACTGAATGATAATGTCAACATAGGTTCTTACTGGTCAAAATTACCTACGCAAGATGCTTCTCCATTTTAAGACTACAGTCTTAAGGGTTTTGAATCTGTATCAAGGCACAGGAGTTATCAATAATATGATGCAATTTCTAACATGGGTTCATTCCTGATCTGAATACTCTTTAGTTCAAACTATTGATAATGATCATTGGGGAGATTTATGTTTGATTTTCTCAGCTTTGGAAACAAGCCCATTGCAAATGCCATCAGTGATAGCTGCAGGTGCACATCCTCTCTGGAGATGATAACCTGGAAGAAAACTATGATCCCTCTGAAGTCAGCATGATGCAAGAATTATAAGAAGACTTCTAAACATTAAAGGTCAGGTCTGGTACAATCTCCTGCTAGGAAAAAACAAAAATTTTAACATAACTTTTAGGTGGAGCTAGACTGGCTCATGAAAATGCTCTGCAGTGTGGTTGCCTATGACAGCAGAGGACTGTTGCCCTAGAGGTCTCCTCCAGTCTTATATTCCTGCATTTACTGGAAAACACCCACTGGCATCATTGTACCTGACAGCTCTCCATGTGTCCTGAATTTGACTGGAAATCTAGCTCTTCAAGTTCTGAGATCGCATTTGAAAATACAACTTTTAATTATTATTCTTCTTTAGTCATGAAATAGGTACACCAATTACCAATCAGTACATAATTACCAATTATTTATCAGCAATAGGGACAGAAAAATGCCTCATCACTTTGCTGTACCTAGACATATAGCAAAGGAGGTTTGAGAAAGAGAAGCCAGCCCTAGCTGTCATTAAACAGAAATGTCTAGCAATCTTTAGCTGGAATTGTCTGACAACTCTAAGGAAATCAAGATAGGTACCTTTACCATTAAGCAATGGAGCTTGAAGGCAGAAAAATAGACTTGTGAATACTATCTCTTTAACCATCCCTGATGAATTGTCTTCATCCCTTTTCCCACTCCTGTTCTCCACCCGTCCTTTCTTCTTTGTAAGTGACTACACCCTTTCACCTCCTTCACCCTCACCCCTTGCCAGCTTCAGCGCTCAGAGCAATTCAGAGAGTCTTGCCAGCAAACCTCCAGCTCTGCTGGCTGCACCGCTCCACCTCCTGTCTGCTGCTCCACGGCCCATCTGAAGAGACAGGGATTGGCAAGGGGGCAGGTGAAACACGCTGAGGAGGCAGACGGAGGGGAGCAGCAGGTTCTCAGCTGGTAGCAGACAGAATGGGACTCGACTTTTCTCCCACGAGACTCGAGTAACCCATAGCTCGATGGAGTTGCCCTCCAGTCACTGCTCATTTTCCAGAGAACATCAAAGGTCTAGCATGCTACATTATGCACTTCAAAAAAGTGAGATGCTATTGAAAAATCTGGTAAATGCACAGCATTTTCGTGACAAAAATTATAATTGCCAATGAAGTAGCATTTAATAATAATAATTAAATAAAGCTCTGAGGCATTCTAAGAAAAGAAATATAGAACTAAGAATCCTTTTGTAATACAATGCAAACCCTTCACTCAATAATATGTTAATGACATTTAATTAATTAATTAATTAATGGAAGTTAATAAACATTCAAACATACTGTGCCTTTGGCTATCACAGGAAAAAAATCTTGTCAGCGAATGCAATCAAATTACTTAAGAAACTGCAAATAAATTTTATATAAAGTTTGCATGAAAAGTTATCTATGAAAAAAGAAGTCTCAAAAATGAAGAATAAATACCTTGTATATGCAGGTTTTGTGTCTAAGGTCACTCTCATTTAGGAGCTCACTAGTTCATTGCAATTACAAATACATAGCTTTTCATTAACACTCGTATTTGTGGAGGTAAATAATTGCATAGTAAAGCCAGAGAAAGTGCTGGCTCCAAACCAAACCAGAGTACAAACAAGTAGTCCCAGAGCTCATAGCAACTAAGTACAATACTATACACAATATATATGATGATAGCAACAACAGTACACAACATTTCACAGAAAGTCACATTCACCTAAATTTGCTAGTGCACTAAAACACAGCAAGAATTTTCCCCATGATCTTGGAATTATAAATTTATAGATTTTTTTCCCCAAATTTGATTTTCCAATCAAAATATTAGAAAACAACAACAGCAAGTTGCAAAACCTGAAGGAAAACACATTGTCTGTGGATCTAAAAGTCTATCAAAAGCGTGAGTTTTGGTAGAAATTTCAGATAGGAAAAACCTCCTAGCCTTTTGCTTGCAGCAACTAATAATCTCAGCCAAAATCCGAAAACTTTCTGGAA
Organism: Apus apus; assembly: GCF_020740795.1. Taxonomy (NCBI): domain Eukaryota; kingdom Metazoa; phylum Chordata; class Aves; order Apodiformes; family Apodidae; genus Apus; species Apus apus. The sequence goes on along the minus strand of NC_067283.1, from coordinate 113,899,389 downwards.
TGCCAAGTTACATGAAGAAAAATGAGATATGAATCATGTTTATTTAACTTTTATTTAAAGATAGCAACAACTCCTTTGCACTCTTTGGCAGCCTAGGGCTGCTTACAAGTTACACCTGTAGCTTCCATTAGGTTAATAAGAGTATACCTACTCATTAACTCTCAGCATATTAATGACTAATTATGGGTCTTATTATTTAAAAGTGGATGCCCTCATGGGGGTAGGTAGGTAGGTAGGTAGGTAGGTAGGTAGGTAGGTAGGTAGGTAGGTAGGTAGGTAGGTAGGTAGGTAGGTAGGTAGGTAGGTAGGTAGGTAGGTAGGTAGGTAGGTAGGTAGGTAGGTAGGTAGGTAGGTAGGTAGGTAGGTAGGTAGGTAGGTAGGTAGGGCTGTATGGGAGGAGAGGGGGTGACCCAATTAGAGAGAAAAAACACTTTGTTTGTGAAATGAAAAGGTAAGGCTGTATCCACACAGGGTTCTTAGAGGTTGAATATTTCAGGAGAGTGTATTTAAAGAAGGTGCAGGTGGAATAAAAACAAAGCACTGATACTGTAACTTGCAGCAGCCATTCACTTCAAAGATGCTCCTGAAACCACAGTGAATTTCTTTAGTGCCAGTTTAATCTTCTCTCTAGAGCACTTGTATGTGCCCTATAGTAGGTAAAACCACAAAATGTACCAAAAAATCTATTCTCAACTTGGCCTCTGAGACAATATTAAATTCAGGTCATTCTACCTGGAACTAGACAAAATTTGCAGCCATAGTCCCTTTTCAGAATACTGGTGTTGAAATATGCTATGTAATGTGCAGCCATTTTTACCCAATTGTTTTGTGTAGAGAGAAAATAAGGATGTTTTAAGACATTTAAATATCAATACCATTTAAACATCTTAACTGAGATTCAATGTGAAGAATTTTCATGCCTGGATTAATGAAAACTTTGTTTTTAAATTCTCTTGAAATTCTTTCTCAAAGAGGAAAAATCTTGCTCAAAATCTTGTCCAGCCCCTTTATATTCAGTTTTTTCTAACTGCTAAGAAGTCAAATAACCCATCCTTCACAAAGTCCTTTCTCTTAAACACAGAACGTCTCAGACAGGGCTTAGCCTGCTGAACCCCAGTAAATCACTACCACCAAAGCACAGCTGGTGTCATGCAAGAGATAATGTCACTGAGTCTCTAGGTATGAGAAAGATGATTTGTTTGACTTGATTGTTTTCCTCATAGCACTGAGAAATCCCTTTAGGCAAGAACTTTTTTTTTTAATTATTTGTTTTATTTTTTTCCTTAAGCAAAAAGGAGTGGGACTCATTTGTTAGGTGTGTGAGACTTTGCAGGTCTGGTTTTACAATACACCATTTAGGCTTTGGTGAGGCTTGTTAAACCCTGAAAGAAAAGTCATGCATTGACTGAGTGACGCCACCCTGAGGTTGATTCCCAAGGGAAAATAAAGACTAGGTCCTGCCTTGAAATCATCAGGGTGACCGAGAACACCTTCTAGCAAGTGATAGCATACCAAACCTTGGCAAGCTGCATAATACCATTAAACACAGTGATCTAATTATTCACCTCTAATATAAAGGGCAGGGTTCCATGGGAAATCAGGAGCAGGGCTGAGAAATACACCCAGCAAATATATTTCACAATACATACAGAAGCAGTTTGTCAAGACTCTAACCTGGGAAAATTGACTTAAGAAGCTGTCCTATGCATCCACTGTGCCCAGTTCAGAATAATTTCACATTTATGCAGGGAGGATCTTTAAAGCCCCAAGTATCAGCCTTGAATGCCTTGTTTAAAATATCACTTTAATTTTCTGTGTCTCAGAGGTCTTGAGGGTTTTGTTAATAATGGAGACTGCAATATAAATATAGAGATAAATATAGCATAGGAATTTAAACTAAACCCTACTGACCTGTGAACATAAGAGAAAGTCAGAGGTAGAAAAGTGGCACCTTTCATATATGCCAGTGAGAAAGTCATGCAGCACTCAAGTTGGTACTTAAGACCTTTCTCCAATGTTATGCCTCTTTTCCATGATCACTTCTTCATTTTTATTCTGTATAATCTAGTGTGTTGCCATGTACCAAATTTTTGCTCTGTGAAGTTCCAGATAAATCCCTAAATACACACTGAAAATATTTGCATGTTCACTCATTCATACACCTAAAACCTTGGATTTGTTTGCAAAGCAATAGGTACCACATGCCAAAGAAGTGACTGTTCTATACCTTCTGCACACAGAAAAATAGATTTTTTCTGCAAGTATATTTCAAACTGTGGAATATTTGAACTGCAGCCCAAGTAATTACCTGAGCAGTCTACTGGGAATGTACATATTAGAACAAGTTGTAAAATAATCTCTTCCAAATAGCTACTAAAAAAAATTACAGATCCTGGGCCAGATCCTCAGCTGTTACAAATTGGTGGCTGTTACAAGTCTCTTTGACTTCAGGTGTGCAAAATTTCAGCTCCAAGAGAAATTTTAGAGTAAAACTATAAATTACAGAAAAATTGCTTTCAAACTAGAAACACAGGTGGTATTCACACCATCTCCTTCAGACTCCTTTAGGCACCTAGCTTGGCTGCTTTGAATCATGCCTGCCTGCTCTACATCAGCAGTATGAGGAATTTGGGTTCCTTCAAACTGCACCTTAATAGATGACTGAAGTAGTCTCAGCAAGACAACATAAGTGCCCTCAATACCACAAAAAAAAAAAAAAGTCATGTCTTCTGACAGTATAACTGAATTGCTAGAGAGTCCCTGCTTTAAAAAAAAAGCATCAAGCCATTTAATTGTAGAAGTTGTGGTTATTTCTAAAAGCAAATCAATTCTTGCACCAATTTCTGCATCGCTTTCTAGTTTCTCTGGGATTCTTTTAATTAAAAAGTGTTCTCAATGAGGACTTGCTGTCTAGAATAAGAAAGATTTTTATTTTCCTCTAATGATGGTCTAAATCCCGTGTAGCAACCTACTGACTAACTCAGGGAAATCCCAATCTTTCAGCTCCATTGTATAATTTATACAATATGTTCAACACTTTCCCACATAATAAACGTGGGAATCCCTTACAACCAGTCCAAGGTCTGAGGTTTTTTTGTATGAATCATGTTCACTGCATCTTGGCTTCACCACACCCCCAACGACTTCTTCTGGGAGCCAAAGAGTTACTGCAATCACCACTGGTAGGAATACCATCTGCAAAGGCATTATTTGCAGTAGGATGCAGTGAAGATGAGAGCCAGAGCATGATAACTTTATCTCAGGGGTTACCTGGGAAAGACTCCTCTAGGTCTATTTAAAAGAGTAACTTTAAATAATGAATAAATTAAGAGATATTATCATTCAAATATTACTTCTTGCTATGACAAATCTTTCATGTAACCCTTAGCCAGGTTCTGTTTATTCAAGGTGATGCTCATTTGAATAGTTTGGGAAAGAAGTGCTTTCACTCCACCTGTTATTCAGTTTGACAGTTCTTTGCAACACGGGAAAGAGTCATGTTTGAACTTGCATGGAGAAATGTCATTGTCTTGTCATTAGAAAAGATATTCAAGATACCTCAGATAATGTTCACATGCACTTAGCCTCCCTGACTGGCAAATTTACTGTCTGGCAGCAGGTTTTATATAAGGGGTGCAGGGGAGAACAACAGGTTGCTCCATTATTAATGCAAAACTGACAGTTTTAATCAGCCTCAAAAACTAATGGGTACTTCCTCAATTGGTCCTCAGTGCAAGGAATTGAACCAGAAAGTTGCCTGTGACATAGATCTCTCCACTATATCTTTATTCCTTTTGCTTAGAGCCCTAATAGGTGTTGGGCAAAGCAAAGGGATAATCACATTTCAGTCATATGTATCTCACTTCTTATATACTGTATTGTCAGATGAACCCCAGTTCCACCTATTGCAAATAGGGAACAAGAGTTTGTCAAGGCCTTAGGCTCTCGGTGAGCTCAAATCTGAGCACCTGACTTCTGCTCTGAATCATCCACTGGAAGAACCTCCTTGACACACACCTGTCTGTTGACTCCAGAGGGAACCAAATCTGAAGACTAGCCACCTAAGTCAGAATCCAGATTCTGAACGTTAAATAAAGCCACTCGTTGTTATGGAATAAAAGACATAAAGAGCAGAAAAAGATGAGTGCTGCATTTATACTAGCGAGTTTTTTAGAGAATTTCCCCCTCATTAAAGCTAGTTTTGGAAGAGGTGGGAGGAGCTCATGAAAGGAATTCCTTTTGCACTGTTATGCAAAGGTGCACTAGCCACAATCTAGACACTTGTTCTGTTGAGTATTGGGAGTTTGCCTTGTCTGCATTTACTGTACAAAACAAGGGGGACAGAAATAGAGATCCTGCTTTTGGTTCTTATCTGCATCATTGGTTCAGTTTGTAATATTAGGCAACTCGAGTAAGTGGTGTCAGGCATAGCAGACTTTTCCCACATCACAGAATTGCTTTTTGGCTGAATTAATTTATGCTTATGAAGCACTTAAACTTCTTTTTTTTTCTTTTTTTTTTTTTCTTTTTTTTTAGAAGTCAATTTAGTAGTATGAAAAGGAGTTCCTTGCGGGTTCCAGATGAGCTGGGATCCATAACAGCACTGTGGCAATCAATCAGCAGTATTACAGAGTGAAAGCACTGTGCTTGCCTGAAAGACAAGCATACACGAAAGTTAAGAAATTGTTTATTCCAGCCGTAATAGGAAACTTTTGTATATAATTTCCCTGCTTACTCAGAGGCACTCTAACATCTGTCAGGCCAGGCCTAGCACTTAGCTTACAGATCTGAGGAGAGAAACACATGCCCCATTTCCTGATAGCAGCTCACCCGCCGCTGCTGCCAGACTCGGTGGCCACGCATGAGACACCAAGCTCCGTTCCTCCAGTGTACAGTTAGACGTCATGGAACAAATCCAAATTGCACAGGTGTAAATAGAGCCACCCAATCTGTTCAATGTCTTTAATGATATTTTAGCTCTGATTGCATGGCAATCTCTTCCTTTTAACCATTTGAGAAGTGGTAAGGACTGAAGCCAAAAGCTGGTCACCCTCTGTTCCTTGCTTCTCTGAGGCACACAGTATTTCCATCAGTGTCCTTTCCTAATGTATCTGTAGGTCTGAACAGCATATTGACCCTTGCCCTTTCAGACAGTGCCAGTCAGGTCAAACAGCAGTCACCACAATGTTCAGAGTTGTTCAAGGAAAAGGTATTTAAGGGGATTCACACATTTCTTTCAGATTCCTGATTTCAGTTAAAATCTATTCAAGAATCTTCTTTACTGTGAGAGTGACAGAGCACTGGAACAGGCTTCCCAGGGAGGTTGTGGAGTCTCTTTCACTGGAGACATTCAAAACCCACCTGGACGCGTTCTTGTGTGATGTGCTCTAGGTGATCCTGCTCTGGCAGGGGGGTTGGACTAGATGATCTTTCGAGGTCCCTTCCAACCCCTAAGACTCTATGAGTCTGTGATTCTGTGAATCTATCCACATCAGAAAAACTACAGCTTTAAACCCAACACCACCAAACCACTCTTCTTTCTTGTATTTATTGAAAATTCCCATTCTTTGAGTTGTTCTCATTGCACCTTGCACCTGTGCTCCTCTCCACTTTTATGCATAAACTTACAATCTTTGGGCATCTGGTAATGCCCAGTGCTGCAAGGTTTTCCTGTGATAACAAGAGAGCTCAGAGTGCAACAGTGACAGTAATCACTATAACAGACAATTTCAAATATTATACCTCCCTCTTACAAAACAGGGATGCTTTTCCCAGCCTAAAAAAAACAAAACAAAACAAAACAAAAACAACCAAAAAAAAAAAAAACCCAAACCTGAAAAAGCTTAGAACTATCTAAAAATATGTATTTTAAACCAGTAAGGAAATCTATGCATTGGTTCTAATTTTTATTCTTTAAACTTACAGACACCTACATGTACTCACACATTTGTACCTCAAAGTACTTTACCAATTTAGTAATAATTTAGAATTTTTATAAGGCATGCAGTGCAAGATATTGCAACTGATTGCAGCCTATTTCTATCACCCCAAAACTTTGGAAACATAAGCAATGCTGTATTCCTTATCTGCTGTATTTCCTTCTCTTTCTGTGTTACAATACATTTTGCACCCTGACAGGGGATTAATCACCTGATGGGAATACCACAGACTGCAGAGATCTGCTGGGAAATATATTTCTGAATGACTTCACACTAGTCAGAAGTTCATGATGTCTATGATTTATTGTCTCTGGTGAATATCTCATTGCTGTTGAGACTTTAAACTAGTTCAGCTGCTCCTAGTGATGAGGCACAGAAGGCAAATACAAGGCCTCAGTAACGTCTGTAAAGCTCAAAATTGGAAAGCAGCTTTTCCAAAATGTGCAGAGAAATTATGAATTTAGACCTAAGGAGGAGAAGAGCAGCTTACTTTTCAGCTGTTTCCACATTTCTTTCTGGCTGTGCCATTAAGCCTTATACGTAGCAAAAATACAGAACTGTGGCCAAAACCTGAAGCCCTCCTTCAGTTTTCATCACATTTTTACAATGCAAACTGCCTCTCAGCATAATTCCATGTAATAAGACACACACATGGAAGATCAGGGGTGAAAAAAACAAACAACACGCCCAGGATGACAGGATTGCTCTTTGGCCTATTGAGGAGGTACCAACTGGAAGCTGAAACAGAGAACAGCTCAGGTAACTGTCACTGTTGGACAGATGGGGTTTATATACCCAGGAGGGTAGAAAGGCTCAGTTGGATCAGTGAAAAGCAAAGGCAGATGGCCACATGATACAAGTTCCACCTTGGATAAGGATTGCAGGTACAAAGTCCTGATCACAAGGAGTGAATATAGCTTGGCTAACATTGCCCAAAGTGTCAACTGATTTCTAAAGCAATTTGTTTTTCTTATTATCTTCCTCACTGTTCAGTTTTGGTGTTCAGTGCTATGACTCCTCTTGAAAGTTGGATACGTTAGTAATTTATTTGAGATCATGACTCATTAAAAGTAGTGTTTATTCATACAAAATAAGCACTTAAAATTTTGCAATCCCTAAGTATACCTCAGTGAAATATACAGTATCTTTTTGGTCCCAAAAAGACTTTAAAGGCTGTCTTCATGCACTGATGGTACAAAAGCATTAAAAATATTCAAGATACTTTCAGCATTTTAAGTGTTAAAAGGTAAAACACATTTGATAACTTGCAAATGAGCAAGGTCTGACTTCTGACTAATTTGCCACTGTGTAAAGGGGCATAAACCCCTACCATTCTGATGTGCATAACTGCAAATGGCAATGCTAAGAAGTGTTGGAAAACTAGTATCAACAAATCAAGCAAGCTAGTGAATCAAGCAGCTACCTCTCCACTGTCAAATTTATATAAATGTGAGAGACTTATAAACTTGAGGGCACAACAAAAGCAGAGAATGGACCTAAGGCTTTACCTAGGAGAAAAGAAACAGGGAGGGAAGCCCACTGGGAGATGAATAGGTTAGGTTTTCTTCCCTCTGCCTTTCCCCTACTGTCTGGATGTGCCTGTCCTCCATTTTGGGAATTTATGTGTTCTCCTGCAATGAAGAGTGGTTTCATCTCCTTTCAGCTATCACATTCACCTCTTTCAGAACATTTGCCTTGCCCAAATTCTTTGACAAGGAGTGAGTGAAATTGCAACCCCACTGAAGTCAGTGGGAAACTTGCCATTCACTATAATGAGGCCAGGATTTCACACAAAGTTTATATCCATAGAAGACCAGACGGAATCTAGTCCAGTGTTTGTGAAGTGCTTTGAAGTAGAGAGTGTTGCAGCACTAAAAGTATTGCTATTATTGTTATTGCTATTGAGTGCATGACAAAGAAGAAAGGTAGAAAACCTCAGAGTGAACTGGAAGGAAATACTTATTCTGCAGATCTTTCTCAGAGGTCAGTACATGGCATTTTTCTAAACAGTTTCCTTTAAAAGTGTCTAGTAAAATTCTCTTTCAACCTAAGCACTTTCTTGGCATGTTAATCAGAAGCAGATCTTCCCACCTAGTACAGCCATCCTGCCTGCAAAAGTCCTATCTTTTCCTTTGTGTACTTTTCCTCGAGCTTTATTATTTCTCTCCAAGGATTAACCGAAATACTCTGCAGAGAGCTTAAAATGTTTTCAGAAATGCTGCAAAAGCCCTAGTGGGAAGGGAGAAACAATGGCTTCCTTTCAGCCTGTCTATTCTTCCCCTGAACTACAGTGTGGCCTTTGCACTGCACTGGCCGATAGAAACGAGAGCCTGGGATTCAGTAAACTTTGGCGACAATAAACTGTTCCACTACTTGTGGTTGTCGTGTATGCATCACCACCAGACAGGACAACAGTTGATCATCAAGGAAAAAAAAGCCCTCTCCCATGATCTCATTAACTAGTTTATTCTGCCACAGATTCATTCAAAATTCTTTTCAAGTTACATGGACAACACAGCAGTCAGAAAAAGCTGCTACCAAAGGAACTAGCATTTGGGTCTTGGCTGTCATTTTCCGTCAGGCTGCGGCAGAGATCTCACCCCAGTATCCTCAGATCACAGTCCCTGCAGGTCCCCTGAAAATCATACTCATTAGAAAAGAATGCTCCCTGTAGGGTTCAGACACTCAGGGACAGATCTTTAACTGGTGCAAACTGTCAGTGCTCCGTTAACCTCAGGCAACCCAAGGTTTTAGGCTGCAGAGGATTTATCAGCAACTCGGCAGCTGTGAGAAGAGAGCACAGCATTAGGTCAGAGCGTGAACAGGCCAGCAACTGTGATTCAGCCATTGGCACACTCAGCTCAGCTGAGAATTCCCAACCACAGCCTACAAAAGGGAGTTGTTACATCTTGATTAATTTCAAATTACACTGTCTTCTTTCAGTCTCTACCTTTTTTGGTTATCTCAGTGCACAGCAGTGGTCCCAGTAGTTGAGATCTGCACAGTTGAGTTCTTGACTCTGATCTTAATCATGTGGCCTGTGATGGAAACAGTAACAAATTACTGCTATCAGTCAACTACAAAGAAAGGACAAGCTTGTACCATCTCCTGAATTTAATCCATGGCACTACAATCCAAATAAAGGCAGTGATAGAAAATATACTATCGAATACTTCACTAAATATTTGGTAGGTATAATTGCAGCAAGAAAGAAACATTAAATACCATAAACTAAGAATTTTCTGAAAACCATTTCTGCATTATCTGTTCTTGACTGAAGTGTCAAGAACAAGCTATTGCTGCTGAGCCACAGCACAGTAGCTTTTCATTGTGCTTGGGACACTTGCCTGCATTTTATTTCTCTGGGCACCACACCTCATTCAGGACTGAGATTCATATTTTTAAATTTGTGAGAAAAAGCTAGATTCTGCAAGGCAGGTATCTCAGTGTAGGTAGGTGTCAACATTACATGAAGACACTTGTATAAAGACATATCTGTGTAGGCAAAAATCATGTCTTAATAGCTTCAACTCAGTACTGCATCAATGTACCTATACAAATTCTGGAATGAAGCTGGCTTCTATATTGACAACTCCTTTTTCAACAGAGGACATCACATCTATCTGCAAGCAATCATGTCAACACCTTGCTTGATGCTCATAAAACTATTTTTCAAGAAGTCTCTTAGTTTCTCAGTACTTTGGAGTACTTTGGAAAAATGAGAGGATTTCTTTGTAAATTGAAATATGGACATAAATGCCCAGCTTAACACAGAGAGATTTTAAAACATTGACAACAGTAAGTATACTAATGAGAGCAAAAGCAAAGAAAACACACCTATTTAAGTATTTGCTATAAATATATATGTCCCCTATTAAAGCTTACCAGTATAAAATGCTAAATTCAGATGTAGCATTTCAACCAATAAACACATTCTTAAGGGGAGATATGACATGCTTTTCTACCACTCATCACAATCAAAAGCAACAGCTGCATGTGTTCATCACAATTTGTATCACACTTAGCTCTTGATGCTACTTTTCATGGCCAGTGATATAAAAAAGAATGTAACTGGACCCACTCTCATTCCTTAGGAAGAAATACAACACTGCACAAATCAGTACTTCCTTCACACAGCACTGCTCTTAAAAATCTGTGTGTCTTCGAGAACACAAATACACTTTTAGACTCCAACAGAACAGGCAAGGGGAGAATACAGAAAAGGAGAAATCCAGACAGAGGGGTATCCATTCCTCTCTGTGTCTCCGCAAACCACACAAACTTCTTGGGCTAGAGACACTTAGCAAAAGAGGTGGCTAGTTTGGAGTCAATAATCTAGTATTTTCCATTCTCTGAAACCAACTGTATCATTCTTACTGATTTTAGTGGGGTCAGGATTTCACTCATTCTGGTTTTGCCTGACAAAGGAAGACTAACCTTTTGCTTAATTAACTTCTTAATGGGTTCACTTGTCCCTTTTCTGACACTTGGGACAATAGAAGACCTAGTGCTGCTAACAGCCCTTTGATGTGCCAGCCCTCTGTGGCTTCCAGGTCCATCCTGCCTTTGGGGTCACACCTGTTCGCAGCCCCATGACTGAACATTACCCCTCAACACATCTCCCCTGCCTTCCCTACTGCTGGGAACACACAGGCATCCTCTAGAAACGTATCTCACCTCCTCAGAAGCTCTGAAGGCCTGTGGTGGGTTCCCTCCACTGATCAGCTGGGAGATTTTGTTTAGAAGGCTTCTTTATGCTGTTTATGTTGCTGTCAAGTCTAGCTCACCACAGACCTAACACTGCCACCTCTTTGTTTACATACCTCCACTCCAGGACATTATAACCCTCCTCTACTAACACTGCCCAGTATGTGAGGGCACAGCTTCTCTTTTTTATATATATTTTTATAAGGTTTGTAACCACATTGCTATAAGATATTCATTCAAATTCTACCCAAATAGACTTCTTGCTGTCAGCATTTAATTATGCTTGCATTCCTATGTAAATAGCATTAGCCGAAATAGAGCCTATTATAGAAGATAAGGTCAGTTATATCTTTACAAGAAATGGAAGCTTTGGAAGCTTCTGTACTTTTGACAATAATAATTTTTTGAATGCAAGAAAAAAAGCATAGAGAACTGAACATGTTCTGCTGGGGATAAATCATGCTATTGAAAGTAGTATTCTGTCTTTATGTATCTTTCTTAGGAAGTTTAAGAGGACATATTTAATATGTGTATATAAAGTATATCCCTGTAAGACTACTAGGTCTTTTCAGACTTCCCTTGAAAAATAATATACACTTAAGATCATGTTTTTTAAAGATTCACAGCTCAGGAAACCCTTCAGCCAAGGTTTTCTCCCAAACTGGGTATCAAATTATTTGACAGTTGTCTTCTTAGTTTGGCTCATGTATGTAAACATCTGGATAAACATAATATTCTAAGTTTAACCATGGGTTTTATATCATAAGATAAGCATACATTTTAAATCCTCATTTAAATTTTAAAATACTGAAATGTCATAAATTCAAATGGGTCGCCAGTCTTCCAAGTATAAATGTCCATATCCCTCTCAAATAGGTTTAGAAAAATAACAAAATCCTTCAAATAAGAATATCAGACCTCATTCTATTTAGATGGACATGAATCACTACAAGCCTCACATGATTCTTCCTTATCAACATGAGTCTTAATTGTCAGGTTTTCTGTCACCTTCAATCTAGATTCCTGTGGAAGGTCATTCAGATATAACACAGTGGCTCAACTTTTATTGTACTGGGACTCTGTAGTAAACTTCAGATTTCCTGCTAGCATTCCCAGTAGCCACACTGGGAGGCAGAACTGAAATCACACTGAACAGCTACAGAGCTGTTTCCATTATTAGTGGCTTTTGAAGTTAAACCTGCGCAAGTTTTTGGATGATGAGAAACTATATCAGCTATTTCAGCATGTGTTTTGGTCTCATTCCATTCAGCTGAAAAGGAATTAAATATCAGTTAACCTACTGCTACTCTAGAAATCTATATAGAACACCATTCAGTATACTCAAAATGAGACATGACATGTTCTTTTCTTGTGGCACGTTTGTCTTGACAATACAAACTCGATTTATCTGAAGGTTCCTGTGTTTCTTGTAGTGTCAGAAATAAGTATCAGAATAATTTTTGCTGTAATATTTTATATGGATCACCCAAGTTCTTTTTTCTGAGACACCACTAGAAAATCAGAGCAGAATTTTACTTACTGTATTTTCACTTGTAAACCTCTAGGTACCCTAAAAATGCTTCACAATGAAGATAATAATGAAGTGTTGGCAATTAACTTATTTTATTGCTGAGTACTGCTCCCATACTGTGATGTAATTCACCCATGCTGTTTGACCTAAAGGCATCTTTGGCAGTTGAAGCTGAGCTCTATTCACACTGATCTGCCCTGTTACCTAATGTTGCCTACTGCTGCACTGGAGAAGTGTGAAAATGATTTACATATAAATATCAAATCAATTTTACACAAAGCACTCTGAACAAATGTCTTCCACCACATGCTTTTTAAAACAGACATTTTATTTGGCTGGAAATTCTTTGATAAACAACAGGTCTCATTGACTGCAACATTGAAATGCTGTAATGAATTTTTAATGTCTTTAGTTGTTTAACTGGATCTTATTACAAAGAAGCTGAAGACACAGAAGCATGATGTTTCCTCCACTGGCACATTTAAGAAATCAGCAGAGGCATGCCAAGAAAATGTTCTGCTTTCAAAACAAGGCTCCAAGATTGAACTCAGGGGAAAAAATAAAAAGCATTTTGTCATGGTTTCTAGAATTAAACTACTGCTGTTGATTTAAAATCTACATTATCATTTCCTCACACTGACTACACTTCTGTCTGTCCTTTACCTCACTGCTGGTATGTTATTGTATCTGTGACTGGCTGGCAGGTGGCAGAAACTGATCACATTTGAAGACAAATTAAAGGTCAGAGATTTCTGATTGCACAGAGAGTAGAAGGGAAATTCTCGTGTTAAAATATGTGTGCCATTTCCCCATGAAGTTAAAACAACTCTTAAGATGACGCTGTGCTTCACTGATCACTGTTACTGCACAAGCCTACCAACTGCAGAGATCCTTCCTCTCCATTCAACAATCCTGAGGTGATCAACCTCAAAGTTCACCTTAAAACTTTTCCTGGCACCCTCCTTTCAATGCTATTGCATTCGAAAGGTCCCCTTGTCTGCTGCAGGTTTCATATCTCACATGCAGGCCCGAGCAATGGAAACCCAGGAACATTAAGACAATAAATTGTTACAGACTCCTCAAGCATTCTGCTGGTTGTCTGGCAACCAACCCGTCATGCTTTGAGAAGCCTCCCAGCTTGCCTGGAGGCTTTCTTTGCTGGAAAAACCTATGTATTATCATCACCAGCAAAACAATGGAGTTGGATGCAGGCTCAGGGGTTAACACAGTGCACAAGCTGAGAGAACAGCCCCACACAGAGCTCGCGGAGCAGCGACCGTGAGGAGTGCAGCACAATGAGGCCCGCAGAGCACTAATGCACATCAGGGTTGCTGTGCCAGTGCTCCACTCAACAGGCTGCATCTCCTGGCAAAGTGACAGGGTAGTATTAGTGCTAGTCAGAAAGCCAAGCTACTTGCTCGGTTTCCTCATGCAAGCAGGAATAGGACGAGCTTCAAAGCATGCAAGGACACAAGAACTGTTGCCACACTAAAAAAAAAAAAAAAAAAAAAAAAAAAAAGGTGGTCCTTCCTGCAATGTCTTTTCTGAGCACAGTGAAGAAGGTCCCAAAGTTCACCTGCCCATAGATTTTCTTGAATGAGAATAACAAGTAGAAAAGGGATGTCTTCTTCCCAGAACACACTCCAGAGTGTTTGAGTATGTACCTCATCCTCCCCCACATTTGTTTGTTTTATCCATCTGTTATTGCCCCATATTTGACTATGAATTGAAAGCATTCTCCTGGAGCTGCACTCTGAGCTTTTTAAACTGAAGTGTTTGAATAAGGCTTGTCACTACAGGAAGGATGTAGAGGGCATCACATTCCCCAGCTGCCTCCCATCACCCTTTCCCCCTCCCTGCACCTCAGAGCCAGAGAGCAGCTCAGATGCAAACAGGGAATTCTAAGCAGCTGCCACATCTTCCCTGTTTCTCTGGCTTAACAGCTTCCATGCAGGAGATGAAGAGTGGCTCTGTGCTTCCTTTCAAGTGAAGTGAAGGAGCCTGAGGGCAAGCAGAATGGTTCACTGGGCTCTGTCTAAGCCTACAGCAGCACATTAGTAGAGAAGCGATTCCCCCATCCTACACAGCCACAGAAGAAGAGCAAGACAAATAAGTGAAAAAGTGGCTTTCTGATTCCCCCTGTCCCAGCCACAATACCTGGTTAAATAAACTAGTCTCATTTTTCCCAGATGAGTATCCCAAGGAACAGCCCTACAGTGTATTTCTTCTGGAAGAACCTGCAGAAATAGGATGTTTGTCAGTATTCTAAAGTTGGGAAGTCCCCCCTTTCAGAGGACTTTCCAGGAAGGGACATTTGGGGGTGATTTCCACTCCCTCTGTGCTGGCTGAACTGACATATGAAAAAATCTGTTCAAGTCTTGGGTTGAGAAGGAGATTCCCTGCTCCGACCATGTGCTCTGCAGAGTAAGTTAAAACCCTTCTGCTTGGCACAGAGCACATCTCCCTGCCACTGCCAGAGTGTGACAAAAGCCATCAGGCTGCATGGCAGCTAGCAGAGCTGGGAGCATCCATATTCCTTGTGCATTGCTCTTGAGGGAGCAGAATATAAATCTTTTAAATGTATAGCCTGTTTCTTAAGATGTTTGGGGTTTTTTCCTGAATTACTCCAATAAGCTAGTTGCATTTGACAATTGAACTGATATAGAGGCTGTCTCAGGTGGCAAATTTGCTGCTTTATTCTTCACAAAATGAGGAAATTTCATTTTAAAAAAAAAGGGGGTTGACTTCAGAGCTTTACAACCTGACACAAAACAGCACACATACACCACCCATGCTTCAAATTTGTATTTTGGTCATTTGCAGAGCCCAAAAGTGACATGGAACCAGCTGACAGTAAGGGGGATTGAAAAAGTTTCTGTGTGGGCTCCTGCTGCAGCCAGATTAGATGAGGGAATTAGAGACAGGGTGTGGTTCCCACCTAGAATGCCTCTCCGGCAGTTCACAGACCTTCACGCTGTCTTATTAACGCGCACTTCCCTCTCTCCTCCCAAATATGCAAACTGCACCCTCTCCCAGGTCCCTCCTTAGCTTAAGGGTGCTGGCATGTTCTCTGCTGACTTTCTGGAACCCAGGGATTTCCAATGATTTCCACACATCCTCCTCCTGTTTCTCTTCTGGCTGTGGTGCCTCTGGGCTGCCTGCTTGACTTCCCACTTCACAGGTCTGCAAGGCAAGGGTAGAAAGGCCAAAAATTAAGAGCACACAGTGATATTTGCACATGGCAGACGGGAAGAGGAACAAATAGAAAATGCCTGGGGCCAGATCTGCTTATTGTCTCTGTCTTGCTGTTCTCTCCAAAAAGGCAGCCTTCATGTCTCCTCAGGTTCTTATTGTTTCCCAGCTATCTTTTATTCAGCATCCAGCTTGCTTTCTCTCAGTTCTTAGGAAGAGAGGAGGAGTGTCCTCTTTGTCTTTAGGCACAAAAGACTGCATCAGAGTGAGGAACAAGCCCTGTGTTTTATTACAGCATGTGGCATAGCACAGTGCAGCACATCTGAGAAGTCCCAAACATGCTGTTGCAACATTTGATATTGCTGTGTTAGGTGACACCTTCCAGATCAAAAGTTGATCCTAATCCAGATAAGTGATTACTGTAGAGCTTCAGGCCTGTCCATCACTCAGTCTAGCACTGCTCTCACCCAGTTATCAGCTTGGCCCAACTACACAGCCCTACCCCACTCCCTTGGCTTTCCAATGCTTTCTTAACTACCCTTCCATTTTGCAGTATCTCAGAGATACTCCTCACTCCGTGCCTTCCAGACTAGAAAGCTGGTGGCTATATCCTGGGCTGCATCAAAAGAACTGAGGCCAGCAGGTCAAGGGTGGTGATTCTGCCCCTCTGCTCTCATGAGACCACACCTGCAGTACTGTGTACAGCTCTGGTGCCCCCAAAACAAGAAGGACATGGAGCTGTTGGAGCAAGTCCAGGGTCACGAAGATGATCAGAGACCTGAAGCACCTGTCCACTGAAGACAGGCTGAGGGAGTTGGAGTTGTTCAGCCTGGAAAGACAAGGCTCCAGGAAGACTTTATAGCGGCTTTCCCGTACCTGAAGAGGCTACAGGAAAGCTGGAAAGGGACTTTTTACAAGGGCTTGTAGGGATAGGATGAGGGGGGAGTGGTTTCAAACTGAAAGAGTGTAGATTTTTATTAGGTATTAGAAAGAAATTTTTTATTGTGGGGATGGAGAGTTACTGGAAGAGGTTGCCCAAGGAAGCTTTGGTTACCCCCTCCTTGGAGGTGTTCCAGGCCAGGTTGCATGGAGCTTTGAGCAATCTGGTCTAGTGGGAGGTGTCTCTGCCCATGGCAGGGGCATTGGAACTAGGGATCTTTATGGTCCCTTCCAACCCAAACCTTTCAATAATTCTATGATGGACAGCCTCCTCCAAGCCCTTCCCTGGAAGGCTACAAAGGCTCCACCCTCTGACATACTGTGCGTATTCCTACAAACAACTCCCTTCCCTGTTCCTAGGCCAAGTATTGCAGGGAAGAAAAGGGGAGGAAGGAAAAGGAGACAGCAGACTGACTTATTGTTCACAAGAAGGGTGGGGGAAGCACAGAGAAAAGCTGACCTGAACTGCAAAGCTCTTTTAGTTTCTTCTTTCTCCTGTAAGGACAATTTTTGCTGTTCCTGCTGTTCCTCACCCCACTCCCCCTACAGTAATTCAACTCCTGCCCCTAAAGGAAGGGTGAGAATTATGCACACCTTTTGCAGAAATCCTGATTTGGTGATTTCCTGTAGGAAGTCGGTCAAGCAAAGCAGCACTTCCCACTGGCCAGGCTAGGAATCTTGTGAAGGCCTAGGGTCAAGGTATTGATAGCAGCATAGTTCTTTATACACCTATTAGATTCCCCCCCCCAAAAAAAAAAAATAATAATTTAAAAAGAAAGAAAGGAGCCAAGCATTTATCTGGTTAATTAATCCTTTAATTTTCTACATTATTCCTATTTCAAAATTTGTGTATATACATTTCTGGGTCCTAACAATAGCATGTTTGTGTGATTCCAGCTGACCAAACAACAGAAGTTATTTATAACTACAGATGACCGGACTCTGCTGTATTTTCATTTATGTAATTTTCCTTAGATCATTCATTGGAAAGTGGTCATACTTTCATGTTTCTCACACACAGAGGCCCTGTAAGTTAGCACACAGGAGATTAACCTTGGCAGTCTGCACCGCCGGACTGCCTGAGGAGGAATGCTCTCTGCAGCTGCCTGACCCCACAAGCCATAGGGGCTGGGGGATTAGATAGCTGTTCTCAGTGCCACGCCAGGCAGCAGGTAGCAGCTACAGCACTACTGATGACCTTCAGATATAAAGCTTCATAAAACCCATACTGTATTGTTTTGGGTGGTTTGGTTTTCTTCTTTTGCCAAGGCATTGCAGTGGAATGGTCAATGCCTGAGAAATTCCAAAATGAGTGAGTGGGATACTCAGAAGTGGCATTAATTAAAAAGGATAAATGACCGTAAGGTGAAGCAGCTTTTTAGACAGTAAACAGAGCCACAGCGTGTTGATCCATGCTAATGGACAATCACTTCCCATTCACATAAATGCACTAAATTCAAAAACATTTTTATAATGTTCAGATGCTTCTCTCTGTACAAGCTTAAATGGAGACAGGCATGAGTTTAACATGACATTTGGGACATCAATAGCTCTTTGAAGCCATTCTACCTACAACCTTCTCACATTATACAGAAGACTTACAGTAAGTAGAACACTTTCTGTAGACCATTCACTAGCCAATAATGCTATCCAAGCCAAATTAATTCAAACAAACAAGCTATAAACCCCCCCCCCTAAAAGGACACTTCCAAAATCTCTGGTTTCTATCTAGTAAGTAGGACAGTTCCCACAAGGCTCCTACAAGAAGACTGAAGTTCACAAAAGAGAAAAGACACAAAAGGAATTGCAATATCCATGGTCTCCTCTTAGGATTACGCATTAAGATCCAGAGCAGCCAGCTAAAGACAGCAGCATATTTTACAGTATATGCTGTACAAAATAGGCCTCACCACTAATCCAAGCAGACACATACCCAGCCAGAGCAGATCTACTAAATAAAGCCACAAGATGTTTTTCCTTAAAATAGACGGTATTTAGGAATTTGGTGATTAAAAATACACAATAAAACTCATGGCTGGCAGTAAACAGGACAGAAATGAAGTAATTGAGGTTGCATTGCTTTATCTTAAAGCAGCATAGGCCTTCTTATTTGGTCCAGCAAAATAGCAGAGAAAAATGTGTTCAAACATTCAAAGAAAAAGCAGAGATCTTCTTTGGGGCCTGTAAATAGTGACCTGCACTGATGATGTCCATGCAATGGAAAAGCAGTGCTGTTCTCTAGAACAAATAATTTTCCTGCTTCCCAGGGGGTTATCTTTTCCTTTTTCTTGTAATTTATGAGAAATTTAGGCATTTTCTGAAGAGTTCAGAAAAAGAAAGCTGGCTGGTATTGGGAATTCTGATATCACAGCCATGGAATGCCTCACACTTATTAGCCAAGCATTTCCATCCCTGTGTATACATGACTCTTCCCTCAAGCTAATCATTTTCATAACCTCTTGCCCTTTCCATGGCATCATAGCTGTTTAGTAATATTTGCTTTTTTTCCCATCTTGTAAAATGTGTGACCCCATTGCCTTGCTCGTTCATGGCTGATCCCCATGTAGATCAACTCAAACTCAAAGAGAAGTTCACAGTCTGTGTTCTCTGACACACTTTCTTCCAAGTGTGTTAGTCAATACCCGCTAATTCTTCCTAAGAAAAAAGACAACCAAATTATTAGGAAGGAAGAGGAGGTGCCACAGCTTTTTAAAGCTTTTGTCTGGTGCCTTTAGTCTCAGACACCAGTCTCACAACTGAATTTTCTGGAAGAGCTTTTCTCTTTTGAAAACCAGTGCCTTCTGGGCTAATATTGAGAACATGTACTTGGCACAATATCCAACACAGGGTTGTAATTAGCAGCCAGTATAGCACTTCTGTTGACCAAGTAACCAGCTGAGTTTATTGCAGAGGACCTATTCACAATATTACCATCTTCTGAAAGTAGATAATTCTATATGGTTTGGGCCGGATAAAGTTCTATTATCTTCTCCATGCCCACTCACAAGAATCATGAACACTAGCTAAGGTGCCAATATTTGTTTACAAGTTAATGAATTTTTTTTAGAGAAGAGCAGAAAAGATCCAGCTGCAATATTTAGATCAGAAGAAGACTGAAGGCACTTTTATCCCATCCCGCTCCCAAATGCAGCATAGCATAGGAATGATTTTTTTTTCACCATATACATTAAAATGGATGACTGTGCAGAAGAGTTGAACAAAATAATCAACTTAGGAGGCCAGCTGCACTTCCAGTAAGAGAAAAATATGTTCCCTATGACTGTTGAGAAATCATATTGTAACAAATAATGACAATTTAAGAATATAGATTGTATTTCTTCACATCCATACTGAAAGAAAAACTGATTTGAAATATACACACCCAATTTTTACTGAGTCCAGCACTGTGTCTGCAACAGTACATAGTATACAATGTTTTTTTGCCCAGGAAACTCCACAGTTATGCACCTTCCATACTGCAAATCAGAATGGAAGTGTGATGTGGTGCCATGTAAGTTCCTCAGAAGCTTTTTGTTTTGCATCCTCTCTCTTCAGTGTGGGGTCATCTGCAACCTCTGCTTCTGAAAAAGGTCCTTTGTGGCTCCTGCTGCCTCTAGCAAACTCATATAAGGGATCTGAAATACAGAAGCATAGTGTGTGACTACCATAAAGTAGAGCAAAACTGCTATTATCTCTCCAGGGCATTGGATTTTCAAATGTGTGAAAACTTCCTTAGAAATCTTATGGACTAAAAAAAATGTATAGAATTTTTTTTTTAACATTGAAATTAAAAAGTAAAGACATGATCAGCTGGGAAAAGTAAGTAACAGTAAGAAATACATTTCTAAAATATTTCTGGAGTCTGGACTTTACAGAATTTCTGCACTCCTTTGTAACCTTCTCTTGGTGATGAGAGTCTCTTCTTTATCTTAGAGATCAGTCCTCCCCTGGCAAAGCGATCGTTGGATATTCACTGATTATGTAGTGAAATCAGTGCAAATGCAGTAATTTCAGGTGAATGAAAGAATAAGAAAATAATAAATGAAGAAATGTTATGTATGGAAGTCATGTGTACACATGGAAAAATTACAGAGAATGTCAGCAGTAGCCAGATGCCAGGAGGAGCATAGACTAATACAGAATTTAACACGCATACTTCCCTAACCTGCATGGGATCTCAGGTCTTAAAAACATAATTTTCAATCAGAGTGCTGTTGCTGCTGTTGTGATTTGAGGTTAGCAGTTCAGCTTTTAAAATTCAGACCAGCTTTTGCAGGCTTCCTTCCTGGGAAGTGAGAACAGAAAAGAAGAGCTGTGAGGAAGAAACTGTACAGAACAGGACCTGCATTCCCCTTCTGGATGCTCACACCATATGACAAACTGCCCACAGCACTGCTGCTGGAAATATTCTTGAGAAGCCTGAAGGTATGCAACAAGTGTCTGGTAAAATATGCAGGGATCTCTGCAAGACTCAGGCCAAGTACTGAACTTTTTCTTCCTGCAACATTGCTGCCCTTTTGTTCATTTTCTTGATTAAAAGAAAAAAAAAACACATACACACAAAAAAAAACCCTCTAGTAATACTTCTCTGGAGGGTCAAAGCAACATAAAAGCCATTTAAGCTGCCCATGATGTATGGGAAGCCTTGTGTAGGAGATATGCCATACAGGTTTGTGTAGCACCTCTCCCCTAGCTCCAGAAGTTGGAAGAGAAACAGTACGAGATAGCGTTACAAACCTCTGAAGTATGCTTGGTCTCACCTATCCCTCATCGACCACCAATACTAACAGTGCAGATATGCCCAATTTGGAAACAGGAGTTCAAAAGCCTTTCCACTCGCTCTGTTGGCTTCTATGCAGCTGCTAAGCTCATGCTTGATATGTTTATGTTAAGGGTTTGGTGTAAACGGGGCTTATTTTGCATAGCTGTCTGAAAATGTCACATCCCCCCCTTTTCAAAAATGGGCAAAAGACCAAATATTTCTGTAAACCTTTTAAAATCCTGTAGTCTACAGAAGACAAGTCTTCTAAACCAAAATCGAACATTTTCAGAGAAAGCAGGCATTTTTCTGAGAGAATGTTACATTGTTAAAAATGCTGAGTTTCAGATAACCCTTGTCACTAAAGTATGCTTAAAACCAGAGACAACAACTCTGCATTAATTCTGCTGCTTCCAAATGGTTATAGGTTCCTTTAAAGATCTGCCTAACTCAGGCAGCATGGTATAAATTCTTAGTAGAAATGAGTGTTTGTAACAGCATTACACACAGTGATGAGTTTGTAATGTACCTCATATTTATTTTGGTTTCAGACCCATCATGAGAAGAGAAAGAGCTTGTAATTTCTTGATGAAGTAATTTAGTGAATGGGGGGCAAAGCAAGTAATTTAATCACTGGCTTAAAGAATTTATGTGATGGCCATGCAGTTCTTTTATCCTCTGTTACACAATGTGCTCATTTTTTTATGTCTAATGCTTTAACACAGTGTGTCACATTGCTAAACCCAAGATGTGCAGAAAACCCGGGGTCTCTATGACAGAGAATCAGACTGTAAATTAATTAATTCCTCTTTGCTGCTTGGAACTGGGACTGGTAGGCACAGCTTTTCCCAAGTTTTTTTCACCCTGAACTACGGAAGTGTACTTAGACATTTTCCAGTAGGCAATACAGTATCTCAGCAACGCTTGCACTGGAGGACTGAAGGACTCCAGAGACAAGGTGGGAATAGCCTGAGCTCTGTGTAGCACGACACTGACATGCCTTTCACTATGCAATTGAAAAGTTGGGTGAAGAGGGCCACATGCAGAACTCAATCAGACCACCTAAAAGGATGTTAGGTCACCCTTAGAAAATGCCACATGATACCCCAAGGCCACAGGAGGCTGGAATCTCAGTATGAATCTACCAGCTGACGTGATTAGAAATACTCATCTCCAGCATCAGTGAGTCCAGCTCGCTTTACCTCTAAGACCTGCAGACCCCTCTGCAGAAACATATAATAGTCTTTTAGGTATTTCTGGCCAATGGTTATTCTTATTCTGAAGCACAGGTTGTATTCAGAAGCTCTTGTTTTTCAGGTGTTGCAAATCACTGGAGAAGTTGAAAATCAAGAACAAGAAGTAATCTAGTGTTATGACCTCTCTTCAAAGACCGTATTTATCTTTTAGGCAGGAAAAAAGGAAGATGGAGGCATCAGGGATCCAAGCCCTTTTACCTCTCAGAGAAGTTTACATGGGAATTCAAATGTCCTGGTATAATTCACAGATTCCTGAGTTCACATGAACAGCAGTAAGAGAGGAAAATTGCTCCATATCCTGTAGAGAGGAAATGAAAGGTATCAGGAAGAGAAGAATGTGCTGTGTGGTGCGAAAATGCTGTTTTGATTCCTGATGCTAAACATCTGCCATATTTTTGTGTGGAACCACTTGACTTAGTGAGAGAATAGCATCTTCAGGATTGTGCAAAGCCTATTCCAGACTCGAGCTGTCTGAATTGGCAGCTGTGGGAACACCCACAGGAAGCATGGGTCCCTGGAAGAAAAAGTGTAGGAGTACATCCTGTGGGGATAGATAAAAGTCAGAGCCGGGCTATGGGAACCTCTTCAGAACAAACATGCAAATAGAGTTTCGCAAGTCAAAGTCCCAACTGTTTGTTTTGGGATTTATTTTTTTTCTTATTTGTTGCTTTTATTTGGCTTTCACAGAAACAGAAAAAGGATCTCAGAAAAAAAAAATGTGAATGAAATAAAAATCTTAGATGTTTTCTTTATTGTTTGGTGTGAGTTGCTGTGCTCTGTATGCAGCACCACAGCTTGCTTCTGTTGCCTTGCAATAGAAAAATGCCATAATTTACCTGTTTCTAGCTCACCGAATTTGATTGTCTCCACACACAGCCAAGAAGAGTAGTGCTGGAGCACAGCTGCCCATAATTTCTCACTGTCTCTGCTCCATGTACAAATGCCTCCTCTCATCCTTATGAAATCTTACCATTACCAGCTATGAAATTATTTGTGAGGATAAGAAACAATGGGAAAAAAATTAATCTATTTCTTAATAATTATGTGCTCCCAGTCACTGAAGTCAACTAGAAATCAGTGTCATTCAGAGAACCAACAGGTGACTGAGAGACCTTCTGCCATAAGAAGACATGATCCCTTGTACTCCCATCGTCACAGTAACTATGCTCATCTTTCTTCTTACCTTTAGATACTTTGCTAAATAAAGCTAGATGGATATATTTTTATCTTACCTGGATGATGTTTACATTTAATATCTGTGTCCAATGTTTTTCTCAGTCTTTCAGCCAACTTTCTGTTCTTTGTACAACTGGTATCCTGCTAAATCAATGCCCATAGTTTGATTATACATTGTGTCAACTATTATTTCCTTTTGTATCTGAACATTCCTAATTCTTGTATCACTAGGAAGGCTGAAAAGGAGTTTCAGGTTGGTTTTCTGCCTACTATCTATTATTTCTTGTATGACACATGCTATATGTTCTCTTGTTCTTTTTACCTTTCTGAGTAAATAATCTTTTCAATTTCTTTTACAACGAATCTGTTCTCTGTAGTTCTCTGATATTTTTCTACATGCCTGGGGTTTGTTTCTAGTATTGTGCCTGTCTTTTTAAGATGGGGTTACTAAAGCCAAATGCAATAACCAAACGTAGGACATGGCATCTTAGATGCTGCATGTAATACTCTCCATGTGATTGTCTACCCACTTCTAACGTGCAGTCTAGTAAGTCATATTTTCTGACACCCAAAACACCAAGAACAGACATTCACTGTGTTGTCCATGATGTCTCCTAGGTTTGTGTGGTTTTCTTTCCCAGGAGGTTACTACTACATTCAGAACCCATTCATATGAAAGAATAATTTAAAGTGTATTTCCAAGTCCTTCTGTTATTAGCTTCCAAAAAAAAAAAAAAAAAAAAAAAAAGAAAAAAAAAGAAACCACCAGCTCAGTAGAAGTTTAAAGAAGTAAACATTTTACAAGTTATCATGCAGTGTGGAGAATTGGTGACCATCTCTCAAAGTGCCTTTTGATTCCCCAGTTGCTGATGGGAAATATTCTGGAGGCACAAATACACTGCAGATGTTGGAGAATACATCTTAGAATTCTGCTGAACATATTACCCTACTGGGAGGCTGTTTCGAGTCTCCAGGGACATTCCTTTGAGAGCCCAGCTGATTGTCTCATATTGAAACAACATGTCCGAGATACATTCCAAGTAAAAGAAAATAGAACCAGGGTACTCTGACCAAATATAAATCATGGGGCTAAAGGGCAGTTTATCTTCCTTCTTTCTACCATTCCTTTTCTCCCCCAATGAATACTGACCCCAGGGAAACAGACCACTGGGTAAATGACTGCCAAACATGATGACTCAGACATTAGGCACTGTCCCCAAGTGCTTCACAGATGGTGTCTGGATGGGAAACCCAGAGCTTTCAGCACCATAAGCCTTGCTACTTCTTCTTTTTCCCTCTCTTTTTTTTTTTTTTTTTTCCTAAATTCACTGCAGCATTACTTCTGATCTCATGTCAAGCCCTTACAGCTCTGTTGCCCCCCACAGTGAATTCTGATCCTGACCTTATAACAACCAATGTCATTGGCACATAAGAAAGATAGGAGAGAAATCCTAGCAGACCTAGGGCACTGGGAAAAAAACAACAAAGCTAAAATAAACACATTACCTAAAAGATTATATTGTGTCCAACTGAAAAAAAAAAAATACTAGCATACATTTAAAAGACAGGCATACTGTGAAGTACAGTACATTACATTAGCACAATTGCATAATAGTAGGTACTATGAAAGAAAATGTTCTCTGCACAGTTTTTATTGGTCTGCTTCTTTTTGCGAAATCTTGTTTGTTTCAGTAAAACCCTGTTCCTTTCAGTTTGCTTTATGTTCCCCAAAGCTAGCACATCTTGGGATGCACATCTGGACATGGGCAAGCCTGAAAGCCATGGCATATTTCTGTGCTTCGCCAGTACTGTATGTTCACACAGGACACTGCAAAAGTCCTCTGTGAAAAAAAAAAAACAACAAACCAAACAAAAAAACAGCTATTTTTCCTCCCATTAAAAGAAGCTCAAGAAAAGCCCTGTAAAAGCTTGCATATTATGCACAATGAATCAAACTATCACAACCCTAAACAAAATATATCATGGGAAATGTGAAATAGCCCTTCCTTTCTCCCTCTCTCTCAGACACACGCTCAAACACACAAACCCAGCTGCAAGGGATAAAAAAGGAGGAATTGCACATTGAGAAGAACCAGGTCCAGCACATATTTTTTTCTTCCTCTTCCTCCTCTCCTTTTGTTTTTAAGGTTTACCACCAGTATCATCCAAAGAATTTTTTACTCCAACTGGAGAGGAGAAACAACTAGGTATTTTGGGGGGTTTCATTATGTTTCAAAGGTTATGTAGCAATTCATTGAACTTCTCAGATTTACACAAATGTAGCTGAGTAGTCATTCCACTTAAATCAGTGGAGTTCTTTAAGCATGCATATAAAACAGGGAAAAATCAGACATTTTGCTTCCAGATTCAAAGTAAAAGGTCCCAGAATTAAAAGCAGCAACTCTTAGGTCAGCCAATTTCTCTGTTATTTAAGAAGGAGTCTCTGATAAAGTTGATAGCACTATGCAGAGTCAGTTTCCCCAAGTCCTGGGTTTTATGAGCTGTGTGAACCCTTGTAGTACTCTGCCTGGTGGACCAAGCCAGGGTCACAGACACTGACCAGCACAGGGTTCATCACTTGAAGACAGTCACTTCAGGGTCATTACACCTGGAAATTTACACTTATGAACAGCCAGTTGGTGAACTGCTAAGGAACCAACAGTGGAAATCAGCAGAAAACTAGCCAGGTTTCTAAAATGTGCCTGGCAGGCAGTTTTCAAGCCCTGCCTGGATTTGGAAGCAACTTTGTCAAAATTGGACCCTCTCCACAGAGTGCTTTGATGTTGATGAATCTGTAAATTCCAACAAAAACTTGTTTAGTCAGAATTTTTCTGACCAGCACTGCTTCCTCCTTCTGCCAAGCCTATTTACTAATTCCCAAACTTTCTGTGTGGCTCCAGGCGAAGGTTTTCTGCCAGGACCATCATGGCTGAAAACCTCTATACAGGCTTAGGGGTCTGCAGGCACAGTTGAGCACAGGCCCTCACCCACCAGGGTGCTCCCCTTTCATGTTCCCATGGGTGAACAGCAGCACAGCTCTCAGCCTCCCTCTCCATCCATAACACAGCTCCATCCAGACCTCTGTAGCTCAGGAGGCTTTGACATGGTGACTAAAGTACCATTGCTCCCATTTTACAGCCAGAGAAACTGAAGCACAGAGAAATAACTGGTTAGGAAGTGTCACAGCAGCATGAGAAGTAGTCTTCCAGTGCTGATACCTGGCCCTCTATGGAGTCCAACAACCAATAACATCTATTTAGACATTTTGACCTGCAGCTACTGTTGTGAACTTGAGTCCAGCGTAGATGTGGGTGAGCTGGTATGCAAAAGGTGTAGGGAGGCTGGGAGAAAATAGGCCAAGATTATATTAGACCATTTCTATCCTGGTCTTGCAAAAACAATGCACTGAGCTGAGACGAGGTGTTATTGTCTGCTTTTAAGTGTACCCTCCCTTTCAAGTTTTTCTTTCTTTAGTATCTGAGGTCATGCTATTGTCATTAGAGCTTGGCGAGTGCTCAGCAGCTGTCACCGTGGCAGCAGGAGTGTGCCTGGTGCCAGTCCCCTTTGTCACGACAGCCACAGCAATGTAAGGAGAAGGGCCTTTCAGGATGCAGGACAATACTGGGAAGGAAAAGGAGGGAATCCTCGACCTTGGGCCAGGGCCTGGTGGCAGACTATTGAACCCCGCGTGTCTCGACAAACCGCAAGGAGTAAAAATTCTTGGAAGCTGCAAAGGTTGCAAGTGAAAACAAAAGATTCTATCATGTAGGAAATAGAACAAAACACAGAGAAATTTGTTTTGTTTTCAGAGATAAAATAAGCAAATAGCACTCTGCTCGGGTCAGGAGTGCTGCACCCTGCATGCAGCACTCACGGCAAGGGAGGAGGGCAAAAAAGCTGGAGTGAATCTGGAAGCAGGTGAGATAGCACTTTGTAGGTTTTAAATCCTACACTGTGGGCAAGGGACTCCCTCATGAAAAAACGGATGATGATGCTGTCTACGAGATACTACAGCACAAAATCATCTATCCAAGCAAAACCTTAACGATGTCATACAATCAAATAATTGTCTTTTGAGCTGATAGCTGAGGAGACTGATGGAAGCAAATGAATCCCCACTACTGAGCTTTGCCTGGTCGGAGATCAGAAAAGCCCAGTGCGGGATAACTAGCACAAATTTCCTTGCACTTCAGTTAAAGCAAGACTAAAGCCTGCACCCTCAAGTGGCTGCAGGAACAGACACTGAGGGTGATGATATTGGTCTATGCAGACTTGTTAACTTAATAAATGTTTCACAGATGACATGTTGGGGCATTTTGTCCCCTTTTTGTGTTTATATCAGCAACACACAGAAAAGTGACCTTGTCTAGGAGTTGCTTAGTTATTTCTCTCCTGCTCACTTGTGATCTGAAGATCCACTCCAGAAATACCAGCAATTGCTAACCCCCACCTAGTAATCAGTGCAGCCTCTTTTGCACCACAGACCCCAGCATACTCTGTGTGCACAACTTTCACAGCTTAGTGGGTGTTCCTTTAGGACAGGAAGTGAAGAAATAAATCACATCCCAGTGGAATCACCAGTGGAGCTCTGGGCTGGTGGGATGCTACCCAAGCTGCAATTTGGCTGGGATGCCTGGGCCAGCACCCCTGTATTTTGAAAAATACTGTGGCATTTTGAATGACCACAAGTGGCCAGAACCTCAGCTTTATTCCTTGTCCAAAAGAAAAATACCTTTTGGAGCAGAAAAGGCCCACAGAGGGCGAGCAGGACTTGCAGTGCCACCTGCTGAAGAACCAGGGCTGCTCAGGGCAGCAGCCAACATCACTCTGAGAGGCCATGGAAGGCCTGGCTCCATGGCCATTGCAGCCAGCCTGATATTAGCACCAGCTTGTCCCAATTTTCCTATGTGTAAAAATCTCCCCTTGGAAAAAAAATAGAATAAAAAGCACCTCGACAGATGGGGGCAGGGGGTTGGGAAGGCACAGGGTGCTGTGGCAGTGTGGGAAGGCAGCTAGGGATTGGATTTTGTGAGATGAGAAAGATGCTTGCCTTTCAGCAAAGCTTTGGGTCCCAGCAGCCTCTGTGCCAGCAGCCAGGCTGGTTATTACCCTGAGACAATACAACTTGTTCTTTTTCTTTCTCAGTAATTTCACAGCTTCCTGTCCCTGCTGCAGTCCTTCACTCCTCCCCATACTCTAGTCTGTGGATCCATTGAAAAAAGATGCTGGTAACACTCCCTCATATGTAAAAGGGGGTACTAAATTGCAACAGACAAAGGACATGTCTTTTAACCAGCTCCTTTTGCTTTTTTCCCATCCTCTCCCATGTCAGTAAGCAATAGCAAATAGCTAAGGCCTGGGGAAAAAAAAAAAAAAAAAAAAAAAAGCATATTATAGAGAGTTCCTGCCTTCCTGACAGTGTAGTATAGTCAGTTAGAAGCTCACATCCAGTGACAGCAGTAGGACCAAGGATATATTCCCTGACAGCAGGTGCAGTATTCCCCTGAGCTATTTCCATCCTAACAGCCCTCATGTAGACTGTGTCTCTCTAGTAAGATACCACTATCTGAAATGATACAAAGCATCTGAAGAAGGGCAGAGTGTCCCTGGTGCATTCAATAACAGAGAGGAATGGCACCAGGATGTGAATAAACATGGCTGGTTTTGTCTAGGCTCAGGTATTGCAAGTCTTTTGAGAGAGCATGATAAAACCTCAAAAATGAAGCAGGAAGTTAAACATACAGTATCTTCCCTGTGAGGGTGAGCAAATCTCATGGACAATTTACAGCATAAACTGGTGCAGGGAAAGGGGGAGTCCAGTTGGTGGGCAACAGAGACATTGCACAGCCTGAAATGACTTGGAGAACATGCATGTGGCATGTATTTTTTCAGGCATGCCTACAGCAAAGAGGTTTACATGGCATTCACCATCCTTTTCGTTGTATCCTGCTTCACTTAATTTGTGCTAACCATCTTTCACACATTTTTTTTACATTACTAGTAATAGATAGATAGATAGATAGATAGATAGATAGATAGATAGATAGATAGATAGATAGATAGAAAGAAAGAATATGTTTCTTGGTTGCTCATAAACTCCTCTGCAACCTTTCTGTGGAGAAAGAACAGAAGGGGGAAGGGACGAGCAAATGTGGCATTGGCTCTGTGACTGTGGTTTTTGTTTCCATAAACCTTAGAGCACAAGAATGCATGAGATATTTACACAAATCTTTCCACAATTCCTGTGGCCTTTGGGAGCATTGCATTTGCATGACTTCACCACTGTGGCTGGTTTGTGCTTTCTCAGCAGCACTGCCTGCAACAGGGAGCAACCCTGGCCATTCCCAGTAGTTCTCCCTCTCCCATCCTCAGATATAATCACACCAGTGCATGTTTAATACACACTATGTTAATGCAGGAGTTCCTGTCCTGCTTGTTGTCCAGTTTCCCAGGGATAGTACAGGAAGTTTCCCAATTCATCTCATAAATACAAAAAGAGAAAAATGTTATACTCAAAGAAAGTGTTAGTCATTTAGATCTTGAGGGAATATCAAGGGATATGAGAGGGAGGAGGATGCTTCTGAAAGGTTGCTGGCATGAGGTAGCATTAAATTGGTAAAACACATTGGGTAAATGCAAAGCACAGCACAGCTTTTGCATCAACAACTCACCTTATGCCTACTTGCCCTGCATCACAGGATGGTGAGAATCCAAGTGCCATGAAAACAGTGTCTCCAAATGAATAGGCTACCGTGGCTATCCAGGCTCCATCTTCTGCTGCCCTAATCAGGGACTTCCAGCAATCTCTTTGGTCTGTCTATACCTCATTTTCTCAATCTAATAAAGGGATGTTGCTCAACCTTTCCAAAATACTTGAATCGGTGCACAAAAAGTGCTGTGATTAGGACTAAGGCATTTTTTTCATTGAATGGGAACATCAGGTCACTCAGTGCAGGGCTGCCAGTTGGGGAAACAAAGCCATGATGTCTACAAGGTGGCCTTGTCCATTCTCACTACTGCAGCTGTGACCATTTGGCTGTGGCATCCCTGGTTTCTCCAGTGCTAGTAGATGTCTTTAAAAGGGAGGTTGTATCCTGGGGTTTTGTTCTGGAAGATTTGAGGGGAGAGGCTAATGAAGGAGAGCACAAACCAAAACGTGCAAGTCTCAAGTCTGTTGCTGTGGGCTTTACAGGGCAGCCAGGTTGCTTGAAACCATCTTCCCTGCATCTCTCTTCCCCACTCCAGCTGTGCCTGCAGGAGATGCAGCCCAGAGGCAGAAGTAACAGCAGATTCATTTGCAGGAGTTTAACACTTGATATCAGAACCAGTGTGCAATGACATAAGGCAGAAGCATAACCACAGACGGCTTGTAAAATTCAGCTTTGTCCCTCGTGAGCGAATGCATAATTAAAGCTGCAACTATAGCCCATTGTACTTATCCAGCAGGAGGACTCACTCCTGCTACCACTTGAGTCAGCAAGTTTCTCTCTTTACAGTAATCCTTTACTTTGTCTTTCTTTCATTATTATTAAAAAAATTTAAAAATTTTTAATGTCAGCCAAATGGTGTTTCAAATTATATTTTCCAGTTTAAAAAAAAAAAAAAAAAAAGAGGCAGACGGGGTTGGGGGGGGGAGACAGTTGACTGTTCAGAAGGGAACACTTAGTTATGTTACAGTTCAGCCTGAGACACTCTGGTGACTCTTACAAAGTGTTGAAATTACAGGTTCATGACGTACACAGTGTTGAAACGCTGTGTTACTGCAACACTTGGTCCAACACGAACTTGCAATTTCAACACTTCCTAGGTCTTTTGTAAAACACCATAACTGACCAGAACAAATGTAAATTCCCAAAAAGTCTAAAGCAATGTGGTGTACAATAGCACAGAATGGAAAACCCATTTAATTTCCAGAGCTGCTACCCTTACACAGGGTAATAATTCTCAAAATGTGTTTAATTTTTTAAAAAAATGTCATCCAGGATTAGCTACTCTCACAGCAAGATACTTGTCTTGAGGCATAACTGGTGTGATCTAGTATGGTAACATCTGTATTCTTGCAACTCATTAACCTTTTCTTTGGTGTCACAAAAAATTCAACAGGAAAGTACCTGCCTCAGCCTAAGCAGAGGATATTCCTCAGCAACCTCCAAAATGTGATGTCCTGAGCCCTTAGCAGTAAGGATAAAACCTACTCGACCAAAGGGAAGCTGCAATTTAAAAACACAGCAAAATTTGATATTTAAAAATACATGACGGCATTATTTCAAAATACCATTAGTTATACGAGCAGGAGGCAGCGGAGCAGGCGGCATCGTGGTTTGCACAGTGTTTGTTTTGAAGACAAGGAGAGCACAGGATTTGTGCTCGACCTCTTCACAGGTTACACTTAGCTCATTCAGTTTCATTTACAGAAGAAACGAGTTTTCATTCAGGGGAGCTGTTGAGGAACAGCTTTATGCGCCAGCTCCTGTAAGCAGCCGAGATCAGGAGACTCCTACACCTGAAACCAGAAGAGATGCAGCCACCTGGGGCGCTGGGCAGGACAGGGACACTGTGAGCAGACAGGGGACAGACCATGTGTGCCAGCACTCAGGGACAGGGGAAGGGATGGAGGAAAACAAACCCGCAGGCTGAGAGTCTACACAAAACCAGGTCTCACCTCGGGGTTAAGTGGGACTGGGGGGATGTTAGCCTGCTGGAGGAATCCCACCAACAACATGTAGCCTCTTTTAGCTCTTACAAAAGCACTGTTCAATAACGGAGATGTTACAGGAGTTTTAACAATAAATTTCCTTCTGAATATTTAATTCTAATATTAGTACTTGGGCAGTTGGGATAGGGGAAAAAGAATAAACATGTTGTGTGTATTGGGCTGTAAATACATAGCCCCCGACATACCAGCTTGGGTTTCTCTGCATCAATCAAAGCTGGAATAACAGCAGAAACAGCAGTTTTGGTGTTATATTCAGCTACAGTTCCCATTTATTTTTAGAGAACATAATTTCTTAAGATAGCAGAGCTCTTACTTGGAAAATCATGATAAATTATAATAGTCTCTCTTCTCCACTACTTCTTACAGAAGCTGCTTTTTTTTTTTTTTTTTTGGACCATTGCAGTGTGCTGCATACTAGGAAGAAGGTACTTATAACAGGATTTATTTGTAGCTGTGAGCCAAAATACATATTGCCTTAGACAAGAGTCAGTATTATCACAAAGAACCATGCTGACTGGGGTTTAATGAAATTGGACCTGGCTGTCAGATTTTAGCTTGGTACAGCTAGCAGCTGGGATGAATTGGACCAGAAATGTGCTGTGTAACAGGATTTCACTGGAATACTTGTGGGGAAAAAAAAAAAGGAAAAAAAAAAAAGTATGTGGAATATGTCACGCTAGCAGTTGACAGTGTAGCTGCAACAGCAAACATTAAATAAATAAATTCCATACGTAACACAGGCACAGAAAAACTTTTCAGGAAAGCACCTCAGAGCTGCATAGCCTCGCGTCTATAAATCTCCATTAAATCAGTTTGAGTGGGGCGAGTGTTAGAGACAGAGCTGCCAGAAATAGCTCTTTTCCTGCAAGATGTAGAAAAGATTACAGCTGAGATTGAGACGGTGGGGTGAGGAGGGAAGGCAGGGGAGGGGTAGTGGGGGAAGAGAGGCAAAGGAGTCGAGCTGGAGGAGGCGGGGGAGCTGTGAAAGGCATCTCATAAAAGTCCCATTTGTTGGAAGGCTGCAGGAAGTGGAGGCAGCTTTGGCACACGTGTCCACGGTGCTAAATTAACTGTTAACACAAATAATCAAAGTGCAAGGCCCATCAAGCCGCTGGCGCCAGCAAAATGAGGGAGCGGCCAGGTCAGCGCTGCCTCTCCAGTGAGCCGGCTAGCAGGTGGAGACCAACCAGGGACTCGGACAGGATGGAAGTGCTTACAGAACACACTGACCCACTGACAGAGGAAAACACCACTGCACTCCTGCTTTCCAGCTATTGTGTGCTGAGCCTCTCTGTGTGTATTTTTATTTTGCATTTATTTATTATATTTTATGTAAATTTTTCCCCTTTTTTTTAATTATTTTTTTAATTTATTTTTTTTTTCCAGCAAGCCACTGCAGTTGAGAGGTTGGGCACCCCAGGGTGAGTTGTAGTACAGCTCAGCCTTTATTTGGCACCAGTGATGGAGGAACAGCTGAGCAGCTGAAAGGAAGAGTTATCAGGCACAAAAGCACTGATTGCCCTCCAGCACTACTTGTCAGGAAAAAAAAAAAACCAACCCACTGCTCTTCAGATATAGATGCTGAAAAGCCATGTGCACAGGGGTATTTCTCCCTGCTTTGTTTCCTCTCTCTTCTGGGGGGCCCACAGCCCCATCCTGTAAAGCAAATATGATGTAGACACTTTGGTAGGTACAAAGGCAAAGCAGCCACCCCAGCAGTGAAGCCTAGAAACCCATCACAGCCCCCACAGCTCTGTGCAAAGCAGAGGCAGACATAGGAGTGGTACTTGTTCCTGCTGAGTGGGATTAGACTTGTAAGCAAGCAGGAAGGCTCCAAAATCAAATTTTGACATGCTGAGGTTCACTGAAAGTCTCAAATGATCTCATTGTATTGTACTGTGGAAGCAGACATTGCTCCAGTCTTGGTGAGGCAGCTCAGTGGAAAGGCTGCCTGGTGCACAGCTTCCACCAGGCTGAAACAGTCAGGATTCTGTGCTGGATTCACTGCCTGCTTCACTCAGCTTCCTGACACAAGGCAGCTGTAAGCCCACTTTAACAGACCAGTAAAGGCAGGTTTACAATTGCTTTGCATGTCCAAAGCACTGCAAAGCAATCAGAGTGCAACGGTGAACCAGGCCTGGGAATTACCACGATCTTTCACCTCCTTGCCAGATCATCTTGAGTGTTATTAGAAGACATATAGAGGATAACCAGGGGATCAGGCCCAGTCAGCAAGGGTTTATGAAAGGCAGGTCCTGCCTGATGAACCTGATTTCCTTTTATAACCTGATGATCTGACTGTTGGATGAGGGAAAGGCTGTGGATATTGTCTATCTGGACCTCCAAAAAGCATTTGACACAGTTCCCCATAAAACTCTCATGAAAAAACTGGCTGCTCATGGCCTGGATGAGCACACGATCTGTTGGATCGAGCAGTGGCGGGACAGTTGGGCCCAAAGAGTGGTGGTCAGTGGAGTCAAATCCAGCTGGGGCCGGTCACAAGTGCTGTTCCTCAGGGCTCAGTGTTGGGACTGTTTCTGTTTAACATCTTTATTGATGATCTTGATAAGGACATAGAGTGTATTATCAGTAAGTTTGCAGATGACACCAAGCCAGGTGGGAGTGTTGATCTGCATGAGGATAGGGAGGCTCTACAGAGAGACTTGGATAGATTAGATCATTGGGCTAATGTTAATGGTCTGGGCTTCAACAAGGCCAAGTGCTGAGTCCTGCACTTGGGCCACAACAACCCCATGCAACACTACAGGCTTGGAGAAGTGTGGCTGGAAAGTGTCTGGCAGAAAAGAACCTGGAGGTTCTAATTGGCAAGCGGCTGAATATGAGCCAGCAGTGTGCCCAGGTGGCCAAGAAAACCAATGGCATCCTGGCTTGTATTAGAAATAGTGTGGCCAGCAGAGGTAGAGAGGTGATTGTCCCCCTGTCCTCAGCACTGGTGAGGCCACACCTGGAGTATTGTGTCCAGTTGTGGGCACCTCAATTCAACAGAGATATCAAGGTGCTGGAGCAAGTACAGAGGAGGGCAACGAAGCTGATGAAGGGCCTAGAGAATAAATCTTATGAAGAATGCTTGAAGGAGCTGGGAATGTTTAGTTTGAGAAAGAGGAGGCTGAGGGGAGACCTCATCAGTCTCTACAACTACCTGAAAGGTCATTGTAGAGAGGTTGGTGCTGGTCTCTTTTCACAGGTAATTAGTGACAGAACAAGAGGGAATGGCTTCAAGCTGCTACAGGGGAGGTTTAGACTGGACATTAGGAATCATTTTTTCACAGAAAGAGTGTTTAGACACTGGAATAGGCTGCCCAGGGAGGTAGTTGAGTCACCATCCCTGGATGTGTTTAAGGGTCGTTTGGATGTGGTGTTAGTGGATCTGGTTTAGGGGAGAACTTTGTAGAGTAGGGATGCTGGCTGGACTCGGTGATCCCAAGGGTCTTTTCCAACCTGAATAGTTCTATGATTCTATGTACAATACATACAGCTAGACACTACAATAAATCATATATATACAATATACATGTGCTGTGGACATATGTATGTACATCAAACACTTTTGTTTGGTTTGACTTCTATTGGATATACATGTGTTCTCTAAAGAAAAAGCTGTGGGTACATATATTCATTAAAAAAACACTTGCAGTTATAACATTAAAATAGAGAGCATGTATCATTGTTTAGCATAAAATGTGCTCCAGAAAACAAAACCCAGAAAAGAGCATTCATCCTGAATCAAACTACTTATAGTTACTTATAATATGCCATGAGTAATATGACACCAAAAAATATAATTTCAGTAAGAATATGCATCTTTAGAGCATCTAAACATTAATTATGCGTTTAATTCATAACCGAAAGTACAAAACTCTCATGTATCTTTAAAAAATTCTCATTAAATTCATCTCAGCCAACAGATGGCAAAATGTCCAGTAAAAATATAGAGAGGAGTGGGTATATAATCTTATCACAGGGCATAATAATTGCTTTTAGTGAAGAAGTTATTAATAATTAAAATTGCTAACAAAATCATTATTTAGTGTGGCAGTAATATTCATGCATCCCCTAGAAAAAACGTTTCTCTGAGGTTTAGATTTACAGAAATAATATGTAATCTTCCCTATATTCCACAGGGTCACTTTGACAGCTATCAGACATGACACTTGTGGTAGGTCCAAAGATGTGTCACAATTCTAACAGTATTTTAGGCCAGTGCCTTTTATATAGGAGACCATTCTTATCTAACTGTAAATTTTAACTGAACCGTAGCCAGTTGATCTATATAGAGAATATTCAGGAACTTTAGCAGAAGACAGCTGATGTGATCCAAGGAGCAGGTAGAAAGATAGTTTGCTCATAAGTCAGTTAAATTTGTGGGGGCTTTTACAACACAGGAAAATACAAGATCTCTCAAGAAAACAAATGGGGAAAGAGACAGACAGAAAAACAGAGACAGAGAAAGAAACAGAGAGAGAGAAAATAACACTGTCTTAGGCCAAAATTACTTATTATTACCCTTTGCCCCCTTCTTGATAAGGGTTAAACTAACTTCACTGAAACCTTCCATGTGGAAAAGTCAACTTGACACAGGCAGAATTTTTCTGCAAGGGGAGTGGACAAAATTACAAAAAAGCTGAGTACTGTGACTCACACCAGAGGTTAGGTTGTCCAGATTGTGTGCCACGCTGTCAGTTTTGCCTCTCTGGACACACTATGACCCCCCTTGAAAGATGCCATTGTATGGGAGTGGGTGAGTGGATGAGTGCCCACCTGTGTCAGAGATGGCAGGTGCTATCACAGGTACCAAATTAATGCAAAAGTCACAATTACTCTGAAAAATGGAAGCCAAACACTTCCTGAGAAGGCAGGAAAAGGGCAATTGCAGATTTTAAAGACTGGAGAATCTTTGATAATTGAATTTAAAATAATAAAAAAAAGCACCCATTAAACAAAATGTGTATTATTTAAAAAATCCACCATGAAAAAAACAACTATAAAAAATAACATCCCATTAAACAAAATGCGTATGATTAAGAGTCCCTTTTCTTACCCTAAACCAAGTTAGAGAAGGAATGTCCTTGTTACAGTTTGATAAAAACTATTGAAGATATAAAGCAACCATGTCAGAAAAACAAAGTTCCAGACATATAAAGATGAGACTGCTCCAAACACATCAAGATTGAGTAAGAGCTACCTTGGCTCCAGTCCTACAACTCATAAATCCAGCCCAAATTTAGAGTTTTCAGAGTATGTTACAGCTAGCACAGCCAGTTACGCCTCTTTGTAAAGGCGCCACAGCCTTGGTCTGGTGTTCCCCTTGCCCAAACCTTGGGGTAGGGTTCTCCACAGCACTGGTCTCTGTTTTGAGCCACCTGCTGCTTGTGGTACCTGATGATTCATCATCATTGTCATAGAACGGTTTGGGTTGGGAAGGACCTTAAAGATCACCTAGTTCCAGGTTGCTCAGCAGCCCATTGATCCTGGCCTTGAACATTTCCAGCTAAGGAGCATACTCAACCTCTCTGGGCAACGTGTTTCAGTGAAGTGCGCCACTGCTTCATTTTGGCCTGAGTTTTCCTCTGAAGAACACTCTGGCATGTGAAGAGCAGACCAACAAGAATTTGGAACATGACTGAGTGAAACTCCTGAGGGAAAAGATGGGCATGGGGCAGATTTCCCTCACTGCATGGGGGCAGTGATGCAACATCTATATTACTATGACCCCACTGATGATTTACACCAATGTAATGTAAGAATGATCCCCCCACCCTCCTTTGCATATTTATATTTCTGAATTGACTGTCCTCTCAACTCTCAGTGAGGGAAACAACTTCCCCGCTGCTCAAAGCTAAGACAAGAAGAGCAAGACCTTCACTTTTGCAAAAGACAGGGGGAACAAAAATTCCTGCTTCTCTATGCAAGGACCTGAGACACAATAATCCAGGAGGCTGCTGTAGATCCATACCGGGAGGGAAACCAATCACTCCTTAACACACAGAAAAGAATGTCTCCTGCCTGAAAGAATAAAAGTTAGATAAAAGAGGAAAGTGTCTGGGCCCATTTGAAAAGCCTTAGCCTGGGGATGAGAGGCTTTTTTATTAACTAACAATTAACATACAGAATCTTCCACCAACATCTCTACATGAAAATCATATGAATCGTCATTCCACCCATTTTTTCTGGTTTTAGTAAGATGCAAAACATACAGAATAGGAAATATCAATGCAGTGAGATATCTGAAACTGTAACAAACAAGGAAGAAAGAAGCATTTACCAGAGACAAAGAAGTGGATAGGAAGACAAAGTATTCTACACAGAGATACATTCTTCTCACTCCCTATTGTTTGTTTAAATCATTTCTGTGTACCTTTTGCAAGCTCAGTTCTAAACTATCAAGCACCTCCAGTTGTAACAGGAGAATGAGCAGTGTAATGTGGCCAGCACATTTGAGAACGGTCTGTGTTTTGGTCTTCATCTTCTGCACCAGTGAAGAATACCTAGTCTGTGCAAGAAGAAAGTCCCAAGTCTCATATGACACCAACACAGTGTAATGTCTATCCCTAATAAAAGCTCTTACATATGATCACTGGCAACCAGATTCCTGAAGCACAGGGGTGCACGGACTGCAAAATTTGGGATGGAGGCCATCTACCAACACACTCTCAAGTACAAGTAAAATGCAGTGGTTTTAGGCTGCTTTTTTCAGTGTTTAACTTCCATCAGTCATTTTCCAGACAGTATCAGTGAACTTCTTCCTCTACAGGGTACTGCAAGACCAGTGGCCTCCCAAAAACTCTGTATGTTAAAATTGGAGCTTCTCAGATCGACTTTAAATTATCGAACCATAGAGTCATTGAATGGTTTGGGTTGGAAGGGATCTTAAAGATCATCTAGTTCCAACTCCCCTGCAATGGCCAGGGACACCACAAGGTTGCTGAAAGTCGCATCCAGCCTCGTCCCCATCTTTCTTATAAGCCCTTTCACTCAACTAATCCAAACAAATGTCACTTCACACAGCACATCATCTAATGCAAAGAGATTTCCATATACTATTCTAAGCAAATTTTTGCCAGCCACACTGTGACACAGCATCATGCACCATCACTAGCTCTGACCCTACAAGAAGTCATGTTAGTTCTGTATGGCACCAAAGCAACCCAGCCCTGCATCCTTCCCTCAACCACCAGGAGGAATAATTATCTCAGCTATAGAACTATACTAAAGCTTTCATATCCTGAGCTAGCTCTTCTGATGGTGGTTCAAGGATGCCTACACTGCCTTATATTAGAGATATGCCCTGCCCCTTCTTATAGATGATTGCCCATAAATGCAAAGCTCCATGGGCACAATCAAATTATCAGATAATCACAGAATCATAGAATGGTTTGGGTTGCAAGGACATTTAAGGGTCATGTAGTCCAACCCCCTGCAGTGAGCAGGGACATCTTCAGCTAGCTCAGGTTGCTCAGAGCCCCATCCAACCTGACCCTGAATTTTCCAGGGATGGGGCTCCTACCACCTCTCAGGGCAACCTGGTTCAGTGTTTCACTGCCATAATTGGAAAAAAACTCTTCCTTATATTTAGTCTAAATCTACCCTCCCTTACTTTAAAACCATTTCCTCTTTTTCTGTCCTAACAAGCCCTGCTGAAAAGTTTGTCCCCATCTTTCTTATAATTAGTGGAAGGCCTCTACGAGGT
Source organism: Apus apus (assembly GCF_020740795.1). Lineage (NCBI taxonomy): Eukaryota > Metazoa > Chordata > Aves > Apodiformes > Apodidae > Apus > Apus apus. The sequence continues at coordinate 113,859,466 of NC_067283.1, read as the reverse complement.
CTCCCTGGAACCTTCTCTACTCCAGGCTGAACAACCCCAACACTATCAGCCTTTCATGTGTCTTTTGGTCCAAGGGTGATTTCTGGTCTGGGGTCTTCTAACACCTTATTGGATTCTTTCTTTGTCTCCAGGCAGGCCATTAATTGTTCTTATCTGGTCAAGTTGCAGCTTCTGCTGATGGTTGTAGCCTCCTTATCTTCTGGTTTGTACTTCTTGTGCACCTGCTCACTGGCAGAGCATGGGAAACTCAGAAGTCCTAGACTTTGGCTAAGCACTACATAGCAACAACTAAAACATCAGTGTGTTATCAACATTATTCTCATACTAAATTCAAAACACAGCACTGTACCAGCTACTAGGAAAAAAAAATAAATAGCTCTATTCCAGCCGAAAGCATATGTAGGTGAAAGTTCACAGCTGGAAGTCTGAGGCTTCAGCAAATCCAGCTACTCATGCTAAGTAAGTAATGAAAAAAGAACAAACAGTATACCAAATCACGTGACATTATGCTATAACCCCTGTGTCCTAATGCTAGTTGGTTTACTCTGAGTGATTAATTCTATTTAAAACTTACGCATTTAAGCTAAATATCTAGTACTTCTTAACAGCAGTAAGAATTGATACAGAGCGAGGCAAAAGCCGAAGTGAGATACTCAAAAGGCAGCTCCTGCCTCAGCACAGACAGGGATGTGCCTAGGATACTCTCACCTAAGTTCTTATTTCCCCCCGGTCCTGCCAGGCTATGAAATGCATTTCTCAGCAATCCTCCAAAAGTTTGAAAACTGTTCCTCTTTGACCCACAGCCTTTAATGAACATGCAGAAAAACACAGCAGAATGGGTTTGGTGCAGAAGACTTTCATCTTGTTCTGAAAGAGGTTGACAAACACAGGCTAGAACTTTCGAAGAATTTGCTGTTCCCAGTTCAGCCCCGTATCAGCACACAGAATGAAAAGTGAACTTGATTTAATTTTCACTTCTTGTATCTTCAGCAGAAGTAATAAATAAATAAATAAATAAATAAATAAATAAATAAAGCCCACTGAAAACAGTCAGACACTATTTTCTGGAGGACTGGATACCATGGCTATTCCTGTGGGATTTCAGAAAGGATGACTCTAAACCACCATTTAATTCATTTCCATTTCAAACCATGCAATTCTCAACCTACTCACAAGCAAACCCAAGAACTCCTTGTTTCATAACCTAGGTGTTCACCTACACTAACCTAATGTGGTTTTCTGCTTTTGGTTTCCAGGCTACATGTGACCCTAAACTCACACAATAGGCAGTACTTAATATTGCCCAAGTGGCCTTAAATAATCCTTTCATTTTCAGTTGCCATTAATCCATGAAAGGAAAGAACAGGCTGCCTGAACTTGCACTTTCTCAGTTTGTTCTATCATGAACTGTTTTTCTCAATGGAATTGTGCACAAGCAGTAAAGATAGCTATGCCAGGAGGCGGGGGAGAGGAAAGAGGCTTTTAACTCCTGAGGGCTTTTCTTCTTTCCTCATCGTTTTCTGCATGATATAGCTCCTCTTTTCATTGCCCAGCAGGGAATCCCAGAGGCCAGAGGCAAATTTTCCCTTTGGTCTTAGAGTATTCATGATGGATTCTTGTTTTAAGAAGAGGTTATTAGTTGTTTGCTCTTGAGTATTATATCATCACCATTACAGCAAAGCTGGTCTCATTCTAAATTTTGTTTTTTCTTTGGCACACACAAGGTATCTTGGATTACACAGCTAACATCCCTTTATACACCAAAGTCAATGAAAACCTTTCCATTTGCTCCAGTGGTGCCAGATGAAAAGCTGCAAAGGTGCTGAAAAAATTATCTCTTTTGGGCTTAATTCTGTTTCCACTGGTAAAATTCCCTCTGACTTTGACAGGAGTTGCTTTAAGTCCACTGATTTAAACACCTTTTTAGAAACCACAAAACTATTCAGTTATCATATAAGCTTCTGCTTGATAAGGAATGCTCCACAGACCCTGAGGTCTGTTTATGTTGTACCATGTTAACAGAAGGTATCACTTAAACATGCCTTGGCTACTGTTTATATTTTCACTACTTATAGTTCGTATTAGTTACTGTAGAAATAGTAAGAGAGAGAATTTAGAAGAGGTATCTAGTTAATTTTTGTAAACATCGTAGTGTTTCCAAGTTCTTGATAAATAATGGAACATTGCTGATCCTGATCAGAAACTTTACCAGTGAGAGCTTGTACCGACCTATTACCTTATACAGCCATTTTCAGCCACATTTTCATCTAAGTTTCACATTTTGGAAAAACATAACCTAGCCTCATCTCAATACTTAACTCCCCAAGGCTCATACAGCAAAGCAAGATTCCTTTGATGCTTTTCCAGTTTTGTTATAACACTGATGTGCAGAAAAAGATCCATTATTCAAAAAGACTCTGTAGTGACCATATGCACAGATTGAACATTTTTTTAATCTTTTTTCTTTTTTTAGTTAAGTTTTTGCTTATTCAATTAAGACATTTAATCATGCACATAGAAAATCCATCTTTCGTATAATTAGGGTGTGGGTAGGAGGTGCTTTCTCTTTGTATTGTTTTTTTCTGTTGTTGTGCTGAAATGATTATTTTTCCCATCCCAAAATAGTTTGTGTTATCATGTATTAACTTCAACAAGTTCGAGAAACTACAACCAGAAAACTCTCAATGTTCAAAGAAGAAAAAAGGCACCTTTTATCTTATCTGTTGCACACATACTTTTAATTCTGAGTCTGACATCATTGCTGGCAAAACCTTCATAGTTAACAGAGAATTAACAAGTTCACTATGGCAATGAGTTTCAAAAACCAAACTTAAAGAATCTCTGTTTACAAACATCAGCATCAAAGAGTCTGAAAATTCATAGTGTTACCTGATATTTCTCAGAGTGCTGACTTAAGCTTTTCTACTCCCTACTGCCTTGTCACCTCTGTTAGGTCTGGAGGAGAGCAAGAACTCCAATACAAACGACCAGGTTTACTTTTCAAAGAGTTTCAGACCTGAATATAGTTAAAACCAACTTAGCTGCTTTCAAATTCTTTCAAGCTTGCTTGGTATACTTGATAAAATTAAATAACTTTCCCTTCAGATCTGCTCCCACCACCACCCTCTGGCACTGGAGATTCCCATAAGCCAATAACTGCATTCACAGAACACAAAAGAAGAAAAATTAAATGTGGGTTCTTGAAAAAAATGTAATTTTACACAAATATTTCAACAGCTGTTTTAAGAACTTTTACACATCTCTAGGTTTGTCACTTGCACCAGAGCAAGATCTAGATAAGCCAGTTAATTACTTGGATAGATTGTCCATATTTATCAACCATCTAATTTCAGTCAACTCTAGTTGACTGAGTGTCAACTATTGATGCCTGATATTTGCGAATAATTGTTTCCACAGAAAAAAAAGAGTTTGCAGTACCTTTGAATTTTCTTTTCAAGGTTAGCAGGATGAGGTCATTAAGGGAAGTCTGTGTCCTGTTATGCTTAACAGAGCACTCCCATCTGCTTTCTCTGCTTTTGCACAGTATTACTGTTATTACACAGGTAATGCATACTGCAGGAGCCAGCAGCCAAATGTGCCTTGTGTGTTTACATCCAAGCAGATGTTTGGCCAAAATTTTCAAATGTGAGCACCTGCCATTAGACAAAAAATAATAATTAAAAAAATAAAAATAAAAATTTTAACATCTATTAAGGGCTGGGATCATCAGAGGTGCCAGCAAGCAATCACGAGGTTACATCTTAGGCTCTTTCTTGGGGCTGTGAGAGAAGCCTGTGCTCACTTCTATGCAGGGCTAAGGCAAAACAGAAACACACATACAGAGGCCAGCAAAGGCAGAATTAACAGCATCCTCCAGGGCAATCAGGATGGCACCCCAGCAGAGCAGCAGGTGTTCAGCTCTTCCTCTCCTACCCCACCACAAAAACTCAGTTTCTGTCTCTATTAATTTTATTATTATTTTTCTCTGAGTTAGTCATGCTTCATCTTGACTTTTTGTTTATTTGTTTTGAAGAAGAACAAGGCAACAGCCTCTTCAGGGCTTCAAATGCTGCCATCATATGCCACAAGTGGGAAGGAACTGGTTAGTTGGTTGGAAAGGGAGCTGCTCAGGGAGGAGGGGTGGGGAGAAGGGCTGCAGGCAGCAGGGAGAAGCAGGATGGTTGCCACTGGGCCCCTCGAGGCCATTACACAAGCTCTACTGCTGTCTCTAAGCACCATGACCTTCTCTGGGTATTAAAGAGGGTTGTTTTGTTTTCTTCGAGCTAGGATGATTCCTGCCACGTATTTGATATTAGGATCTCTCTCTAGTGGTTTGCAAGCATTTGATCCCCTAGGGCTTGTGATGCTGGATCCACTAATGATTCACACAATGGCATTAATGTCATTCATGGATGAAACCACATTTCCTTACCCTACAGGGTGAGAGAGAGATGGGAAGACTGTGGCTAGCATTAGGAAGGGACTGGGTGGGAAATAAAAACTGAAGTATTCAGGTCAAAAGACAGTGGGTGGCTAAATAAAAAATCGTGATTTCTGATCATTTTGGAGGTGGGGTGAACAATAGAGATTTCACCCTCAACTGCCTGAGGATGCAGCACTAAAAAAATAGACAATAAATGACCCCCCAAGTGAGCAATTTAAAACCATTCTCTTTGAAAACAGTTCTTGAAAACGAGTTGGCAGAACAGCTAGATCTCCCCACAGCAATGCATCATGAGATCACGTACAAGGAAACAGCAGAAGTATCAAAGCATGCTTTACTGGAGCATGCCCTTAGTTGCTCTGCTCTTTTCAACCAGGCAGCCCAGGCTGTGTGAGGAGCTGGGCAGACATTGCCAGCTAAACGGTAGCTCAAACCCTTCTTGCCTTCGAGTGGGAAACGGGGGGGTTTATTTTTAATTATTTAAAATGATCGTAGCGGACTAAAAGTGGGAGCATACATTTAATTGCTAATGTGCATGCAAATTTTGAAGGAACACTTCACCAACTCATTTCCAGGGGAGCTTCCACAGATAAATGGTATGAGGAAGGTGAGAAATAACAGAGGAATGTAGGAAACAACTTCCAGGAGGATGAAGGGACTGAGCCAGATGACTGAGGCTGGCGTGTAGGAACAGCTTTACCCAAAACACAAAAAAAAAGCTTGAAATAAAAAAGAAGACACCCAAAAAAAAGTCCCTGAAGCAGTGCATCAGAATGATCTGCCTAGGGGAGGGTGCTGAAAGCACCAGCACGATCAGCTCAAAAAGACACGCCAAAGAAATTTCCAGCAGAAATGTCTGTTCCAAGGCTGGGACAGACCTAAGTGACTCAGAGGGCCTTCCCAACTCCAGGGTGGAAGAGCGACGAAAGATTTCCAGTTCCTCACAAGAAGAGAAACAACATTTGGATCAGATACCAGCCTAGTAAGCAAGGTTAAGGTGCATTATTTGCAATCTCGAAAAGTCCAGACTGAGAAAATATAAATTGTTCTCTGGTTAACAAAACAGAATAACTGTCAGAAAACGGGCTTGCATCTTGATTTGTGGATAGAATTTATTTGCAGGAGGGTCTCAGCTCTAGCTTCAGTTTTGTGGGTGCCAATCCTACCATTTAAGGATTTGATCTCAGAGACAGCTACTCCGTGAGCCATGCCACTGACGTAATTTCCTGGTGAAGTCCCCTTACACCCACAAATCAGGTGCTAAAATCCCTTTGTGGGATAGTAAAAAAATGCTGGCACAACTAACTGCCAGTGTAAAATTATTCCTGAAAATGAGAGGGACAGGACAAAGCCCCTTTAAAAAAAAACAAGTCTTGGTGGCTATGCAGAAAAGGATTATATTATGCTTAGCTAGTGCGTGGGTGTAGAGAACAAGGGACAGAGACAGTCTTCCTCGGTACACCCTCCCCACAGCCCCATGCGAGTCCGAATATATAGGCAACATTTCAACATCAAACCCACAAACAGATCAGGATACAATGCAGGAGAGAGAGATACATTTCTTGTTTTTTAATAAAAGGTAGGATTAGGAAGAGACATAGGTGGGGAAGGTGTAAAACAAGCAGGCAGTCTTTACTCAGCTTCCCTCTTATATTCATTGCTCTGAAAAGTGGACAAGCCTTCGGAAGAAATAAGACACATGGCTGTGGGTAAAGGGGGGGAGGAATTAGAAACTGTAATTCAATCTAATATTTGAGGCTTGGCAAATGCACCTATGGGATTTCATGAAAACCCCCGAATCTTTTTCATTTCGGAGCAATTAACCAGATCCCAGCATCGCTGGCTCCAGTGAGCCGCTTAGCTCTCTGTTTTATTACCCATTTCCTTTCCCCCTCGCCAGCACTAGCTCCCATCCTCACACTTGGGGAAAGAAAAAAAAAAAGGAGGGGGGGAAACCCCACACTGTTACAATGCCACAAAGGGGCCACCACAAACAAGTGCCAGCCAGTGCATTTCAGAGCAAACACAGAACACACATAAATGAGACTCACATTTGGATTAAAACGCTGTTGTGTTCAGGCATTTATGTGTGGCATAATTAAAAACATCCAGCCGTAATTTAATAGTTCCCACCAAGCACAGACATAAAGTCTAGCAATTTTTTTCCCTCTGCATATTTAACCCTTGGAGACAGAAGGAAGAGGAGGTGGGGGGCAGGGGAAGGGAGCAGGAAGCAGGGGAGAGACCGAGGTCTTTTGAACACATTTTTTTCCCCTTCCTTTGTGTTACTCTAGTTTGCTTTTTACCTTCTCTGATCTTTTCCTTCTACAAAGAGAAAGCAAGTATCCTCTGGATGCTGTAGAAATAGGAAACACGTTCAGATAGCGTTTCTGTAGTTCAACAGCCGTACGGCTGCGTATGGGCTCCTCAGTTTGCAGAGGATAACATCTGTAGCTGGATGCACTGATTCACAGTTTGTGAAGATGCCAGATTTTTCAGGCTTAAAAAACAGCTACTAAAAAGACAGGCTAATTTCACCACCATTACTCACCCTGAGTACAGTCTTTCTATTCAGAGCGGCCCTTCTAAATCAAAGGCAGCAGTGACAGGACTAAGTGCAGTGTTAGGACAGGAAGGATAAACCAGCACTTGCAGCATTAGCTGAGCATCCGGGACACCAGAGTGGGTTCAAGTCCCTGCTCTGCCACGTTGCTGATTTTCAGAGACATCTCTAGGGGCATTTTCAAAAATCCCTAGCTACCAGCTATACACGTGAGGCACCTGAGTAAGGTCTCTTCTTTACCACTGGAAATCTGAATGTTTTGAAGTTTTTCACCTCTCCTCATGGCCACTCTCTACAGGCAGATTTGAAATGACATCTTTTTCCTCCATCCTAAACTATGTTACAAAGAGAAATGTACTGAAGATTGGGATGTGCTCAAATCCCAGAACAAGGAAGAAAGTTAATAAAGAGTAGAAAATCTGCTTGGACCTGTATTTCTAAATATTGCAGTCTTAATTCAAGCAACAGCCCATTACCTTGACTCAGCTGCACAGCATGACTTTGCTTGAGCAACGAACACAGAATCCCACTCTTTTTCTTAAAGATTAAAAACTGAAGGAAATGTTCTGCATAAGTTCATAATCACGGTCAATTTTGTCCCAATTTGACATCAGTTGTGTAACAATTAGTCTAGGACCTTAAACCTGTTATTTTCCAGAGAAAGAAAAGTACATATGCATGAAAACTATTTCATATTTCTGTCACTAGCTGTTCACCTCTACCCTCCAAACATGTTTCCTGCCTATCATAAGATATGTGCAAAAATACGAAGAGGTAAAAAGAAAAGGACTTCCAGAGCAGGAATGTAAACCAGAGGAAACAGAAACAAGCCTTCTTTGTGCATATAGTTTTAAATTTTAAGATCATTTAGTCCTCTCTTCAGCCTTTCTGAGTCACATCCAGGTCAATAACTACTGGCAGGAAAACTTGCAGGAAGTATGTGCCAATCTTGCCATCCTAGAGAATAAGAGAAAGCATCTAACCTATCCACTCTGGATTATGAAAGCCAGCAATGCAGTGAACTTGCGTCAGCTATGTCAGAGAGTCCTGGTACATGCTCACAGAATGGCTGATAACCAACATGAGGAGAAAAGATCTGTGAAAGACAGCTTTCAAAAATGTGTAAAAAAATGAATATGAGAAAACTATGACCAGCTCATAGATACCTTTGTTTCATTATATGCCTGTCAATAATGGACAATTCATCAACTTCATTCCGAACTATTTGCTCAGCTGTATTACCAGGTGGTGCTGATCTCTGTGGTGACCAGTGATAAGACACGAGAAAATGGAATGAAGCTGCATCAGAGGAAGTTCATATTGGACATTAGGAAAAGGTTCTTTACTGAGAGGGTGGTTGGTCACTGGAACAGGCTCCCCAGTGAAGTGGCCATGGCACCAAGCCTGTCAGAGTTCAAGGAGCACCTGGACCATGCTTTTAGACATATGGTTTAGCTTTAGTTTTATGGGGGTTTTTTGTTTTAGTTTTTATGGTTTAGGTAGTCCTGCAAGAAGCAGGGAGTTGGACTCAATGATCCTTATGGGCCCTTTCCAACTTAAGATACTCTGCGATTCCAGTCTCTCGGTATCTACTTTGTACACATGCACCAAAACACTGACAAGCTCTGACCCCTGAGCACCGTTTGGGTGTAGCACAGTGTGGTGCAGAGACACGGAGTTCTCATTTAGGTCTGATAGCAGGAGAGCTCCCCCACCCCAGCACATCTCTCAGAAACATGGGTTTCTTCTTAGGAGGGTCAGCTATGGTATAATGTTGGCACTGATGCAAATGTACTGCTCCTGGCTCCAGAGTCATTACTACCATCTGTATGCTCCATACCCGACGTGCCTATATACACCTCCCTCTCTGCACTTCTCCTCCCCAACCATAAAGCCTTCTGGGTTGCTGTGAGAAGAACTAAATCTAAGATTCTGATGGTCTCAAATACTCCAAAAAGGAGGTTTGTGTAGGTGCCTAAGACAGATAGCTGTGTGGGAGGGGGTTAGGTAAATAAGTTCCAAATGAAATCCCACAAACTGCAGCTCAGGACTACTGAAGCATTGTTTTTGATTGCCACTTTATCACTGCCTTTATTGCCTCTCAAATAGATTGCAGAGAGCACAGCATACCAAGAGAGAAGAATGAGCCCCCCTGTCCTAGTAAAATCATGGGTTTCTTCCAACTAGAAATCCTAACCCTGATCTCTTTTCATATAAATAAAAGTCAGAGCAGGTCTTGCACTGTAGCAATTTCTTACTATGTCATTTTAAAAGTGCTCTGCTGCAAACCTCTCTGCAAATGAAAACAATCCGTCTTCCCAAGGCATCCTGCAGAGTGTGTAACTTTTCAGGCAAGGCAGGAGTGGGTGATGCTGAAATGAAGATGGAACAGGGTGACACAGTACACCAGCACTTCATAAGATCTGTTTTCTGCATACCTACTAATGAGAAAAAAGCTTTGCTGTGTCTTAAACATCATGGAATCGCAGACAAGAATAACTAGCTGATCATGTCTGCAACAGGACTTTTCTTTCTCTGCACCTCCTGTGCCTGCTGGGCTTCAGTAACATGTGTAACATGGACTAATGACATGGAGGGACCCAACCAGCTCCCCAGCGAATCTGCCACCCTGCTGCTTTTAATGATAAAAGTCCCTAGCACTCAGTGTAGGACAATAATGTTTTATGTTGCAAGATATTACTGTCATAAAGTTTCCCAGGTAAAAATACTTGGAAGGCTCTAAAAGTGGGGAGAGTCACAGAGTTAACAGCTTTTATGCTTGAATAAATCCCAGCTGGTATGCTGAGGTTCTAGCCAGTTCTAGAGAAAATAAAAAGTTTTGTCTTAGTTTCAATAATATGGGCAAGCCAGAACAGTGCCACCTTCTCCCCATAGCTACTCTGCTTTACCTTCCACTCACCTACACCATCCACCATCATTCAGTAAAGGTTTCAAAAATGCCACTAATTTAAAAAAAAAAAAAAAAAAAAAAAAAAAAAGCAATCATATATCTTCTAGACATCTTATGTCCCCACGGCACTGCAACATCACTGTGATGAGAAGCACTTTAAGCACACAAGGTGAACCAGTGTGCCCAGCTAACCTCATGACGTCAGCAACAGCACTTCACTATGTAACTAACTCACTCACAGAAGTCTGTATCATCACCACCAACACAACCACTGCTGGACTGGAAGTTGTCAAATGACTCACGTCTTGCTGCACAGCAGTTATTGTGGGACATAATTATAGTCAAGAACTCTGCAACAAACCACTACTCTTAGGAGAAAGCATGGCAGCGTCTTTAATGTCCTGACAGAGCAGACGGGGACTGGGAGTCCAGCCCTGCAAGCTTGACTAAGCACACTGGTAAGGCTGTGAGCCACGCCATGAAGCTTCCTGGCAGGGTGGTGGCAGAAGGTATGACAGTGAGCTGTGAGGAGCCGAATTCACACTTAAGAGTATGGCCCACAGGCACGGTGGGGCCACAGGTACAACTGCAATTTGCACGAACGTGGAAGGCCCTTTCCCTCTGCCAAACCGGTAACAGTACAAATAGGACTCGGGATCCAAGGCTTGAAAAAATGAACCATTGTTTTTCTTAAGGCCAAGTTTTTAAGAAAAAAATAATAATCCCCCTATGTTTTTCTCCTGCGCTTTGCATGCTAGTCAGAATGCACTTTCCTGGGAAATGCATTATAATAATGGGCAATGTTTAGCATCACATTTGAAGTAAGCACATCCCAGTGATTAAAATCCAGGCAACAGAAATAAACACATCAGCAGGACATGAAGCACAGTACTGAATTGGGACTTCTTTGTTTTATTACTTTCTTGAACATTAAATACTGTGTGAGAAAAACATTGTTCAAACTTAACCATCTGTATTTGGTTTGAGTGCCGTACAATCATCAGTAATCATTTTAAGCCTAAAATCAGAAAACCTGGTTGTACTTGTGGGAGACTAATTGCAGCAGCAAAAGGTGGCTTGTGTAGCAGTAGAATTGTTTTATTTATTTTTTTAAGTTAATTTATTAGAAACTTGTTGTTTTTAAATGGGGCTACTCCATGTTAAAGTGGCACAGTTCATTATGTTAAGCTGAAACAGTATCCCCATAAACAGTTTTCTAGATATCAGTATTTTCTTCCACACTTCAAAGTGGGAGGAAAGGTTTAAATTATTAAAATTTTCAAAGCTAAAGACCTAGAGCAAAGAAAAAACAAAACAAAACAAAAACAAACTGGAGTTCAAGGCAAACATTTTGCTTTGACAATTTCAAAACATATCCTTTCGATGCAACTTCTTAAATATGTGATTAAGTTCAATTTTCAAAACAAAAAGTAATTTTGAATAAGAAATCCATTAATTTAGAAACTACCAAAACATTCTGACAGCTCCAAAACTTTATTTCCACAATAGTTTTCAAGTCAAGATATTTGTGAAAGCCAACCCTTTCCCACAAACAGTCTCAATTTCTGTGAATCAGCATGTTCTGTCTTTGAACACTTCATTACCAGCCTGACACGAAGGCTCCCACCTCACCAGACTTTTTCTCCAACAGCCTGTTTCTCCTACACCCTCCTGGAAGCTTCCACTGCCGCGAGCATGCTGGGTGTAGCTTCTGCCCCTCACTGAGAGACAACATCCTGCTTCCAGCTGTGGTTCTCAGCAGAAGTATTCTGGCTCTGCAGCCAAATGCCAGCATGTAACAGAGAGGAAAAGCACAGAGTAAGAGAAACGCCACACCTGTAAGCATCACCTCATAACCACCTCTTGGGTGAAGCTTCAGATCCTTAGAAAGGTCACTTGGAGAAGATCAGTATGCAGAGGAAGAAGCTGGTCATCCCACCCAAAGCTCCTTGAAATCTCACAGCCCCTGTACACAAGTACAACAGTAGCCACCAGGGAAACAGGTGGTTTAAAAATTGTAATGATCCACACTAAAAAGCATTGAAATGGCTTCATGCATCATTCATCCCACCTCACTGAACAATTTAAGTCTGCCTTCCAGCTTATCCTCTGGGCCTCTCTAAGGCGTATGGTCACAGGCTATCTGTGATTCCAGATATGCCACCTCAAGGCTCCCCAACCTTAGTCCCTCAGCAGTCCAGCTTACAGCATCGCAGAGATCCTATAATTTTCCTGGTTCCTTGTTCCCCATACCAGAGTTAGCAGCTGCTCTCATTGCTCTTGAGCTCTACTCATGGAAATCCCAGCCCAGGAACAGAGGCTGGAAGAAACTACTTTAATCCAGAGTAGAACTTTCTGCTCCACACATTAGATCTACTTGGGTGCTCAACAACTGACTAGCTGGTTGGATGTGCCAGCATCATTGTGCAGTCTGAGTAGGTTAACCAGCTGAGGTCATATACAGCAAAAGACATGAAGGAGGTACAGAAAGTTCTGTACCCAAACAGGATAAAATCAAAACTTGGTTTCTAAACTGCATGCAGAAAGGCTGCCCACACCATCCCACTCTTCCTTTTTCCAGCACTGTCAGCATTAGAGGTTTTCTGTGTGTTTTGGGTGATTAAAGTCATCCAACCTTTGGCCTCATGCCTTGTAACTCCACCCAAGGCATGTTGCAATTCCCTAGAAATGCACTATTTGTCATGTTTTATTGTCTAATTACACTCTGGCTTTACTTCATTGATACACGACTGTTTCTTGACTAGCTACATGTGAGTTTTTTTGCCCCTGAAGGCAAGGCTGGGAGCACAGATACCCCCCAACCACTGCCAGTAACAGAACCATGGTGCTCAGCACCTGTCCAGTTACCCTTTACAACACCTTGGCAATTCCTTAAACAAACACAAGGGAGGAAAGGAAACAAGTGAGCATTTATTGGAAGTATTATAATTCAGACACAAGGAGGGAAGTATTTTTCTTGATAGATTTTTATTCCAAGAAGTGACATAAGCAGACCCCAAAACGAACAAATGAGCAACACATCTAAGACATCAATCAGAAAAAAAAGAGGGAAGAAAAAGGTGATTGTTTTAGTCAGTCATTCCCAGGTCTAGGAATTAGGTTTGCACTTTCTAGAAGTACACAGAGCTTAGAATGGAGGAAAAGCAAAGCAGTCTGATGCAGCTCCATTTCTCATGGCTTGGCTCAGCTGAGCACACACAGAAATCTCTGGTAGTAGCAGTCTGGCTGACAAGGTAGCATCCAGTAGGAGGATAATTACTTCCACATCAAGAATCCTAAGGTACTCGCTCATATAAAATCCCATGGAAGTTAGCTGAGCAAAAGTTTGAAGAATTCCCCTCCAAAAATTAAAGTATAATAAGGGTATTTACAGTAAATTGCAAAAAAGTTGGACGGTATGCTCTAGAATCACCCTCATTCTTTCTAGTTGAATCCTGATCTTCTCCATTTTCTTCTTGTTTGATCATTTGCAAGAAATGTCTTACCTAGCTGAGAAATCCTTTAAAATATGGAACAGCACATTTAGAAGTGCATAAGGAAGGAGAAGTAAGAAACACTCTGCAAACATCCCTTACCAGTTCTGGAGCCCTCAACACAGAAAGGACACAGACCTCTTGAATCCAGTCAAGGGCCACGAAGATGATCAGAGGGATGAAACACCTCTCCTATGAAGACAGGCTGAGAGAGCTGAGGCTGTTCAGCCTCAACAAGAGAAGGCTCTAGGGAGACCTTATAGCAGCCTTCCAGTACACCTGAAGAGGGCCTGCAGGAAACTGGGGAGGGGCTTTTACAAGGGTATGTCGTGATAGAACAAGGGGAAATGGTTTTAAACTGGAAAAGGATAGATTTAGGTTAGACATTAGGGAGAAATTATTTCCTGTGAGGGTAGTGAGATGCTGGAACAGGTTGTCCAGGGAAGTTCTGGATGCCCTCTCCCTGGAGGGGTTCAAGGCCAGGTTGGATGGGTCTTTGAGCAAGCTGGTCTAGTGGAAGGTGTCCCTGGCCATGCAGGGGGGTTGGAACTAGATGATCTTCAAGTTTCCTTCCAACCCAAACCATTCTATGATTCTATGATTTTGCCCTTTCAGATAAGTGAATTTGCCATTTGGAGCCAGCAACGTCTTTTTGTTGCCTGCTTCTGGGTCCCAGTTGATTAGTATCTCCCAAAACACAGCACTGCTGTTTGAAAGCTGCACATTAGGAATCCGGAGTTCAACAATAACAGAATTCTTTCTGTTTTGGCAGAGTTTGTATCAATTTGGAAACTTTCAGCCTGAGTTTGATGTCACTTACAGCAGTCAATATGCCCATCCAAAAAAATAATGCTAACTAAATGCTAAGTACTGCAACTTCTGCTAAGACAATGGACATACGAGTGTGTGTTTCCAAAATTTCTGGTAGCCCAGGGGTAAGAAGAAACTGATACAGATTTCCTTATAACTATATGCATTTATAGATATATTATATATATGTATTTAGTTTAACTGGTGGATACTGTTAAGGATTGACTTTGTTTAACAGTCAGATCTCAAGCACAGGGAAGACCAATTGTTCTCATCATTTCTGCCAGAGCCTATAGAATCTAGGCTGACATTAAGGCAGTAATAATAATAACCTAGTCTTTTTGGCCAATATATCTCCTTCTGAGTGTGAAATTGCCAACTATGAACTAGAAAACTTTTGTGAGTCTGCAGAAAGAGGCTGAAACAATAACTGACAGGGTGTCTCTCCTATGTTAATTGTTAACTCAGAGGACTGCCCGAGGACACTAAAAATGCTCATGTTGTTAACTATTTATGGCACAGGAAGGAGTGACCCTCCCTCTTTAAATCCCAGAAAGCATGGGAATGAGAAAAGAAAGCTAAAGTAACTGTTAATAAAATTCTGGCTAATATGCATGACATTTGTATTACTATATACCTCTGTTCCCCTCCCAAGAAAACACTACCTCTGCTTTTCACCTTACATCTTCTTTCTCTTTGATCCTTAATAAAAATAAATCTTGCAATACTCCATTTTTAAACTAATGATTTGCACATGAAGTGTCATTTGCTACAAACTGATTTTTAGAATTAGCTTGTAATCTCTAACATAAAACATATTAAATATCATCCCATACCATTACATGTCAAAAAACCTAAGGGTGTTTGCCCATTTAATGATCATGGAAAAGTTTATATGCTAAGAGATACTGAAATGGCTCCATAAGTATTGTGGGCTGCTCACTAGACTGTTTTCCTAACAGCCTGATGTTTCTTGGTAGTTAGGGTATGACACATCCATCATGACACATGTTAAATATAGCCATCTTACGGAGTCTGTGAATCCCACAGCTGCAAGGGCTTGGAGAAGCAACATGCAAAGTCACTTTGAAAACCTAATTTTTGAGAAGTTTCATTTAGATATTTTGATGCTTTTATCACCCTTTGAGCCTACTTTTTAAAACTGAAACGGCTTCCTATGAAATCAGTCAATAGTTAAGTAAATTAACATCTATTTACTTGGCCTCTTACAAATAACAATAAATCTATCCTGTATTTAAGCAAAGTCAGGGATTGTTTCTGTTTAGTTGTCTGTTCCCTTCCCATTCATTCCTAAAATCTATTTATCTTTTTGACTGGCTATGAGCAAAAGTTTGCATAGACCTGCCTCCAACTATTTCAAGGTCTCTTCCCTGAACAGTAACAGCTAATGTAGAGTCTAGCATTGAATAACATAGTCACAGCTGGTTTTCCTCCCTAAGTGGATTATTTTGCATTTTTATGATAGAAACTCATCTGCCACTTTATCTTGCAGTCATTAAGCATTATGAACTTTTTCTACTGCCCTGCAAAGGACTTTCCTGCTTGAACAAGCCAACCTTCACACTCTCATAAATACACCAACAGACCCATGTACGCAGACTAACCAAGTGGAAAAATCCCTTTAGTCTGCAAATTTAAATTTTTGATTCTCACATCCTTCTCAGGAGGGAACTTTCCCACTTACTGAACAACACCATAATTTTGTACGAAGAATGGTGATGGTGGTAGATCACGTTTTCAAAGCGGCAGCACACAGCATCCAACTGCCCTACAGTGACTCCTTCAGAAAATCGGCAGAATGGTGAAGCAGGGCTACAAAACCACAGCAGCAATCTCTCATGACACAAAACCCTGTGCCTGCCAATCTTCATTATATAGCTTCTAAGTCTGCCTGCCATGAAGTCAGACACTCTAGACTGGCAACACACCTTCCCTTCCTCCACTAGTTAACAGCTAGGATGCAAATTCCAGCTAAAAGTTGGCAATTTCATAATTGTGTCCTCAGGACTTTGTAAAAATGACATTATACTCAGCTTAAAACTATTCTGCCTCAATTTGAATATATTTCCTTGCCTCACCTCCTGAAAAAAAAAGTAGCAGCTGTAAGCTCCTCCATACTGAATATCAGTATAATGCTGTATCCTTTTGTTCACATACTGATTCTACAGATACACATGTAAAGTTTCTATTTCTAATATGTTTGAAATAGAAGACTTAATGTATTGCTTTTATGTCTTCTGCAGTTTTCTTCAAAATCTTTCTGGCTTACACATACCTTACTATGATTTGACATGTATCTTATGAAAGTTTATTCTCTTCTGTATGTTCCTTATTTGGAATTACCTCCATGTAGTCAATTCTGTTTTTTTATTTATTTTATTCTTTTTTTAGTCTGTTCAGAAACTAATTTTCAGAAAGAAAACACCCACTACCTATCAAAAAGACCCTAACTCAACTTTTTATGCTTCATGGCACTTGAAGAAGTCTAACATTTTGGCTGTTTTAATTTCCTTTCAGTGAGGTTTCCTCAGGTTTATACACCTCTGTAGCTCTTTCACTCCCTAAAGGATGTTGAGCCTCAGTAGGTGGTGATCACTACTGCACTCACTTTTAGATAGTTACCCTTTGTGCCTTGTCCAGTACAGTAACTAGGACCTAAATCACAAGGTCTCTCTCTTCTTCTTTGTTCTTTGGCTATTTACTGTAAATTATCATTCATGGTGTCAAAAAACCAAACAAACCAACAAACAAAACTCTCATCCATCAATATAATGTTTACACTGTCTATACAGAAATCATGTTTTTCATTATTATTGTGATTTTTTACTCTCTCTTAGCACACAATGTTCATTGTGAGCTGCAAAATTAAGTGATCAATATTGTAACCACAACATTATAATACTCCTTCTAATTGGAATCCACAGGCATATTGAGATAGTTAATTTACTTAGCATGTCTGAACATGAATTTTCAAGTATCACACTACCTCTCCACCAGCAAAGCTATTCTGTTATTTTTGTATGTTTTCTGGTCTAATATTATAGCTGCTTTCACTTCTTCTACCTTTTGGCACATTTTCATTAATGTAACTTCTGAGCTTCTAAGTATGTCCAGGACAAACAGGATGCTTCAAGAAGACTGAATAAATTTAGGGCATTTCTCTGCAGTTGATGAGGACTAGTGTGCCAGCTCTGCCTACATTCCAAAGAAGTGGGAGAAGCCAGGTCTAGTCCTGCAAGCCACCACAGTGGCACCAGCTAGGATGATGCCAGGTCCTTCCCATCTGGAAGAGAAGACAATTTCACAGGCAAAATCTCAAATTAACATCACTGCCATTACTCAGGAGATCCATTACTCCTGCTTCCTGAACTGAGAGTGCAAGAAAGGATGAAGTCTTTGGTTTCTGCACAGCAAGGAATGCTCCTGAATCTGAGGTCAGTTTAAAGAAAAGAGAGGAAGGGAGCTTTCCCCTCGTACCCTACAATCTAAACAAAGTCTCTCAACAGTACAGACAAGCATATTTTAACAGTTTTTAGCAATATGAAGTTATTAACATGGTTGTTTTTCCTTAAGAGAACCTGCCTTTTCAGTTAAGAATGAAATACAGTAAATACCCATAGAGTTTAAGCTTTTATCATTCTTGTCAAGATACAGCCAGTTTCTAGTAAGGCCTATTTGATCAGGCCAAGAGGTACTGGCAACTTAAAAAGGAGTAACAAGACCCTTCCTCCTCACTGCTTTTCTGTGGTCCAACCTAGAAAACAAACCTAATCCACCCCAGTCCAGAAATCCCCATCTGTATTTGGACCAGCCTCCAGATAACACAGGCTATAACTTCTGGTTGATTTACAATGCCTATCTTTTAGAAAGATACCTTGTTTAAAACACTTCCTTATGGATAGCCCACTATATGCCTTAGCAATTTTCCAATAATTACTTACCCTTGCTTAACTTACTTTTCAGTTTATTCCCAGGTTAAATGTGATTAGCTTTAAATGTCCATTATTTAGATCTTTTTAACCAAAGAAATAGACGACCCTCTCCTGCAGAAAATGAGAGACCTAGATATTGAGAAGGCTTAGGTTCTCAGTAACTTTTTTACATCAGTCTCCTCTGGCAAGTTCTCCAGCCTCATCACAAAGGCCACAGCAGGTGAAAACAGGGAGTGGGAGAACAAAGCACTCTCCACTGAAGGAGAACAGTTTCATGACCATCTAAAGAACCTGAGGATGCACAAGTCTACAGGACCAGATGGGGTCCATCCACAGGTCATGAGGGAACTGGCAGATGCAGTGGCTAAGCCTCTGTCCATCATATTTCAGAGGTGATGGTGGTCTGGTGAAGTTCTCACTGATTGGAAAAATGGGAACATAGCCCCTGTGTTTAAAAAGGGGAAAAAGGAAGACCCAGGGAACTACAGGCTGGTCAGTCTCACCTCTGTGCCCAGCAAGATCATAGATCCTCCTGAAGGCTCTGCTAAAGCACATGGAAAATAAAGAGGCGATTGGTAGGAGCCAACATGGCTTCACTAAGGGCAAATCATGCCTGACCAAGTTGGTGGCCTTCTACGACAAGGCTACAGAGATGGTGGATACTGGCAGAGCAACTGGCATCATCTACCTGGATTTGTGGAAGGCATTTGGCACTGTCCCACACAACATCCTGGTCTTCAAACTGACAAGACATGGATGTGACAGATGCCCCACTTGGTGGATAAGAAATTGGCTGGATGGCTGCACCCAGAGAGTTGTGGTCAATGGTTCCATGTCCCAGTGGAGGCAAGTGACAAGTAGTGTTCCTCAGGGGTCAGTATTGAGGCCAGTATTGTCTACATCTCTTCTGGAGAATGGGCAGTGGGATTGAGTGTATCCTCAGGAAGTTTGATGACAATACCAAGCTGTGTGGAGTAGTTGACACCCAAGATGAAAGGGATGCCATCCAGAGGGACCTTGACAGGCTGAAGAGATGGGCCACTGCCAAGCTCATGAAGTTCAACAAGGCCAAGTGCAGGGTCCTGCACCTGGGTTAGCACCAGGCACAAATACAGGGTGGGGGAAGAATGGCTGGAGAGCCATCCTGAGGAGAAGGACTTGGGGGTGGTGGCAGATGAGAAGCTCGACATGAGCCACCAGCGTGCACTCGCAGGCCAGAGAGACAACTGCATCCTGGGCTGCATCAAAAGAAGTGTGGCCAGCAGGGCCAGGGAGGTGATTCAGCCCCTCTACTCTGCTCTGGTGAGACCCCACCTGGAATACTGTGTACAGTTCTGGTGCCCTCAGCACAAGAAGGACATGGAGCTGTTGGAGAGGGTCCAGAGAAGAGCCACAAAGATGATCAAAGGCCTGGAGCACCTCTGCTATGAAGACAGGCTGCAAGAGCTGGGGCTGTTCAGCCTAGAGAAGGCTCTGGGGAGACCTTATAGCAGCCTTCCAGTGCCTAAAGGGGCTACAAGAAAGCTGAGGAGGGGCTTTTCACCAGAGAGGGTAGTGATAGGACAAGGGGTAATGGTTTTAAACTGAAAAAGGGTAGATTTAGGTTAAACATCAGGAAGAAATTCTTCACCATGAGGATAGTAAGGTGCTGGAATAGGTTGCCTAGGGAGGTTGTGGAAGCCCCCTCCCTGGAGGTGTTTAAGGCCAAGATGGATGGGCTTTGTGCAGCCTGGTCTAGTATGAGGTGTCCCTGCTCATAGCAGTGAGGTCGGAACCTCATGATCTTTAAGGTCCCAGGACACAACCTGAACCATTCTATGATTCTATGATTTTGTAAACCCTCTTCGCCAAAGTAAAAAACCCTGAAGCATTACCTACTTTTGCTCAGATACATACTTAAAAAATTGAAATGAAGCCATCTTTAGTCTTTTTTTTTCTGCACAGACGAAGTTATGATGCTCCCCTGCTTTGTAGATGCTCTCCTGCTTTCCTGCATTGGGGAAAAGAAGTAAGAAGCTAAAGGAACCAGAGCAGAATCAAAGTGGGAATGAAGGTGAACGGTGATGCCACTGTTTGATTTTCTCTTGCTTTCCTGAGGCAACTACTGTCACAGTGTCCCATGATGCTGTGAGATGTGGAACACAACCAAACCCTCCAGCCGCTTCAGTATGTCTTTCAGGTATCAAAGCCAAAAACAACATCATGGGTGTGTCAGCTTCATTAGAGATGATTCAAATGATCACACAATAGCAGTGTTTTGCATGGCTCAGCAAAGATTATTTGAAGACTTAAATCCAAATCAAAGACATGGACATCTTTGTTTTACTGTGAACTGTTTGGCTATTAATAATTCCTTATATGATCCCACAAGTCAATGTAAAATAAAATTTAAAAAAACTAAAAAAAAAATTTTAAAACCCCCCACAAAAAAAACAAACACAAAACCAAGAGGATAAGACCTGTTCTTTATACTGAAACATAATTTTAGCTCAACACCTGCAAAACAGACATGACATGATGCTGCATTCAAGGAAACTAGTAAGGAACCTGGCAACTTAATAGAGCAGATTCTGCATATAAAAAGAAACACAGGATCTCATTTCCCCCAGTTCTACAGCACACACATTATATGAACACATGAACAGGACATCTCCACTCCACAGGCCATCATTTGAATAAAGAATATGCCTTTCAACTGCTAAAGCAACACACAAGCCAATCAATAGTCTACTTTTCGAGGTCAAGTAGGTCACAAGTACACTCTTATGCCTCCTAATTTGGGCTCTGAAAGGAGGGTACATACTTTGCAGTCTCCCTTTACTGCTCTGACCATCATGCAAGTAGCTTGATGGAACCTCCGTAATAAAGCAAATTCAAAGAGCAGTCCTGGAGGGTCTGACTGGTTTACAATTTCAGATTGTAACCAGACAAAGCAGCACAGAGATTTCAGGCGCATTTCTTGAACAGACATCGTGCACTCAACACAGCGTAACCAAGAGCTGATTCCAGAGGACCAACTGTTGAAGTCACTAAGGCTTTTCTCCAAAGTAAGGCCTAAACAGCAACCACAAGACTGATGCAAGGTGCAAAAAAAGATGAACTTAAACTAAGTAGGGACTGATGACGACAAAACTGTCTATTCAGAAAAAAAAAAAAAAAAAAAAAGTAGTAGGATGTGTTTGGAAGTAAAAGGGAAATTACAGAAATGTATGACAACAAATGAAATAAGCTTAAGCATACTCCCAGCAGCAAAATAGAAAGTGTGCTTCCTTTTCTATCAGTCATGCTACAGCAACCAACAAATCAAAACAGATGAAATGTCATATAAAATCTGCACTGATTTATTTCTTTGATTTGTTATTTTTTAGAAAACAGCCATCCACAAGTAAACCCAAATCAAGCCTGCTATTGCTTTTCAGCAGCAGGAGGGCAGACTGTAAGATTGGGAGCTTTTCAGATATGATTTCCCTGCAATGCCGGTGGTCTTAGGTTCCTGGCCTTTTTAAACTGTTTGTGCAAGCCAGACCAGCATAACGGAGACTGGGAAGAATTAACACCATTACAATGGTAAGAGTCCAGAGCATTATTAGCTACTCCTAAAGAAACGGATCCTATATCCAAGTTACATTGAAATATAAGAATATTTCACAGCAATGTGTAGAATCGGTTTAAACAAAACCCACCAGTCACCATAAAGCATCCTGTTGCTTTCAGAAACTATAGACTGGATTAAAAAAATAACACGTAAGAACATGAAATTTAGCTGAGAAAAAAAAAACATAACCAGGGCTTCTGAAAACCTGCTTTAAGATGAACATCTAATTTACAGAACAGAGATACTATGTTTATCTGTTAATTACCTGCTCATGAAAGCTTAATTCTGCTTGACTTCATCATTTGCAACTCCCAAGAACAACCACAGAGACCTGTGAGCATATATTGACAGAACAAACATTATTGTAAATAAAACGTTGATACAAATGTTCAGCTCTCTAATAATTCTCCCCCTCAAGATACCAAGTTTTATTAAATTCTTTAATTGCCTATATTCTTGGATATATGGCAGATTTTAAGGACTGTAAAAATAAAAAACTAAGGAAATTAAATTCTTGAGCATAAAACGTGTGCCAAGTTTATAAGAATGACATAAAAGATAACCATTGTATACCAATGCCTTACAATATCACCATAATTTCAGGGCTGTTGTTTGCTTTCCAAGTGTATAGCTCTTCCTAACAGTACATGCAAGTTGTGCTGAAGCAGCACTGCTTATCTTGTTATGTGCACTGTGTGGCTCTAAACCTGTCATTTTGTCCTGATTAAAATGCAACATAAGAAAAATTTATTTTCACACTCGGCACTCCTAGACCTAAAATTATGTGCACTGAAATACAGACATGCCATATTACTTCTATATGCCCTGATGTCTTAGAATAAAGGTGAAAGAATATTGAAATTGTACCTCAAATTCCTGGTATCCTAAACAGTAACTTCCTTCTCTGCATTGTACAGCTTTATGTTTCAGGCAGATGGGAATCTGGCCTTTCTATTTTGATTCATGCAAATGTGTATTTTGACAAGATTTATCTTAAGGTCTTAAACCAAGATTTGATAAATCATCAGTTATTTCATTTTATTAATTTTTCACAAGTATTTTAATGACATTTCATTTAGGTGATTACTGACAGAAACTAAAAATCTTATGTTTCCCTTATTTAAGCAGCAGTTCAAAATCAAACATCAGCTCATTAATAACAAACAAAATTTACGTCATGCTCATGTTTTCAAAGGCATTTAATATGGCCCAAACAGATAAATTTTATTTTCCCGCCTTGTTCAGAGGGCATCAGTAACTGATCCAGATTTGGGTTAGACCATTGAGAAATGTACCAGCAAGCCTTCTCAGAACTCTTCTGCTATCCTTATCCTACAGAAACATCCTTATCACAATACAATACCACTAAAAGCTAGACAATACTGGATTATTTTCTGCCCAACATACAAAAATTTATGACTAATATTTATGACACTCATGAGTCCTCTCTAATTGTAAGCCTTTTTTAAATGCAGATTTCCCTAGACAAACTGCTGATCATTTTTTCTGTCTGTGTAAAGTTTGTGTCCACCCAGTGTACGGTGAGTTCAGACAACCACAGAATCACAGAATCACCATGGCTGGAAAGGACCTCTAAGAAAACTGAGTCCAACTGTCAACATAAAAAAAACCCACAACCTTGGCCACTAGAGTATGTCCTAAAGTACCAAATCTACATGGCTTTTTAATACCTCCAAGGATGGTGACTCAAACCACCTCACTGGGCAGGCTGTTCCAATGTCTGACCACTCTTTCAGTATAGAAACTTTTCCTAATATCCAATCTAAACCTCCAGTGCCACAACTTCAGACCATTTCCTCTGGTCTTGTCATTGTTCACTTGGGAGACAAGGCCAACACCCACCTCCCTACAACCTCCTTTCAGGTAGTTGTAGAGGGCAATGAGGTCTCCCCTCAGTCTCCTCTTCTCCAACCTAAACATCCCCAGTTCCCTCAGCCACTCCTTGTATGACTTGATCTCTAGACCCTTCACCAGCTTGGTAGCTCTCCTCTGGACATGCTCCAGCACGTCAATGTCTTTCCTGTAGTGAGGGGCCCAGACCTGAACACCGTACTTGAGGTGTGGCCTCGCCAGTGCTGAGTATAGGGGCACGATCACTGAGAGAATAAAAATTGCATAATGCCAGAGTGAATAGCTATCAGCAAAAAAATGTTGCTGGATCTGGACCAGCATACACTACTTCCTCCAAATAAGGTAGTTTCTTCAATAGGGAGGTTAAGCAGCAAATGCAAAGCTGATACAGGAGTCCTCTGGTCTTACCACTACATCCTCGGTGCCAGAGAAATGGCTTCACAACTGTCAAGAGTATGAATGAACGATATCTGTGCAGTCACTAGAAGTGAGACTAATGACAAAAGTGTTAGTATAATAAGTAAGATTCAGTGAAAAGCTTTATTTTCATAATTTTCCTCAAAAGATATGGGGTCTTTGGATGTTCCTTGGGTTTTGATTCCTTTAAGCACAAAGAAAATCATGCTTCTCTTAGAACTGGCTGTTTCTCTGTTAATAAGAAACTGCTGAGTTCAGACAACCTCAAATATGCTCTGCTAGTGATCACCTGCATCTAAGCAAGTACTACCATCTACTAATTTAGATGCACGTACACATTACTCTTAGCATGTCCTCCCAACACCTTGCCTTCCCCACTGACTAATCTAATCATTTCTTGGTCAAATGGCTAATACTGGACTCCAGTCCCACAGGGGACTGGATAGGAACATCTTTGAGCATTTCATTCAATCAGTCTTTACAGCACAGAAAATGCACAAGAAATAATAAATTCATTAAAACCATCTTACATGCTCCTGAACAACCTCAAGGGGAAAAATATTTCAAATCCTGAAATTCAGCATCAAACAAATGGCATGCTTTCTTGTTCACATGCAAAGGCTCACTAGCTCTCTAAAGAAAATGGATCTGACAGAGTTCCTAAGCACCAGCAGAACCACCACAAACACACTAGTCTGCCAAAGTGCCTGCAGAAGACAGGAAAGCAAGAAGCTCCCTGTTCTGTTTTCCATGTCTGACTTTCTCCTCCCAGCTCTTCTTGGTACTTGGGGCTTGGTTTTTTTCTGGATTACAAATGGTGAGGCGCAGCAGATCTCCCTGAGCTGCCGTGCTCTCTACAGCTGGGTAGCAGCCCTGTGACTCCTTGGTGGGCTGTTAGAAAGCTCACCCAGGGACCGAGGTCTCCCGGGCAGCTCACTCCTGCCAGTTCTCCAAACGGTCTGCTAGGGCCAGGAGGGCAGACCACACAGGCTGCTGCAAGCACTGCCACAGCAAACGTCGCCACTCTTGCAACACACTAGATTCCCATGCCTGGGGAGTTGCTGGTGTAAATACTCAGTCATTTTTCATCCTCAGACCCCACCTCAACAAAACACTTCTACATGAAGAAGGGCACACTTAAGCACATTGCTATGCTGCAAAGCAACATATTGGAGACTTGTTCAATTAAGAGATTCACTTACAAGTACGTTGAAGTTTCAAGCATTTTAATTTTCTTCTGGAAAGATTAAAACTCAGAAAACAGAGAAAACATCATATGAAAAAAAAATCTCTAAAAAGACCTTTTCATCCAACCAGTTATGCAGTAATTATTTCAATACTGATTGACCTGTCTCACTGAATATTGGGAAACTGGTGTGAGTACACAGTTGGTCCACTAAGCTTGTCCACCTAGACTAAGCTTTAATTTGTGACAGATTTGGCCTTTAGGATTAACAGAATCAGAGAATCAGAGAATCAGAGAATCAGAGAATCATAGAATGGTTAAGGTTGGAAGGGACCTCCTTAAAAAGCCCTGGTTATTTTGCAGCTTTAAAATAAACCAGCTCTTCATCTGTCCCAAGTACTCCTTGAACATCTTGGGTGAGCTGAAGGCAAGCCTCTTATTTGTTTTTTATTCCTGGCATTTATAAGAGGAGACAGAAATCAAAATACTGATGTTACTTAACAATTTATGGGTTTGCGTATCATAGACTTGAAAGTATCTGGTATTTGCTATACGAGTTCTTTCATTCTTATATACTTGCCTTATCATACACCACACATCATTTCATGGCTACAACAGCACATGGAATCCACAAATATCATAAACCATTGCTCTCTGTCTGCAAACTGATGTGTGCCAACTACAGTATATAAGATAATGAAACACTTCACATATTATTGGCAAAGTATATGAGCTGTTAAATATGGGACCTCACAGTCTTACAGCCAAACACCTGGCAAAGTTCAAATGAATTCCACAGGTTTGGTAAAAGCTCATTTTTCGTCACTTATTCCATGTCTACTCAGAGGTGTTTTGGTTGTATAAAAGTCAAATATTTATAGTTCAGTGCCTGGGGAGGAGCATCTTTCACACCAGCCTTCCCAAATGAAAAGCTACCCAAAAAACATTGCTTTGGATTCTGCAAAATAAGCCTTCCTTGGAGTCTGAAAAAGTTGGCAAGAAAGGCATCCCATGACCAGCATTTTCTCTTCTGTTTTTGCCCAGTCACTGAACTCAACTTGGATCAGCAGAACATAATGAGAAAGATCTTTCTAAACACCTTCTGTTCAAGGCAAAACAGGAAGTTCTGTCGTAAGTGAATCTGCTTATTCCTTTCTCTCTTCAACCTGAGAGGTTCAGACAGCCTGGATGAGTCACAGAGAACTTAAGAGATTACTTCTGGGGTATTCAGCCAAATAAATCCCAAATTTCAAAATCCTGAAGCCTAACCATATGTATGAGCACCTCTTCAACAGGATTGTTTCTCAGACTTTGAATGAACATTAAGAGGCTCTTTCATATATATGGACAGCCTGCCTGCAGGGTCCATTTGTCCTCAAAAAAATCTGGTGAGTCCTCAATATAGTTTTTGTTTGCTAAATGCATACTGGCAAATGTGGACAACATTCTTTTTCCAAACATTCCCAAGCCAATGCTGTATTTTGTTGCACAGGTACGCTCACTCTTAGCCTTCTGTTACCTTGACAGAAACACACATTCCCATGCTGACAGAAAAAAAACTTCCAGAGATCTCAGCTGCTCTGCCATTACAATTGCTTATAATGCTGTCCTGGCAATCCTCTTTTCATGGTTTTACGATTTTAAGAGTAACCTTGTACAGCATAATGCATTCTCTCAAAACTAGTATCACAAAGTCTCTTGGACATGGAACACTAATGGATAGGAGGAGATACATAGAATTGAATGGATCCACAGTGATCAAATGAACTCAATGCTCCTGCCTCATCTACATGAGCTCTGTAGAAGGAGAATATCCAGCAAACTCTTGGGGGTTATTTAAAAGCCTAGCAAGCGACTGAACACACACAACTGAGAAGAATCCAGTCCAAAACCAGGAAAGTCAAGAGAGGTTAAAGGCATTCAGAACCTCTGGCATCTAGGACATTGGTTAAGACGTGATAACCAAAGATATTCCCATCTCACAGCTGTTCAGTAGCCTACACAAAACGAAACAGTGGCTCAGCTGCAGTTGGTAGACAAATGTTTACATTACTGATGGAACTACATGGCCAGCTCAGTAGAGAAGGCAAGCAGTACTGCTAGGTTAACACACCAGCAATAAGGGAAGAAAGCATCCAAATCTGATCGTCTACAACCCCACTTGCCGTTCATGGGCTCAGTCCAGGTCGCAGATGAGAAGCCATGCAGGAAGTGCTTGCACTTCTGCTATCTGCTCTGTTAGCCAACACAGGAGTCCAGACAATACAGTATTTCATGCAGACACTAAATTGGCAAGTGCAAGCAATTTTTAAGTAATAAAAACCTCTAAAAAGAAACCCCAAACAACTACACATGACAATTGTTTATATTCCTTTAGCCCCTAAACAATGTTACATTGCAAGCTGGCTTTGAAATATGAATAATCCCAACATTTCAGTGGCCCTGGCCTCCTTCAGAGCCCTTCTTGAAGTGCAGTCTAACTGCTCTTGCCTTTTTCCCTGATGAATGCACATAGCCAGCTGGCTGTTACGTGGTTTTTGCTCCCAAAAACCATGCATGCATTCAATGCATGGTTTTAAGAATACTCAATGAGGGAAATCTGAAACACACATGGTTCAAAAGGGCAACACAGTCAACTGCTACTGAAATCCAACATCCAAAGTACTTGGTCTAATCCATTTGAGGGCTGCTTGTTCTCTGTCTTAAAGATCATTTAAGAACTCCTCTAAAGAACATACTACACCACTTCAGTCACTGGCACCTACCCATCTGAAACCATGAGATGACCCCTGGGCTGAAAGCTCTGCACTCCCTGGAGAAGCCTGATGAATCCTGGCCAGTGCCAGGGCCCCAGGAGCTTGAATGCCTTGCCCAGCCTTCCCAGGGGCCCCTCCAAACCCTACCCGTGGCCCAGGAACCCCATTTTAATCAAAGCTCGAGGCCATTAGTTCCTGTCAGAGATTCCAGCCCTGCCTGAGCCCCTGCCTGATTCAGCCCCGGGACGCTCCAACCCCTGAGGCCTGGCCTGGGCCTGGACACCGGGGCTGCGTCCGACCCCGGCTTTCCTCATCGGCTCGACCCGTCGCCTGGCCCCGTCCCCGCGGCCGGGCCGCTGGCCCGCACCCTCTCCGGAGGAGTGAAACTTGACCAGCTGCCACCTCCGGAAAACACCGCGGAGCCGCGCAGCCCCCCTGCGCTGTTCCCCGGGGCGGAAAGGCGGCACCGCGGGAGCCAGGCGCGGCGCAGGCGGCGGGGCGGAGGGCGCTCCCCGGGCGGCCCGGCCGGGGCCGAGGGGGCAGCCGCTGCCCGGCCGCGCCGCCGCCCGGCCAAGCCGTTGGGCAGGGCGGCATCTAGCGGCCGGTGCGGGCCGGGGGGCCCTCCCGGCGGCGGCTGCGGCGGGGCCGGGCCGAGGCGGGGCCGGGCCGAGGCGCCGGGAGGCGGCGGGGAGGGAGCAGGTGGCGCCGCTGCCCGCTCGCTGGTGTGCCGGGCGGGGGCTGGCGGCGGCTGCAGCCCCGGCCGCCATCTGCCTCCTTGCTGGTCCTGAGGCAGCGCGCAGCGTCACTCGGGCCTGCTGATGGGAAGCGGCGCAGGTAGGAGGGATGCGGCGTGCCGTCAGGGGCCTGTGCCAAGCCATCGGCTGAACGGGCAGCCCGAGGCTTGCCGCTGCCTGCCTGGCCAGTCCCCCTCCTACCCTTATGAGGAAGGGTCCCCAGAAGCACAGAATCACAGAATGGTTTGGGTTGGGAAGGACCTTACAGAGCATCTAGTGCCAACCCCCCTGCCATGGGCAGGGACACCTCCCACTAGAGCAGGTTGCTCCAAGTCCCGTCCAGCCTGGCCTTGAACACTCCAGGGAGGAGGCATCCACAGCCTCCCACGGCAACCTGTGCCAGCGTCTCACCACCCTCACAGAGATCCCTTCTTCTGGTAAGCCTACCACACATGATAGAAACTAATGCGCTTATGATAGGAAATCACAGATACTTAGCAACCGTGCAGGAAACTTGTGGGTCAATGGCTATGCCAGGGCCTCAGCAAGAGCAGATAAGAGGGTAACAGGGCCGGCAGCACCGGGAGGGAAAGCTGGGCCTGAAAGGAGACACGGCACATCACACCGCTGCGAGGGGCGGTTGCGAAACACGGGTACCCAGGCTGGAGATCGGACCAGAGGCAGGATATCCATGCTCTGGAGAAGACATGGCACGTAGCGCTAAACGACATCAAATGGTCACGACCTAAGTTTGAAATCTCTTCTGAAGGAACCGCGTCTCCACTAATCGAGTTCCCGCTATGAGCACACCAGGGCAGTGGTTCAAGGATGACTCGGAGGGAAGGCTGCCATTTCCTGACTCACCATTCCCACTTCCTGCAGCCTGGCCTTTCAAGTCTCTGTCCTGTTACCAGCTCCTGAAGTGAACCGTCTTATCATGTGAAGTGCAATGAAGTCACAGGCCCCCACAGACTGTGTCTATCCATACTCTCCCTCCTCCATGTTTTTGTCTGGAAATTTTTTGCTCATACTGCTCATATGAACATTTTTCTCACCAAGATCCAAGTAAAATTATTCATAAAATGATTCAGGTTTGCCAGTAACTGCATGGATTGTGAGAATTAATTAAGTTGTGTTGTACCTGTGGATTCTCTGATGCTGTGAAAAGGCTTCCTATTAGGTTTTAATCATAAAAAGTTGAAAACTCACCTCAAAATGCTCTTCCTGTCAAAAATGTAAGTACAATGAATGCAAAAGTATTTAGTAAAAAACCCTCCCATTTGCAACAGCAGATTTGAGATAGGGATGGTACTCCCAAATGATAAAAAAATATTCCTCACTATGTCAGTGATATGGTGCATGCTTTATCTACCTCCTCCAAGAAAAAAAAACACGGAAGAACAGACCAAAATAAGAACATACACTGACGCATTTCGCAGTGAAGGGACACAATATTTTAGCTATGAGCTTAGCCAGTTATCTCTGTCTGTTTTAGTCTGTTCAGCCAAGCCTAATTAACAGCTTCAAACAGCATTTTGCAAAATGCTAGCTCTAATCTTTAAATATATAAATCACTAGGGAAGACTGCACAAAGGCCCAGACCCACTGTGTTTATTTCTGCAGAGGCCTTTCATGCAGCTGTACTTCAGTCAAGTGTACAAAACTAATGAAATAGATGAAATTCACTTAAGTGACATCTCACCCCAGTGAGCCTTTGAGCTTGCCTTGGGTAGCCTGAAGGAGGTGTGTATTCTGAGCCCACTTGGGCTGGACCTATGTAGTAATTAGCAAACAAATGGCCAGGGAAGGCAGCCCACACCTGCTGTGCCAGGCAGTGGAAATTCAGAGCTCTCTTTCTTAAAAGTAAAACCAGAGGAACTCAAAGCCTGGCACAAGTCTGGGAAATTGCTTTGTAACAAGGAAAAACAAGGTGAGATCAGAAGTGATTCATTTTCTATGCCAATATGCAGGCTCTGAAGTAAAGCAAGCAAAATTTTCTGAATTTCTGCAAGGAAAAGAATTCTCATGCAAAGCAATAAGAGACAATTAATAGCAAGGATGAAGAAATAATGCCCAACAGACTATAAAATAAACTAAAAAGAGCAGAAATATGGAGAGAAAATAACAGATTCATTATGGAAAAATGCTGTTAACAGAACTGCATTGCAACTAATACACAACTAATAGGAAACAAAAAGATGCTGCATGAGAGAGAAATGGTAAATGCTCACAGTATCAGAGAAAGTAGTCACAAATGAACCATGAACTGATGAGGCATCTGGCCTGCAGCATCTAAGGAAAGTTTTAGCTTCCTGGTCTCTGCATCTATCTTAACAATATCCCAACTCCATGCCATGGGGAGCCTTAGTGAGCACCAGCCTTACAGAAAAGGTTGGTCTTGCAGGAAGGAAATGTAAGTACAGAGGCTAAAAGGGCCCTAAAAAGCCTTTTGACCTGGCCTCCGTCTACGCCAGTGGCTTGCTGTTCAAGGAAAGTGCCTTACTGTATGCAGATGCAGCCATAGGTCTCCTTCCTTTTGAGGTGCTCTATAAACTCTTCTTCTGGCTCTCATTGCTGAGGTCACCCCACTGGAGATCTCCCTCATCATACCTGCAGCCTTATTTTCCATCCCTCACATTGAAGGGACCCCATTTTCAACATTTTCTGCAGATCTCTGTTTTATTTGGTCTTCCATCTCTGCTGCCACCAACATGCAAACAATTTAAGGAGAATTCTTTCTGGCTGACAGAAACAACATAACAAAGCAGGAAATAATAGATACAAAATGAGTGTCTGTGGCTGAGAAGGGTTCCTTTTTGGGCAGACATAAAAACAACAGCAGCAAACAAATAGAAAATCAATTAATCCATACCAGAGAAGTTGCCAAGGACTACATGAGAAACAAGATGCAGAGGTCCAAAGGTCAACCTGTCCTGAGAAAGTCAGAGAGGCTGTTGACAAGTTTATCATTCTGTGTCCCACCAACCTCCTATTACAGCATCCAGCAACCATCAGCCCACCCAAGTCCTCCTGTCAAAAGAGCTGTATGTTCTAGTTGACAAATGTAAGTGTAAAGAGTTGTGGAAAAATATGTCCAGACCCCAAAGCCTTACACACAGCACCTTACGTTTTTTGACTGTTATAAAACCACCCTGAGTCATTTCCAAAATCACAGCCAGACCTTAATGAATAATTCTTGAAAACAATGTTGTGGATGTTTCTGTTAACATGTTGAGTGTATAATATTAATTTCTTCATTTGGAGTTACTCTGTGCTATTAGGCATTATGTTCCTTTCAAGAGACAGCAGAGAACAATGTGGCTGCACTCAGTCAGGGGGCATCTTCTGGAA
Organism: Apus apus; assembly: GCF_020740795.1. Lineage (NCBI taxonomy): Eukaryota > Metazoa > Chordata > Aves > Apodiformes > Apodidae > Apus > Apus apus. The sequence continues at coordinate 113,827,380 of NC_067283.1, read as the reverse complement.
GGAGGAAGAAATTGTGCTTTTCCAAGAGCAATTGAGCAACTTTTCGGGGAAGAAAGTTTCTGGAGTACAGAGCAAGTCACACAGAGTGGAGAAACGCCAAAGGAGGAAGAGCCTGCAGCACAACTAGAGACAGGAGAGCTCTGAGAAAGGCAGAGGAGACATCCACAACCAAGGGCCCAAGCGAGCGTAAATACATCTTCCAAAATGCTGAGAGGGGATTGTGAAGACTTCCTTACAGTGCAGGAAGCCACTGAAAATTGTGGGTTGAACAAAGGACCAGAACAGAAGGACACATTGGTTAAGGGGGGAGAAGGCAGAAATTACTTAAAATTCTCATTTCCATTGTCTCCAAGGCTCCTCTTTTCTATAAATGCATTGCTCTAGCTTCTCTTCTAATGAATTCATGTTCTCTTTTGCAGCACTTATAGTTAAACCAATGATGCAAACAAGATTAGCATGGCACCTACACAAGTTGGTTTAGGAGTGGTAATAAGGCTGCACAGTACAGGAAAAACATTGACATATTGGAGCAAGTCCAGTAGTGGGCCACCAAAGTGGTCAGAGGGCTGGAGCACAGGTGTATGAGGATAGGCTTAGAGAGGTGGGTCCATTCAGCTTGGAGAAGAGGTGGTTCAGAGAAGACCTGACTGCTGAAACTACCTTTTCGCAGGGTACAGAGAAGACAGATCTATATTCTCCTTGGTAGGTTCACAATAATAGGCAATGGACACAAGTTGGAGCATGGGAAATTCTAATTAAATATAAGGAAAATATCTTACCATGAAGATGGTCAGATACTGGAATAGAGGATGTGAGCTTTCCATCTTTGGAGGTGTCAAGGGCTTGACTGGGCATGGCCCTGAGCTACCTGATCTAGTTAGACCTCCTCTGAGCAGGGGTTGGAGTAGACAACCTCCAGAGGACCCTTCTGACCTACATTCTTCTGTGATTCTGTGAAAATCAGCTTTCTGTGCTCAAATAACTCATGTTTTCAGATGTTCCTCACCTTAAAGACAAGGTGCAAGAAAGATGTCTGTTAGAGAGCCAACCCACCCGGGGCTGATAAAAGAAATGTCATGAAATTTTTATGAATAATGTTTATGTTTTATACTGTTGCTGGCATATCAGAGAAATATTACTCCTTATTTGTATGTCCTGCAAGACACTGCTGTCTCCTGTGTGATGTACTCTAGGTGATCCTGCTCTGTCAGGGGACTTGGACTAGATGATCTTTCAAGGTCCTTTCCAACCCCTAAGATTCTGTGATTCTGTGATTCTGTCTTGGGCACTTGATTCACAAAGCTATTTTAAATCCCTTCTGCCTGTTGTACCTCTGTGCCCTGTTCTCAACCCCTGACTTGCATCATCACTAATCTCTATCCTACTGTTTATCCCTCCAAGGATTAAAAAAAGTTTCTTCAAGTAGGTGCAGAAATGTGCAGGTAGACGTTTGGATGATTGTAGGGGAATGAAGCTCAAGACAGACATAGTTGGTTTGCCCTTTTTCTTTCCTAAAAGGAAATCTATATCCTCATCCATTGCTTAGCCTGTCTTCTAAGTTACAAATGATAGTTACAAAAAGATTAGGTTCCTTACGTGCACATGCACACACACACATTCACATCTATACATATATACACATGCCAAACATATCAGGACTTGTGCATTTCTTGTTTTCTATCTGTTGCTTTCACAGAAAGCCAGACCTTCTGCATTTGTAAGGCAGTGACTCAGCAGGGGTCCCATCCTTGGCTGTGCTGTGCAGCTGTACCTGGTGTATCTCACCGAGGCTTCCAGGCTGCTTCTCATTGAGAGCACTTCTGCAGGACTACAGGGCCTTCTGCACAGGTGCAGTCTTCACAGTCCTCCCTGTTGCATGGGTGGCTTTGCTCTGTATACCAGGAACAGCCGTGTCACACTAGAAACACTTCTCTTCTGCATATCAAAGCTGACAAAATGTGAGAGGATATGCAAGTCACACAGCTTGCTACGCTTCCCTCAGTGCTTGTTTTTGTATCTGCTTTACAAGGAAGAGATTAATATTGAGAAGAAAAGAAATCAGGAGTCTGAAGCTCGCCCTTTAGATTTGCCACAGACCCACTTCTTCCCTTCGCTAGGCTACTTCAGATCCACACCTCAGCTCTACCATGTACCAGAGGCATGATTATAGCAACATCACAGTAGAAGCCATGAGACTTCACATCTACAGAGCTCTTTGCAAATATAAACTGCACAAAACCCTAATTTATGTATTTTTTTGTAAGCCCTTCAAAATATTGTGCAGAAACTGGTAATTCCTTACTGCTTCTCTGCTGGCATGGATTAAGCAGTGGCCTCAGTGGCAGAATGCTGAGTCTTTGAACACAATCTATGCTCTCAAACGAGCAAGATTCACCAGTTTAATGAGATACTGCAAGTTACTCAACTATTTTGTTGCTTTGGCCCCCTCAGAAGTGTGCTACGCATTGATTACAATCACATAGTGTAAGTTATTCTGGTTTGTTCAGTACCTCAACTAAGCAGCAGCAAGTCCTCATGCATTTGAACTCTGATGCTGGCATTCCCACGCCACACCATGTTAGACATTCAGACAACTCTGCTGATCGCAGATTTCCTCTTACTTTAATAGGCCTTTCAGGAATGAACAAGCATTCCCTTGTATACTACTATGGTTCCCATCACTTGATGGTCACACTTAATTAACCACTAGTTTAGTAGAGAGCTGGTTACACTTCATTTCATTAAGTGATTTCATGATCACCAGAGGTACACTGACAGCTCTGTTGGCTGAAGCTCTGTGAAAAGGGGCAGCAGAGACAACAGTAACATATTGCAGCACTTCCTCATCAGTGATTTTCCAGGCGCTACCATTGCAGAGTACAGCTAGTTGCATTTCCATTCCCATTTAGCTTTTGGCTCAGGGCTATCTCTGCCTTAAGATAGACCATATCCTAGTACTAGTACCTTTCGCAATGTTGGTCCCTGCATCCTTAAAGCAGTAATTTTTATATAAAGTAAATAGTAAGAATTTCTTCATCTGTCTTCCCTCTGTTTGGCTTTTCTGTTCATGATCAGCAAATAAATGTGACTGAAGGACAACAGCTCCTTTAAAAATGTGAGCAAGAATCAATTGGAAAAGAAAAAAATGTTCAGAGGTTCCATACTGTCATAAACCAGGCAGTTTAAAAACACTACGTAATTAAAGTATGTAAGTATCACATGACAGGAAAAACTCCACCAATGTCACATACATTAGCATAAGCACATAGACATTACAGGATACCTGTAAAACCATACATTAAAGCCACATACCACAAAAACCTTCTCACAATAGTTTATGCTCATTCACAGGAGTGTGTAATGCACATATGGTTTAATGCTTCTAACGTGAAAGAATTTTTTTCTAATTGAATGGGGGAATTTTGCATGGCTGTACTTCAAACCTAGATCTGAAGTTCAGTCTGCATGTGTTTTAAGCGATATTTCAGCAGTTAGGAAAAAACCATCATAAAGGAGAGTGAGATGAAAGAGGTAAAAACGCACAGCATGAACAAAAAACAGTGACCATAACTTGAATTTTATTGTGGAGCCCTTTATCTCTGTCACAGAGATTTGTGTTCAGAAATTGTGGAAATTCATAAACAAACTATTTTATATAAAAATAGCACCTGTGCTCTATCTAGTCTTCAGTTCAACTCGTATGAAGTAATAGCAGAACATTCATCATTCACTATAAACAGACAAGAAGAAAAACAAAAGTGTCTTGTGCCAAAGAGTTCAGTGATATGACTACCTGCTGTTACTGCTGTTCCTTAGAGAGCTATTCTATGTAAGGATCATGAGAGTCACATATTAATGAAAAGCTTCCTAATTTAATCTGTTTTCGCTTTCCTGTAAGTATCATGCTATTAGGGTTTGTGATGAGATGGATTTGTCACTGGAGTCCAGAATATAAGGGAGCCACTTCTTTTAGGAAGTCCTGGGAGGAATTCTGTTTCATGTGTCTTCATAAAGACATATATTACAAAAAAATTCATCTAGCAATGGAACTAGATAGTAATGTATGAAAAAATGTAGCATGCCATCCCCCACCCAGCTCACAACAGAATTACAAGAAATTCCATGTAAATTGTGTAAAATTATCCTTGGAAATTACACTTGGTACTGACAGGGTGTGGTGGGAGAACCAATCCCACACTTCTTTTTACAACTGGCATGCACAAAATATCATTATAAATAGTTTCTATTCCTGTATCTTTCACATGTTCTCTTCACAGTAGCTATGGTGGTTCCGTATTACTACTCCAACTTTAAAGGCAGAGTAAAAGATATGCCAAGCATGTAAGCGACTTGTTCAAAGTTGTGTAACGAGTTATAGATATCCTGGCTATCTCCAGCCCTCATCCTCTGCAAAGCACACCCCAGCTAGAGTTTGTTCTGAGTCACTTAGCCAGAGATACCATAAGCAAAAAGAAATTACATTACTCAGGCCTTAGGAGGGTGATACATTGTGTACTCAATAAATCAAGGAAAAGGAAATCAGCAATGGGCTTTGAACCAAAAATGCAAATTCATGGCAAGGTTATTCAGATTTGGTTATCAAGAGAAGAGATTCTCACTGCCTAAAGGGGAAATCACTAGGGGTTTCTAGATTAGATCTCTTGTTTTCCTAGCACACAAACCCTAAGTCCCTCAAGAAAAGCTTTGCATTTTTCAGGTAGGTGAGGCACAGATCAATAGACCTGGCTAGTGTACTAATGAACAAAAGATTACTAACTGCAACAGGATCTAAATAAACATCCACCTCCTGTCCCTTGGATGGCTGATTTGCAAAGCATTTCTCACCATGTCTATGACATACTGTAACTGACCATTTAAAGAGCCTTTCTCATGTACCTTCAAAAGTTGGCTGCCAGCTGTTTGGATTGACTGGACACTTAATGTGCTGTGCATTCTCTGTGGTGCTACAAAAGCAACATTATTGATAATAAAGACAAGATCCAGCCGGAAAAACAGGAGAAAATCCAACAAATCTTTGATTCATAGGAGACACAAAGCTGTGTGATTCCAATAGCAGAAATTCACTTTCAGGAATTTTGGCAAGTTTTTATAACCAGTAAATTATTACTAGTTTTCCTTGGTATTCATTACAACAGCATTCATAGTGGTGGATTCCTTCATACATGTTTTATTTTAATATCCAAATCTGTGGGAATCCCTCTGGCATTTAACAGAAGAAAATAAAACATCAATTACAAAGTCATAGAAGGAAATCTAAAAGCATCTTTATCCAAAAAATTATTCACATTAATTTATTAGCAAACAACTCTTTCCAAGGTTTCAAATGCTGTCTGACTCCAAAATCATGAAGATTTATTTAATTTGTGACTAGTTTGTAAATATGCTGCTATACAGGCAAAAACTATTCCCACAATTTATCATATTGGTCCCCCATTATTAGAATTTGCCTCATACATCACTGCACACAAACATAATTAAATCTGTTATTGTATCTGGTGGAAGGAGAGAATGAGAGCCTATTCTAGGAGTAGCAGAAACTGAAAGAAATGTAGGCAGCAGAAAAGCATGTGAAGTTTCTCTCAATGAGAAGTGCGATGGGTATTTGGCAGGAGCTCCACAGTTGATATCTTTTTCTTACATGCAATTCTCCCTTTCAATTTCTAACACACATAGGCCAAGAAAAAGGCCAATCCCTTGTTCCTTTCACTTGCCCACCTCTCTCTAGGCAGTGTTTCCTCTCAGTCACACATACATATTTCAACATAAAAACGCTGATATGGAAACATTCTCCTTTTTAACAGGCTGATACTCAGATGTTGAAGATTTAGTCCTCATTTAAAAGGCTTTACCAACATAACAGCTGCTAATGGCTATGATATTTTTTCCTTGGGAGGCATAGACACAGTGTGACAAAAACATTCTTGACACCCATCCTTCACATCTGATTTTATGTATGTCTTCCATAAACACATGAATTCTTATTTTAATCACACACATTTAAATTAATGAATTTTGCAGTCACCAAACAGCTGAAGAGATATAGCTCTGGGCTACAATCCCACTTGTCTAGGTAAAACAGCTTTTCAGTTTCAGGAGGAATCAAGTGGAAAAGCTCTCATTATTTTTTTCCTGAAGAAGAACACAGTTTCAGAACAAAGTGACAAAGCTTAAGAACACATTCATGGCCTTGAATCCCGGGGTTGCTCACCCACATCGGGGCTCTGTGGCATCAGCTGGAGCCTTAGCCTCTTCTCCAGTGGGAAAGGCATCGTGTCCTTCCTGGTGATCATCCCAACAACTCGGTTTTGTGGGTCAACAACAGTAAGGTGGCATAGCCCCAGGGTGCAAAAGATGATGTAGGTGTGTTGCAACAAGAAATGAGCTTGGACTGACATGACAAATGTGTTATGTATGGCTCCTGTGAGGCAAAGAGAGAGGACATAGGGAGAACAAAAAAGCCTAAGTGCAGCCCAGCCACAGGGGTGGGAAGGAGAGACAGAGGAAGGGGGCTGGGGAGAGAGAGGTAGCAGGCTTGAGGGACACGAGCCAGTAAGAACATTAGTTCTCTCCCTGTTCCCCATCCCCAATTATACCTAAAACATCAGGAAATACCGTAGTAAAAAAACACTTTCTTTTTTGGTAAACCAGGAGGTTCACTCTAAATAAACTATTATGACTGGAATGTACCCAAATCTCACAGGCTAGAAAAGCAAAGTTGAGCTCCATTGATATGGCCTGAGTTTTTCCTTGGAAATAGTCAGTGACCCCAATATTTATTAAGTCTTAAGATTTTTTTATAGCTGCTATCTCATTACACAACCATTTAAGACATCCTGTAATATTTTGCAGTAAATGCTTATAAAAGTCAATTCACATAGAAAAACAGACTGCAAAGAAGAAGACAAAGAAAAAAGTCATATGGCTCTGAGAAGCAGAGGGCCTGCAAGTACTAGACTCTGGTCACTGAAAACTGTGAGGGCTATAATTGTTTCTTGATAGGAACAGAGCTAAGACCATTTTATTGCTAAGCAAACTGGTCTTTGTAGCTCATATAGGTGTACACTATGTTTTTACTTTTCACATCATTCTACAGTATCCCTCTTATAACCTTCTTATCTTATTCTGTCAGTTCTGTCAGTGAAGGTGTGTTATGCTTCCCAGCTGTATGCTTCCTCAAACAGAGGAAAAATGAAACAAAGACATGGTAAATAATATAAATAAATGCCCAGTAGAGAGGGACACGTCTCTTCTCCCTTCATTTACAGGACTGACAAGCCATTCAGAGATGTAAGGGGGGGGGGGGGAAAATGTAAAAAGGTTTCCTTTTTCTGTATCACATATAATTTTGCTGTGGAACTCACTGGCATGAGAAATCATTATGCCCAAGAACTCCACAATGGATGTATCTGTGGATATCAGAATCAAAGCTTTCACAAGTGCTCATAACAAGTTGTTGAAAGGGATACTAAACTTCGTGCTTCAGGGATCACATCAGGTAATAAAAGGTTTGGTATCAATTTGAAACCTCACTGAGTGCAATAGGTTTCCCATAAGAAAAAAGCTGTGTGGCCCAGTGGCACAAGCACTGGACTGGGTCTCAGCTGAGCTGGCTTCTACTCCCATGTATGACCTTCTCTTGAACTTTAGAAAGCCGTGTGTTCTCTCTCCACTAGTTTCCCCATCTATTAAAAAGAAACTCTTAAACCAAAGCAGGTAATGGATATTAGGAGCATTGTGGTTTTTTAACTTTTCTCTCCTTCTAGCTATTCTCAAAGCAAGGAATCCAGACTAGGTGGATTGCAAATTCAGTCTCATCTTCTTTACATGTGAGTAAACAGGAGCAGATTTTATGACTTTTAAAATAAAACCCATCTGAATCAGGCTTTCTGGCCAGTGTCTCCCCAACTCAGTTTCATTGCTGTAGACTGGAAATTCACCAAGGCAGAAACTACATTTATTTTGTTTATAACATATTTATTTTAGGCCTTATTCAGTATACCAAACACGTTATTGCTTTTAGACTCAGTATTTTAGTACAGTATTTAGGAAATAAATGTGGCAATGTCACAGCAGGGATTAAAAAAAAACAAAAAAAAAAAAAAAAAGGAAAGGGGAAAGAAATACAGCTTTATTTATAAGATGATGTATAGGCACTGTACCATAATGGAGCCTAAAATCTCAAAAGTGTTGCTTTATATTTGCTTTATAGGACTGTAAGAGCCAAATAATGACATTTAAATGATCTATTCCATTAACATTGTATCATTTTGTCAATCTGGAATGTATTTTAATCAAAAGCCCCCTTGAAATGGTCTCCTTTGTTGTATTTTCTTTTTTGGCTCATTTTATCAACATCTGTTATGTTTATACAATATGAATTAAAACTTCGGAATGCTGTTTGTACTCAGCTACTTTTGTTGAGAATGTAACATCCCAGGATTGGCAGTGTTTATGTAAATCAGTGCGGCTGACACAGCCATCATAAACAAACGAGAAAATATAACAAACACATTGTTCATGGAGGAAATGTTTGTTTTTAGAGTTGGCTTCAGTCTTACCAGATTGATGAAGAGTTGCTGATACCAGGGATCTGTAGCGTAGCGATTCAGCAGCTTGGTTAGGCGGGACAGATCGGGCAGCTTCTCCACTCTTATCTGGAACAGGCAAGAATCCATTTCTCTTTTCTTCACTGCTTCACATTAGAGCCCAAGGTCCAAAAGCGTTTCAGTTAGACTTTTAAGAGAAAGCTTTCTAGCAGAGCGACACTGGTAGAGCCTGCCCAAACTTTGTAAATTATTCTGCCAATAAGGCTTCAATTAGCAATCTAAAACAAAACACTCTCTGCTTGCAAAAGGATTACTTTTTCCTTTACTGTAATTGTATCTATATTAAGATAAGTTATATTGGCTTAGGGGTAAGGTTTTTCACACGGTGAAAATTCACACACTAAGTGGAAATTACATGAGAGCACAGTGCAGAGAAATGCAACAAAACTGGCATCAGCTGAGCTTGAGCCCTCTTCCATAGGAGTGCTTGTTTGTATCCTGGTACCTCATCCCATACATAATTGCCCTTCTCCTCAACATTGTTTTGCCAGCCAGATTTCCTTGTGTGGATCAAGCTTCAGTAATATATGGTGACTTTCCAGTTGTGCCTCTATAAATTGCTCAAATCTCCATTACTAGTCTTGCCTTGGTAACACATGATTTGCTTCCATCACACTTAATGTTTACTGTTCCTAAAAATCCTTAAGTCATCTATCAAAGGGAAGAATGCTACATGCTTTTCAAGTTTGAAAGCTTTTATAAACACTCATAACTGAGAGAGGTGCTATCCCATACAGAATTAAATATTATAATAATTCTGCTGTCCATGGAGAAGTTGAGAGAGAAGACTGGAACAGTCTATCAGAGTAAGGACATTCTATTCTTTGCCAGCAGTCTTGCACAACTTTCAGACTCCGGACAGCATTATAGTTTATAACAGCTGTCCCTGGAAAGTTGCTGGTCATCCTTTAATAATCGTACCTGACCTCTTCTTTATCTCAACCACATATGTTACATTGTCTCTTTGTTCATGGAAACCTCACCTAATATACATGCTGATTAAACAAGGAAAGATCTGAAAGAAGAAAGGTTACCTTCTCATAGGACAGATGATGAGAAAAGGAGAAAGATGCATCGTTTGTCTCTGGCTCAAAGATGTGCTCATTCTGCAGCAGCATGCACAGCTCTAACCTAAGGTTAGCAAAGAAATAAGGTGCAAAAAAGGGAGGGAAGTGGACTACGTGCACTTTACCACCAGATATATGATGGATAGAGTATTAGTGGCCTGGCCACGTGTTTCACCTTTCTATGTTGCCATCAGCAATAGCAGCATCACACAGGAGTTTTCTGGTTTAGGTTTGGCTAATTAGATTATAGTATGTCAGCTACCCTACATGTTCTTCTCAATCTGGATCAACCTGCTTGGCAGGAGCAGCTTATGCGTGGTCTAGTTTGGACCCACCAAGATAATACCAGTAATAAGCCAATACAATTATCTGAATCTAGGTGGATAGACTGTTTTTTCTTCCCACATCCTTCTTAAGTAACATCTACATTAAAACACAAGAGCTGCCAAAAATTAATATCATAATGTAAATCATCAGTGAAGCCTTGTGTCACAGGACTGTATTCTCATAGAATCATAGAATTCATTAAGGCATTTCATATTTTGCTGACTTAGTCGTGTGAAAAAAGATTTCTTTATCAATTATTAGATCCTTTCAAACCTTTCTATGGAGTTCTTGCCTACTGCACCACACAAAACACCTTGACAGGCACTATATTTCAAATTAGCATTTATATCTTAGTGTTTCCTTGCCTATGCGCACATACACTCCATCCACACTATCCACTTCCAGCCTTTTAACTAATATTTAGATAACAAACACCTTGGAGACTACTGCAAAGCTTTTTTGCTTTGCAACATACTGAATACCATGTTAGCCCTGGTCTGTGATTACAACTAGGAGCTACTACAGTAGTACAAAGATGTGCAACACACTGCTAAACAATGTACTTGAGGGACTCGGAGACGATCAGACAGAGAATCTTCGTTAGGGCATCAGAACTACAAGTGAGGTACAAAGTAGCTTTTGTGAGTGTAGCACAAAGCTTAAGCTGGAAATATTTTTAAAAATATTCAGAAAATATTGATGTGTTCAAACCAAAATTTGTTGTAGGAATTTACTAGTTTTAACATAATGTCTCCTGGGAAGGGTTAGTCTTCTTCAAAGTCGGACTAGCACTCTACAGCAGAGTACTTACATTAAGATGATATTCCTGCCAGCTCCAAAAGCTGGTGGTTAGTGCCCTCCCTTGGGACAGGATATGGAAGAACTGGGTTCAAGCGCTTTCTCCGAACCCTCCTTCATAATGAGCACATTAGTGGCTATGTATGGCATGTTTTAATTTCTCCTGTTGGAGGGGTTCCATGCTGAATAAACAGGGATCTGTACAACCAGGTCCCCCAGTTCCCGCTGGCTGCCCTAACCAGCAGGCTATTTGCCATTCTATTATTTTCTTTCCAAACAGTCTCCCCTTCACTATTCTGTACTTCTTTGTCCTGCATTTAATGAAGCTGTATCAAAACTGTAAAGAGTGGGGAAAAAAAAAAAAGGTAAACTTATTATGAAATAACATTGAGCTCTCACACATGAAGATGTAAAATCAAACTAGTTTCTAAAGTATTATATTAGACTGTCTGCAGTTTCATACATTTCAGGTCTTTTATATAGTCCAACTTTCCTCCAACTTAAAAAAGAAAAAAAAAAAAGATACTTTGGGAGCATCTACCTCCACATTTTAGTTCAGATCTGGAACACAGTTTTGAAGGAAACTATCCTATTACCTCTATTACCTCTACCTCCCATGAGTTGGTTAGCATTGCAAAGCAGTACCCTTTCTCCTGAAACAATCAACTGTTTCATTCTGAAAATCCAGTCTCAAAATCCATTTTTTTTAATGCAGACATGGCCTTGGTCTCTCATCTAAGATTCCTAATGAGATTTATAAGTAAGTATGCCTGTGGCTGGAATATATGTATCGTCCTTTTACAGGTGAAGACCTGAGAGTAGAAAGAACTTCTGGAAAAAAAAGAGTTTCACAGAAAATCACTGGCACAGCCAGGAATATTAGGAGTCTGTCACCTGCTCCCACCTTTAAAGCACAGCCCATTCACAGGACAAACAAGGAATTCAGTATCCTTCGTAACTATTGACATTTTGGCTCAATTTAATATCTGACTGGCTTTGGTTTTCATGAAATCTCTTTTCAGATTACTAAGGAGAGCACAATGCTGCAGCAGACCTAACTGCTGAGAAAACTGTGCTGAGGAAATGTTTTGCCCTGAGCTCATATCTCCCTTCCTGGGAAAGACACTTCCTTGCTCTAAGCCTCCTGCCAAGTGGATGCCAGCATATGGACATGTTGCATAGAAAACTAACGGACTTGGGTGTGAGGACAATGATGAGAACACTAAAATGACACTAAAAGAATAGTGCTACAACAGGCAAGACCTATTCCCTTCAGACTACATTTTGAGAAGGAAACGAAGGAGAACACAAAATACTCATAATATATTCACTACATGAGCAGACATGGAGAAGAAATTAATCCAGCCGTGTCCTATGAATTACGTTTAATGCATTACACACTTTATCCTGCAGGGCACTCTTGAAGATTTGCATTTTATGGTCTTTCACAAACAGGTCTGTAATTGTTCTACATAAGATACAGGTACACAGATCGAAATTCTGCTCTGAGATCATCACGTACAACTCCAAGAAGTCCATTTCAAGGATGATCACTGGGCCAGGAATAATCTCAAGACTTTAATCCTAACATGAATATATAGGTGTCAAGTACAAATGTTATGATCCACCTTAATCCATTGCCAAACTCTGTATGCTCAGGTCCAAAACACTGTTCAGGCCTGTCCATAGTCCAGACTATTTTCCACTTTAACATCATGGGCTGAAATTAAAAAAACAGCAACATTGACCAAGAGCTGAAAGACCAGAAACCTTTGCTCATCACCAGTGGTTTGTTGGCCGGTTTTGGAAGCTTGCGATTTGTTTGGCACTGCTCTTAACCCAGCAGGGAGTCACTTAACAGGCCTTTGGGAAGTGTGAGAGAAATTTGGCTAGTCAAAAAAAAAGCACACACAAACACAATGAAGGAAATCATTGGAACGTTTCTGATAAGAATCCAAGCCTATTAAAAACTGCCATGTTCAGGAGAAAAATGAACATACATTATTTCACTTGGACTTCCAGAAGTCATGCTTCAGAGGTATAACAACACCATTCTTTGATGTTACATACAACATCCTTCCTATCACATCATCAAGCCTTAGAAAGCAGACCAAACATGTTTCTTGCACTATTTTGTGAGGTTTAACAGGAAGTGCTAGGATTCAGACTTGGACTCTGCAATTGTTCGTTTACTCTTTATTTATTTAAGAAGGAAGAAAACCCTTAAGTAGAAAATCTCGTTTCAAAGATACCCTGGCAAGGCATTGCAGTAGTTTCATATGCTCTATCTATTATAAAGCATGCATCATGAAGATACACCTAATTAAGATAACACATTATTATCCCAATATGCACATGTCAGATTTGGCATGGAAGTCAGGAATGAAAAGTATCTGACAGCTGATTGTGTCACTCTTCTTGTCAAGATGGCCAATTATCTGAGGAAACTACAAATTCTAAATATTGGGGGAGTGACATAAAAGGAACTGCAGTTCCAAAGTAGCTGCAAATGAACAGAAGATTAAAAGGTGATGTCACTGGCAAAAAAATTCAGGGTAGGACTCTTACCAACTGAATGGATAAAAACAGTGAGCTGGGGGAGGAGAAAGATTTAGAGAACCTGAAGTAGCATTTTCAGCTTGCCTCAGAAAGCTTTAAGCTTATTGCCCTGCAGGGGCATTCAGCAACCAGGTTGCTCAAAGCCCCATCCAGCCTGACCTTGAACACTTCCAGGGAGGGGCATCCATAATCCCCCTGGGCAACCTGTTCCAGTGGCTCACCACCCTCACAGTAAATAATTTATTTCTAATATCTAACCTAAATCTCCCCTCTCTCAGTTTAAAACCAATACCCCTTGTCCTATCACTACCCTCTCTGGTGAAAAGCCCTTCCCCAGCTTTCCTGTAGCCCCTTCAGGCACTGGAAGGCCACTATAAGGTCTCCCTGAAGCCTTCTCTGCTCTGGGCCAAACAACCCAAACTCCCTCAACCTGTCTTCATAGCAGAGGTGCTCCAGCCCCTCTGGTCATCTTCATGGCCCTCCTTTGGACTCATTCCAACAGCTCCATGTCCTTCTTGTGTTTGGGGCTCCAGAACTGGACACAGTACAGCAGGTGGGATCTCACAAGTGTGGAATGGAGGGGGAGAATCACTTCCCTTCACCTGCTGGTCACGTCTCTTTTGATGCAGCCCGGATTTTATTCTTGAGCTGATTACATCTGATGTTTTGGCCAATATCCAACAGTGAGAACCAGTGATGTAACATATTCTAACCAGAATAAAAATGTCCCTTCCACATATTAAAAATCCTTTGTTTCAGGGCTTCCTGACATCAGTTACTAATTTTTTATTTATGTCAGTCAGTTTGAAAAACTGCTGACAAATGAACACACAAGAACAATAAATTGCACACTAAAATAACCAAATATGGCACCCTGAAACTTCATGGTCCTTCCTCATCCTGATACCTGGCTAGTTTAAATTATTTCACCATGTCAACAAGGTTATTAAAACTTGCTGCAGCTTAGACCTACTGTCTTTCAACTTTCACAGCAGTCGAAATTAAAGGGATGCTCAGAGGATTTTGCAGGATTTGATCTCTGCTCTCAGCAGTTCTAGCATTAACTTGTAACGCTTCCAAAAGGGCAAAATGAGAGACGCTTTTTACATGGATTGTAAAATGTAAATTCTATTTAAGAATAGTTTTACTTTATGTTCTTGATAGGATAGCCACTAGCATACTAAATGCATTTTCCTCATTTCAAATAGTATTGTGCCTTTTTTTAATTGGTAAAAAGGAGTACTCTGCATGTGGTGAGCTTGATGGTAAAGGACTAGTTCATCGCATACCAGGAACTGTTTTAAAATCCACCAAATCTTCATTTTCACAGCAAAATATCATGGTTACAGGGTTGTTTCAGGTTAGGCAGCGTGAATCATTACTGTTTTCTTAATATTTAGTTCTTCAAACCAAGAAGGAGTTTTGCATGAATTTTTGGCATTTTACCTAGAGGATGATAAAAAAGCCATTATCAAATACTGGGCTGAGGTTTTCCAGAGCAAAGATCAAATCCTGTCCATGCCACAGCCTTTTAAAGGATGCTGAATAAATATTTAATCTCAGTACCTCAGTTACAAACCAGGTCATTCTTCCACCTTAGAGCTGTGTTTTGAGGTTAATATTCATTACTTACGTTGCCAGCTGTCTGGTTTTATGGGCACCATCATCAGGGTGAATGAGCAGACAGTAAGTTGACAGCCTCAACATGAAAATGCAAGGGCAGCTATAAATAAATTCTAAATGCAAACTTAGTATTTCAAACCTACAGAAAGGCTAGATTTTAGAAAAGGGTGAAGACTTGAGATCAGATTTGTATTTTCCTACAAGCTGGCTTGTTACCAGGAAGATTTTCAATTTCAGAGTAACCTACCACACATTTAAATGACAGGACAAGTATGTGATCAGTCTTTCCATTCACACACCAGTTTTCCCCATGCCTATATTTGATTTCCACATTTAACAACACTCTGCACTTGCCTAAAAGCCACCCACATGCTGCAGAGAGGCTGCATACGTTTTTAATTTGGCTGTTTGAGTTAACACACAGCCCCTGCAGCACTCTGGTTTTCCCTCCAAAGGGCTCTGTCACAAAGTTCTACAGCACCTGCACAATGATTTCTACACCAAACAGACCTTCTAATTTAAAATGTATCATGTAATGCTATTCTTCAGAAGAAAACTTTCGCACTTCAGATACAAAATAAAACCACTGCCACAGACTCTATAAACCTTCCTTCATCCGGGTTGTTCATGAGCTGCAGTGCCTCAGGAGCCTGACAATACATGGGAGGATCATAACGTCAAGGGCTTTTGTTGAAAGTGCTGGATTCCATTTATTTTAACAGGCAAGATTACTGTATAGTGTATAATGGAAATTAACTGGATCAGCTTTTCAAAAGCAGGAGTCCGGACAGTAAAAACAAACAGTGTGCTGACAGACTCTAACATGAAAACCAAGTAATCACAAAAGCACTTTGATATTGCCATCAGCTCCATAGTCTGCACACCTAAAAATAGTTTTCAAGTCCCTAATGTGCTACCCCTCCCTTTTTTTTCTTCTTTGCTAGCTGAGTTTAGATGCAGCCTTCAAACCACCGCCAACGGTGCTTCTAGCTTTGATCAGACCTGGTAGAATCGCCATTGCCCAGAACTTACAGCAAAGCCACAGGCAGGAGAAAGGGGGAAAGCTGTCCATGATCATCTAGTAAGAAACAAAAGCTCATTTTTATCTCCATTTATTGCATGAACTTTGCAGGCTTCTGTGTTTGATTGAGTAACTTTGCATTCTTGTGATCTAAACTTAGCAACCTCTCCACAACAGTGCCAGAAGGCAAAGGCTCTCCAAGAAGCTTTCAAATCTATATCAGTTATTTCAAGAGTGACAGCAGCAAGGCTGTTGCAATATGAAGGTAGTTATCACCAAGCTCACTAATTAATTTATTAATTAAATTTTTTGGGTCCCAATTTGTCTTTAACTTTCCAATTATCCCTAAGCTGTTGCACCACATTGCTTGATGAAGGCAAGTGCTTCTCCTCTTGCCAAGAAGAAAGGTATTACCTTATGAAACAAGTGTGTATGGACTTTCTGCACGTGTGCATGCACACACCTTGGGAGTAGTGTTTCACTGGTCCCAACCTGGGGGGCAGACTAAAGAAAAATACCAGAAATGATACCTACAGCCTGACATATCTCTGATATGTTGCAATGCTAGATCTCCTTTCCCACAGCATGTATCAATATGCTATGCTCATTTTTAGTGAAGGACTTGGCAGAAGCATTCCTAACTCACAACGTTTTCTGTCTACTGGACTGACCGGGCCCGAGTCATATCTAATAAAGTGCCATAAAATACACATACACACACCACTTTGGATCAATGATTTCTCTGCTAAAGCATGTTACTGTGTAATACAGCTTTAAGTTTTCAACTTTGTCATATTTTCTAAACTCTGATCTCTTCGATTTACTTTCAGTTATGTGACATTCCCCTTTAGCAGAGTGAAAGCATGCATTAGCTAAACAATGTGGTTTAGATTTAGTGTTCCCATGCATCATCATGAAAATGTTTGTCTCAGCAATAGTGTCATTATTGTTACTGGGAGCAGCTGCTCTACCATGTCTTCTGATTGTGGAAAGCAGAGTATCACCCTTCCCATACCAGTTTACAAGCAGGGAAATTAAAGCAGGACCATGGAGTAGGAGGTTTACGAGTACATGCTGTTCTGTACCTGGCTTCCTCCTCCTACCACGAAGGAAGCAGAAAGTGCAGCACAGCAAGAACAGCCGCAAAATCATTATTGCCAATAGAAATGTAGTTTGGCTCCCTCCACTGGTAGTTCCTCTGAGTGTGGACCGGGGTCTAACCTGAGGCAGAAATCCTCCTCTCAGGTGCAGCTCTCTGGCAGCTCAGCTCCATTAGACGTGACATCCTTTGAGCGAGAATGAGAGCAGGGAGTTTGCTGCTGATCAAGCGGATGTTTAATGTCTCCCCTGAGTTTCTGCAGTGGAAAGATGTAACCCTCAGCGTTCCTGCCAGCAGCCCCAGCCTCGCTGAAGTCAGTTTCCATGTCCAGCTCTGCGCGAGGGATGGATGGAGTCCCGCTGGGTTGGCCAGGACCATCACAGCGGTGATGCTGAGCTCCATGGGCCCGTGCGGCTTGGCTCAGCACAGCTGCACGTTTTTAAGGAAAGCTCACACAACTTGGAGCCATTCCTGTGATTACAGAGAGCAGCAGGCGCTAGCTCACCTTTCAGAAAAAGGTCTTCAGAAGTAATTAAAGCTTTATTTTAAGATGGATAAAATCCATTTTCCAGAATACTAGACCTTTGGAAATGTCTTTGCATGGGAAGCCCTGCTTTCAGTCACAGGCATTTCTGGAAGTCAAAGCTTTTGTAACTTTTCAACTACAGGAAGACCACAGCTTTTGAATATATTCCTTTTCTGATATAGAGAGCTGAAGTCTTTCTATTTCTGACAGTATCTTAGATTTCCAACTTTGTTCCAAAAACAGGAATTAGGCACTCAGAAGACCTCACATGTATTAAACAAGCATAGTTTGAGTAAGGCAATTACATAGTCAATACATTCCCATACAGCATATCAAAATGTGTAATAAAACAGGTTCAAACAAAATTGACATCGTAAACTACAAGCGTTTTTGACAACTTTACATTCCATGTTTTTATTGAAATTGGCCCCAAAATAATTATTTTCATCAACAATAAATGCTGAAGTTTCAGTAAACTTGATGTGTGGGAAGAGATGGGGTTTTCTAGGTGAAAAGACACACACAAAAATGCAAGCATGATACCAGAAATGTCACATCCTGTACAGACGCAGCAGAAAAACCAGGTTTTACCCATTTCTGCTTAAACAGATATCTTCCGTACAGTCTGCTTACAGTCAGAGATATTGTGGTTTATGCATAATTACTTTCTCCCAATCAAATTAAATCAAGCAAAAAAAAAAAAATTCCTTCAGCTAAAAGACAGACAAACAAAATGCAGAGTAACGGCTAACAGCTGTGTAGGTAAGAGTGCAAAAACAAAACAGGGAATCCAGCTTCAGCCTTACAATCAGCAAGCTATGGATGGTGCAGATCTGAGAGGTTCAGGCATGAACAAAATGGTTTATTTGCTACAGTAAAATTCCCAAACAGGCTACTCAGTGCTATTTGTCAGCCCAGTAGTTTCTCCAGAAAAATTGTATCATAGCTACGTTGAAAGCAGAAACAAAGACTGCTGGGCAGCACTCCAGCTCCTGCCTCTCTGCACCACTTTTCCTTAAAGGAAATGGAGGGGTCAGGTCCTGGCCTAATAAGACACCAGCATCCACCTGCTTTTCTTCATTGAATACCAGGAGTATTTAACTGCAGTATAGAAATGCTGCTTCTTCATTTTCCTTGGCAAAAGTGAAGCAAAGGCACCAACATCAGGACAGTCCCTAGGAGGAACATGGTATTCATCAGTTACAAATATGGAGGAAACTTACATAGAATGAGCACCTCAGAAAAAAAGCACCTAGGTAGAGAGCACTTTGTTATCCATCTTGGTGGAAGAAATCGGAGAGCACATGAGGGTCACAGACACACATGTGGAGGGAAGTGACCATGCCTGGGAGGATGCACAGCATGGCAGCACAAACCTTGCTGATGACCAAGAGGTATCATCACCCCCCATGTTATATTCCAGCCGTGTCCACAGCTAGGGAAAATAAATCCATTACCTTCAGCTTTCCTCCTCAAATCCTACATGTCTTCTTTTTTTACAGGGGTTTACATTATAAAGTAGCCTCTGGCAAAGAAGACAGAGGAGCAAAACACAAGTGATGATGTGTCTAATCTCTTCATCATGTCAAAGAACCACTTCATTGCCCCACAATGATCCTACAGCAGTACATTGTAACACGTGTGGAAGTGGAAAAAAAAGCTCATTTTTCAGTTTTGGTCTCTCAGAAATTAGGCAGAAGCATAACTGTATCTTTTCCCACTGGAGAAGGATCTGGAGTCACAGATTAGAGCAGCCAAGGCAAGAGAGAGCATGGGGACCTCCCAACAACTCCTCAATATGCCTTTACAGCCTCATGCAGTGTCCCTGGCAGAAACTTCCTGGGAAGGAAGGCAGCGGTACTTTCCTCAGGTCTCTCTGAATTCCACCTGGGGAAGAGCTGCCTCCCTCACCAGGAGGGCATGCCATTTAGGGCATTACATTTATAGCTCTCAGCAGACTCTGGGCTAACCCATTCATAAGAGCCCAGCTCCTTTGCTGCAATTGCTGGGGTCAGACAGGGAAGGCATTTCAGCTGCACTGTGAAATAATTGCTTCTGTTATTTTGACGTGTAAGCATCATCATTGCTGTGGGAGAAATGAAGGGGGGAAACCTGTCCCTCTGCATTGCACACAATAAGCCGATCACCCCCATCAGTGCTGTGCATCAAGTTCACCAGCCACATGTTCCTCAAACTGAATTCTGCGAGGGTTTCCCAGGCATGCACAGAGCTTTGCCTATGGCAAAGTGTCAAAAGTATTACTCTAAGGAGATCTCTGTTTTGGAAACTTGCTTCTCAGCTACAGTTTGCTTCCTCTTTAACAATTTTAAAGCCAAGGAGCTTTATTTAGTAGTTGCTTTTGGTTTTAGTCTCTACTGCTTACTCAACTGTGGAAGATAACAGCTTCAGATTTAAGTCATCCGTGTTAAAATGTGTTTGGTTGTCTCATCTTTATCCCCAGTGGGTAACAATCCAGATCACAAAGAGCAGGAGAAAAACCTGTGCCCACTAAGCAGGTCTGAAAGATTTTGGAGGGGGTGTTATCTGGAGTTTTCTTTCATAAAATTGGAGTATTTGGGTGTTTGCTACAGGCCAACACTGAAGCGCAGTTTTAGGCCCCAGCCAACAATGCTTGGCCACAGTCCTTGCTTTTGTAAGTACTGACATTGACCTTTTATCTTCAAAGGGTCAGAATCCTTCATATGTATTACAAAACACAACAACATCTTGTCCTTGCACAGCAAATCTCATTACTGCAATTCCCAAGTGTGGGGAGGTACTGAATAACTTTTATATTTGGTCCAAGTTTACAGTGCTTCATCCATTATTATTTCACAAGAAGAAATGGTACAGAAGCACATAAATGAGAAACAGTGTTAAAAAATTATGAGCTGCTCCTGCCTTCATGCACGCTTAGCAGGTAGTTTTGTTCTTTCCCTTCATTAGCTGGTTGCCCCGTGTTTTTTTAAACAGTACCAACATTTTTATACTAGGAAAAAAAAAATCAAGAACCAATAGTAATGCCCAAGGCAACTCTCAAGAAAATCATCATGATGATTATTCTTGCATCTTCACCAATCCATCTTTTTTCAAACATGCCAGGCAAGTTAACATTCCATCCACTTTAACATAATTGATGTATAAGATGGAAAAACAACTTAGCGTTTTTCTGCCTGTGGCCATGTCACCTCCACATAGGACTGTAATGGAACTCACAGGCTGAGGTTGAGCAGCACCCTTCTCCTTTAAGTAGATCACAGCATTTCTCATCTTGATCTTAACAGTTACGTGCTGCAAGAGCTCTAATTTTATGAGTGAGGTGGAAAACCTGAATCTTAACTACTTATTGTTATGAATACACTAATTCCATGACACATTGCATTTTTGGAGGCTTGTTGCAGAGGATGGCTGCAGAACACTCCTTTCCTGGTGTTGGTGAGAACAGAACAGCAAAGTCACCTGTGGTCCTGCTGGGGACAAGGCACACAGAACTCATCATGCAAGTACTCAGGCTGCTGATCGTGCATTGAGGCAAGAAGAAGTGTCCTCAGAGCACCCCATGAGGCAATGCTTTCTCCCAGACAACCTCTCTGTATAGGTTTCACCCAAGTGACCAACTGACTAGCCAAAAAAGCCATTCAGTACTTCTTTGTCAACCATTTAAAACATGATCTTGGTTTTACAGTCTAACAGCAGCTCACTTATGCTGAAAGTGACAGGGAAACAACCTTTGTCATCTGTCCCTTTAAGGCTGTAACTGAATGTATTATAAAAGAGCTCTGGGGATGAAGTAAACCATAAGCCTACTACAATGGTCAGGTAACATCAGCATTTCTTCAAAGGTTCTTCTCTTTGGGATGTGCTAATGATCAGCCTTCCATCCCACATAAGCTTGGTCCCACACCACTTTGCTCTGAATTACAAAGCACAAGGACCTTTGCATTAACTCAGCATTCTCCTCAGCAGTCTGGGACATTCTCTGCTAAGTGATTTGGTGAACTTGTAAGGAAATAATGAGACTATAAATTGAATTTAAAAGGAACTTTGGCTGTATCAGTTGTTAGTGTGCTTTCTAATTTTATTGCCTTGGACAGCTGAGAGCTAAAAGCACGCTAGTTCATGCTATATAGTATCTTCAGACTGGTGCACACTGCAGAACATCACTTAGAAATTTAGGCTTTAGTGCCTTCACAAATTGCTTATTAATAAAGTTCATGATAGCACCATGAGAGAACAAGTATACATGTCACTTAGAAGTATATGATACTGCACTTACGGATGTCATTCCTCCTGCAGGCCATTGCAACCCAGACAATTTCCACTCTACAATTCTTATTCCAAGTAGGTATTTCTCTTCCTGAAAGGTCCATACAAACTGTTTCACTTGGAATTGTGAACTTGCTTCATTGACAAAAGGGCAGCTGACCACATTGCTATCAGGTAAGTTTGTGTGATCCAGCTGCCAGTGGTTCATCCTTGAAAATTTGTTATAAATCAGACAAGCAGGCAAGTCCCAACTAAATTTCCATGAATGATGCTGGGAATTACATTTTTCCTCATCCCAATCAATACAAGAAAACACTTTTATCCTTGTTTGCTCACAGATAGCTCCCAACTACCACATAGTTGAGGCATGAAACCAGAACTGGATTAAAAAAAGAATTCTCTACAAGAAAGGATGTAAGAACACTACAGTCATTCAGGACAAAAGGCACCATGCAAATTATGAGAGATTATGATATTACAGTACACAACTGGCCATGTGTTTGTATTACAGTTATTAGAAGCATAACTCATAGGGCTTTGCTGTGTGAACTCCTGTGCAGTAGGAGTTGCACATGCATCTTCTCCTTTCCTCCAGGATACTCAAAGTGGAAATTAAGTCACTGCCTCTCCCACTCATGACAGTCTTAAGATACCTTCTTAAAAGGATGAATTCACTTTTGTAGTCGTATGAAATACAGTACCATAAATACTTCATTTATCAGGAGATTTTATATGCCTATTGAGGGTCCCCTGTGTGGCAAGGATTCCTTCAGTCTAGTGCTTGTTTGCTCTAGCATGTTACTTCCAGTGACTTTGTTGCTTATCTCATCTGTGATATGATTTATGTTAACTCATTTCCTGTAAAAGCATACACTAATAAAATGAAAAAATTGTGAAGAAAGACTGGGCCAGCTTTGAATTGGCATGGGATATTCCATGAGTAACTAGATTCAAATCCTTTCGAATAACTGATTCACTGAAGCCATAAGGCTCTGAAGAGCAGTTTCCCCTTTTTCTACAGTTCCCATATGACCATTTCACTGGTGCTGTTTAAATAAATCCCTCATGCAAATAGACAAACTTGTACTAGAAAAGACCTTGGTCCTTTCTTTAAAGGACATCTGCTGTTTATGCTAAAGCAAATAGGTACAAGTTTCATATCCATCCCAAATAACAGATGCTTAAAGAAAAATAATCTGATCCATAGCCAGAAACATCTCATGCCATCAATTTGATAGCACTTTTTACCTTTTAATAGTTCCCTGGAACACCTCTGCATGATCTGGCTTGGGCCTGCAAACTACTGGGAATCCACCGTGGCTTGTACTTGCAAGCAGCTGAGCCAAGGAGGCAATGTTTTCCTTTAGGTGAAGGGCTCTGACGCCAGGCTCCATGACTTCCCTGGCAGAGAACAATTCCAGGTTCAACCTGAAAGACACAGAGCAGACAGCCAGGGGATTATTTAGTAAACAGGAAATGAGGCACACTGTACCATGATAGCATTTGACAAGTTCATAATGTGTTAGTAAATTACTTCAAGATGGAAATAGATCTGCTTTATTTGCAAATGTAAAAATAAATAAATAAATAAAAAAAATTAAAAATTGTAAAAATTACCTAATAAAACTGCTTATCAAGCATTGCCTTTCTTTGTGTGAGATACATGATAAATTCAACCATATGCATGACATGGTCATTCTAGACAGGATATTGCAAGACTCATTTATCAATTTGCATGACTTTTCACATTAAAAAAAGGATTTTTAATCTGAGCTGAAATCCTCTGGAACTCTGGCTGGTATAAAATAATTTAAACTTAAGCACTTCTGAGACATTCAGGGTTATGCTTATCATTGCAATTGGGTTTTTTTTGCAGTGGTAAGAACTAGAAAGATAGCCCCTTCAATGATAGCTTAGAAATAATATACTGATTTTCTGGTATTTCTAACACTTTTCAGGTTCTATGCAAAGTTTCAAGAAGTATGAACATACAAAATTTAAAAACTTGTGTACCCACTATTTCTAGCAGTGAGGTGAAATGAAAAAAGAAAGATACTTTCTGCAAAATTCAGCTGTAATTTCTATGGAATTACAGTAGGCCAGATTCTGATAATTGAAAAGCTCTAGTTTTAAACTTCTTTCATATTTTCTATTTTCAAAATACACATTCATTATTTTTACTATCATCTGGACACACCATAAGCCAAAATCTCCTGTTCAGAGACAGGCTGACACAAACCACAGACAGAGACAACTGGAGCATAAATTTGCCCACATCCTGTTTTACCAATGTACCTTTCATTCCTGTGGCAAAAGAAACTTCTTCCATATGCTGTTAATTATTGTCCCACTCCTAAGAGAGACAAGGGTATTTTTTCAAACCAGTTACTCTGATGGCTTGTGATGTGACCACCTGCTCATGAGTAACTGAACTGAGAAGACAATGTAGTGCACACATGGCATCTACACAACTATGACATAAGTTTCTTC
Organism: Apus apus; assembly: GCF_020740795.1. Taxonomy (NCBI): domain Eukaryota; kingdom Metazoa; phylum Chordata; class Aves; order Apodiformes; family Apodidae; genus Apus; species Apus apus. The sequence goes on along the minus strand of NC_067283.1, from coordinate 113,802,977 downwards.
TTCTTCTTCTTAAACTCAGATGTATTTAAATGAAGCCTGAAAATGAACAGTCTTATATGTGTCCAATCATGTCATACCATCCCCAGTTATATGAAGCAGGGACCAGAACACCAACTTAGAGAAAAATGAACCTCTCTGAACATTTTCCTTCTGTGTTAAAAAGAGTCGTTGTTTACCTTACAAATCAAAATGGCTGGGCACATAATTTAGTATCAAATAGTGAAAACAAAACTTAACAGTCCCAGAGAAATTGATTTCTTCGTTCTTCTCACCAAGTGCTACCCACTGATGCAGTACCAATGATGGATGTCAGTGGGAACCACAGATGCTGCTCAGGACAGGTTGCTGTCAGAACTGTGCTGCTGTGGCTGTTTGTTTGGTAAAACACTCCACCAGAGGAATTTTATTTTTTCTAAATTAGTAGATTCCTGTTCATCCTCTGCCTCTTTTCCATCTCCATGGAACAGATAAAAATCTGTATTTGCCTGCCTTAAGCTTTGTCTAGAAATACTATACACTGTATTACTATTACAAGTAGTGTACCTAGCAGAGTGGACACAATGTGAAAACATGATTAACGGCAATAGCTACTTCCGGAATTACATTAAATATGTGCAAACCCTGAATCATTTTAAATAAGACCAATGTGAATACTGTTACATTCCAGCAGTTTCTAGAATGTATATATCTCAGCAGCACAGAGGTTTTCCTTCTTCACACCTTTACAGTTTTGCACTGCTGCACAGAAAGCAAATGTTCTACATGATTACAGAAGTCCATGAAACATCCTCAGGTTTTGTCAAATTAGTCATTTGTATAAAAGAGAGGAATAGCTCATTATACAGTTCTGCAGTCTTGTCTTTGTCTGGGATTATAAAGTGTCTGTATTGTATACAGTAACTAACTATAGACTGTGTGTTATCATCAGTCAGCTTTTTCAGATGTAAGAACATGCTAAGGACTGGCACTGATTCACTGTTCATTGTCAGTGACATTTCTTTCAGTTAGCCTTCTGTCTGTTGCTGTAAAGAATAACCTTGCTTTAGGGGTGGAGGAACTGTTGTTTTATGAAAGACTATTACAAGGCCAAGGCATCTTTAAGTATCTGGCTAAAGAAAGCCATTACCAATATATTGCTTCTCAGGAAAACACCAAGACAAAAATGGAATTGTATCTACAGGATCATAAGAAACAAGGACTGTTTAAGTCAAAAGGGACCCCTGGCAGTTCTATAGTCCAACCTTCTGCAAAGTTTAGACTCAGCCATGAGCTCAAACCATGTCCTTAGCCTTTCTCTTCTCTTTTCTTAAGACAGGCCTTAGAAACTTCCAAGGATGGAGGCTACAAAACCACCCTGGGCAGCCTGTGCCACTACCCCACTGTCCTCATGGTAAAAAGGATCCTTGCACATATTCAGTATGAACATCTTGTTTCACCTTGTGCCTGATCTTTCTTGTCCTCTCACTGTGAAGACCATGGCTGCATCTTCTCAGTGATGTCCCATAGTAATGGGCAAGGGGGAAGGAATGGAGTAGGCACACTATTAGGTGCCTCCAAAGCCCAGAGTGCAAGTAGTCCAGCCCTGACCATCCCACTTTGGCAACATCCACAATTCTGTTGAAAGTGCACTTTGTTTTCTCCTCCATGGCATTTATGAAATTGTTAAACAGGATAAACCCTGTAGTGCTCCACTTGTTAGGCCTCCAGGCAGTGTATGATCCATTTACCAGCAATTCTAAGGCTAATGACCCAACCAGTTATTTTACCATTTGGTTGTTCAGCCTCTGAACTGTAACATCTTACCATGTACACAACATGATGCAAGACAGTGTCAAAAGCCTTGCTAAAGTCCATGTAAATTATATCCCCTACTCTCACCTCATCCACAAACCCACTCATTTCTGCATAGAAGGCAATCAAGTGAGTAACACATGGTTTACCTTTGGTCAATCCATGCTAACTGCTCCTGATAACCACCTTCTCCTTCATATGCCCAGAAACTTGTTTCAAGAGGACTCACTTCATTATTTTCCCAGTAACTGAAGTAAGGCTGACTGACCTATAGTTTTCTATGGTCTTTTGGTCTTTTTTTAACAGAGGCACAATGCTTGCAATTCTGCCATCAGTGGGGGTCTTCACCAATCTCCATTACCTTTCAAAGATGAAAGATAGCAACCTTGCAAAGTCAGTTCTCTCAGCATCCTTAGATGCAGCCTATCTGTCTCATAGGCTCCTATGGGTCAACTTTTCACAAGTAATCCCTCACCCAGTCCTTAGCTACTGCTGGTAGGAACCTGGTGAGGATTTTCCTTGAATCCTTACACTAAAATCAGAGACTTGGAAGTCCTTGTTAGCAGACAGTGAAGCAAACAAGGCATTGAGTGTCTTACCTATGGCTGCTGTCACTAAATCATGTGTCCTCCATCTGCTTCCAGAGCACTAAACCTATTATGCAGCTGCAGACCTGAAAGTGGAAAAGGAACCGTTTTCTTACTGCCAGGAGTGACAGGACTCCAGCCTTCCCCACCATGGCAGTTCCCACTTACCACCCACAACTTACCATTGTCTCCTGGAGTTCCTCCTTCTGTGTAGCTGGGGGTTCATGCTGTTGCTAAACAGGTGCTTAACACACCTTTACCAGAATAAGCCCTGTCAGCAGCAGCCAAGATGCAAAGATGGCAAAGGAAATTCACAGAAGAGCCAGAAGGAGATTACAAATAGTGAAAAGGAGCCTAAAAACCACCCCAGGCACCTATATGTGCACTAGTCCACCAAAGGCCATGCCAGCTGCCCACAGGCCAGTTTGACAGCAAATATACACCATGCCCAGGCATCAGGTGCTGTAGACAGGGTCCCCACTGTCAGTGGGTCCCTTCTCCTGCATGACGAGCCTTCCCAAATGCCTCCCGGGGATATTTTCCTTAGCTGGTGAGAGCCACAGCTGCTGCACACTTGTGTTTATGCAACAAAACCCTCAGTTCTATGATGCAATTTCAAGCAAGGACATTTCATTTACCATTTTGAAAATGCCTTTTTATATGAAAGAACAAGAGGTATTGCATTTGGATTTTATCAAGTAGATCTTTCTTACATTATTCCATTTACCTCAAGGAGAGCTGTAGCCACACTACTAAAATAGTTCTAGTGTAAATTTTTCTTTTATAGGACATATGAGAACATTTCCTCCCACAAGGTAATTCACTATAGTAGCATAATGTGTTAGAGTATTAAGGCTATTTAACCAAAGTTATGATATCCAAGTTTCAGGTTCCTTTCAAAAGCACATCCATGAGACTGGATATAACACAAAATGAAGACAATATGCCTTATGACCTAAATGAGACAGTCATTTGGTAAGAAGCCAATATCCCTGAATGGTAAACTGTCTTGAAATGATTCATAGAAATGCAGTTCAGGCCCTGTTGCTATTAAATGCAGTGGAAGTTTTCCCAGTGAAATAAATTGTTAAGGATCTAACCATAACAGATCTAATAATAACATGGAGGTTTCCTTACACAACGAGCAGTACAAGAGAACTTTTCTTCAAATAGGGTTTAGTCTCTATTTTATGCAAGTTCCAAATGATTAAAAGGATGTAAAGAGGAGCAGGAGAGAAGCATAATCCTAACTCGAACACACTCCAAGGACCAAGGTGCATGAGAATGCAGGTGGTGCTGCTTGCTTGGATTTATTTATTCACAGACTTGTCCTCGGTTGTTTTAGCTGTCGCTCCAGTCCTCCTCCTTCTGCACTAAGAATGTTTACTCATTGGCTCACCACAGGCCATCCTGCTCAGGACAGCTCTAGGTTTTATTTGGGCTTCTTGTAAACCATTGTTTTATTGCCCTGACTGGCCGCTGCATCTTGTATAAACAGTTCTCATGAGGTTGTTGTGGGGTTTGCTCAATCCTTGCAGAGATTTTTTTTGGTCTGAGCATAGTTAGGATTCTGACCAGTTGAGAGGGCAGACTGGTTAACTTAAGGGAACATTATCAGGTTGGAGGTGACCAAAATTACATACCTGTGTTATACCCCAAGTATTAGAGCTATTCAGTTCTAGGTTCTACCATCCATGCATTTTCTGAGGCTGCATTTTATTAAAATACACTTCATTTGGCAAGAAAAACTGAACAGATTTATTTCATAAATAAAGGGTCTAGAGCACAAGTCTTAGGAGGAGTGGCTGCAAGAACTGGCATTGTTTAGCCTGGAGAAAAGGAGGCCAAAGGGAGACCTTATTACAAGTACCTGAAAGGAGATTGTAGTGGGAGTGTAGGGGAATGTCATTCTCTTCCTCCAAGTTACAAGTGATAGAACAAGCGGAAATTGTCTCAGGTTGTGCCAGGGATGGCTTAGATTAGATATTGGGAAAAAATACCTCACCGAAAGAGTTTTCAGGCACTGGAACAGGCTGCTCAGGGAAGTGGTTGAGTCACCCTCCCTCAAGGTGTTTAAAAGACATGTAGATGTGCTACTTAGGGACCTGGTTTAGTGGTGGACTTGGCAGTGTTGGCTTAACAGTTGGATTTAATGATCTTAAAGGTCTTTTCCCACCAAAACTATTCTATAATGCTATGACATTTGAATTCTAGTACAGAACCAGCCACACTGCTATGAATCCCTGTAGCTGCTACTACATTGTAAATATAATATATTTATATGAGCTTACTTTCACTCTATTATCTTTAAAGAAACCCCACTGTGAATAAACTAACAACATTGCAGGAAATTGCTTACATTTAATTTTTTTTTTTTCTTAAATGTTGTTAAAAAAGTTTTCTACATTCTTGTCACAGGCCCACCAATTTTCTTTTCAACAAGACATTTGGTAAAAACCAACAATTAAAAAGCTTACCCAAGTTACATGCCAGTATTGATCTCACTATATAATAGAGGAGTATATACATACTACAGAAGTGTTAATCATGTGTAGGTGATTGAATTCAGAAGTTTTGCAAGCGAATTTGGTAAAAAAAATTGAAATGGTTCTTAAAGAATGCTCACGGAATACTACAGAGATCAATAAATGGAAACTAAAAGCTCTATAAAACCTCCTTACACTGGAAAAGGACACCACTTAAATTAAATTAATTTTAAAATTTATTTGCTCCACTCAGTGCAAACCCCTGAAATAGACACATTTAAAGAGATTTAAAGTTAAATTAGATGAAGAAAATTATCATATGCATTGATGTAAGCCCATGCATGCTAGTGATGTGCTTTCATTTAAATAACAGATCTATTCAGAAGTTTCCAGTGGAACTTTGCATGGCAAATGAGGCCTACAACTCCTTGCTATCACTATTTTAGTTGAACACTAAACTGAGTGAGAAATTCTTCTAGTTAAATCAGGAGCCAAAAGTTTGGCTGAGTTCAGTCTCCGTTCAGTATATCTACAAATATTTATATTGACTGTAAGATGACAAGCTTCCCAGCATCCCATGGTCCTGGCTCCCTCAAGATCCTTAAATGAGGGGACATTTAGCTATTCAGTCTAAAGGCCTTTTGATAGTGCAGCACTTACTGTGAAATGTGTTGTTTGGGTTAGCTGAATGTCTCTGTCACTTCTTTCCCAGAGAGGATCTGAAAGTTATGGATGTTTAGCAACTACTGTATGCTAAAGATAAATGGGTTTCCACATGGTCTCATAATCTGCTGGGAAACTGTCCCTCTCTAATGCTTGAAAAACTATAGAAGAAAAAAAAATAAAAATTAAGGAAACAGATAAGAAAGCCTTTGTGTTTTGGAAAAGAGATGGATTTGGGGTGAAGGGGGATATGTTGAATGTTCAGGGGTTTTCTGCCAAGATCTTGCTTTTCTATTCCTTTATCCCTTATGAAGTTTTTCCCACCAGCACTGTCAGTATAAAATACTACCAAGTTAATAAAAATAGCAGCTCCTACCCACTTTACATAGATATATGACTGTTTATACAAGCATATTTAGATTAAAAAAAAAAAAAAAAGGTTGTGCATGAGACCTTGGGATAAACAGGTAAAAGGATCATGTGAGTGGATCCACATGCGGGAATTACTCAAACAGCAGCTAAAAACTACAGCCTCAGAGCACCCCATGCAGAACTGTAGGTAAAAAATATCAAGGTCATAGCTCTCGTTGTGGTTTTGGCCTAACAGGATAACAAAGAAACAGCCACATGGCCGCCCACTCCACGCACCACACACACACACACACATTCACACACTGTGGGATGGGGGAAGACAAAAGCCAACTAGAAGCTCATGGGTTGAGACAAAGGACAAGGAGGGTTCTTCACCAATTAAGGTCTTAGGCAAAACAGACTCAGCTTGGGGAAAAATAATAATTTAATTTCACACTAATCAAACACACACAGGACACAGACACACACAGAGCAGGGCTTGCTTATGTTACCCCACCCCTCCCTTCTTCCAGGCCCCAAATCACTTTGTTCCTGGTTTCTCTCCCTCCTTCCCCCCAGGGCACAGGGGGACAGGAGATGGGGTTTAGAGTCAGTTCACAGGCTGGTGGTTCCTGCCACTCCTTCCTCCTCAGGAAGAAGGATTCCTTACAGTCCTTCCCTGCTTCCCCACAGGGTCCCTCCCATGGGAGAGAGTCCTCCATGAACCTCTCCTTCATGAGTCCTTCCCACGAGGTCCGGAGCTGCTCCAGCCTGGGCTTCCCACAGAGTCACAGGCTGCTTCGGGTACAGCCAACTCCCCTGGCACCAGGCTCTTCCAAAGCTGCATAATCAGAGTCCACAGGCAGCAAATTCTCTGGCCACAAAATCCAAGTCCACTGGCCAAGTTCAGCCCTCCTGGCATCAGATTCCCTCCTCAGGGAATATCCACCACGTTCCTCCACCAGTGCAGGGGGATAGCCTGCCATCTCCCCATGGGCTGCAGGGAAACTTCTGCTCGGGTACCTTCTTCCCCTTCTTCTCACCAACCACCAGCACCGCTCTGCCTCTACAGCACAGCAATGCATTTTCTCTAAGTGCTCGATCTGCTCAGGTCTCATTTGAGTTCTTTCCTATGTTAATCACTGAGGCACATCTATTGTCCCTCTAATGGCTCCTCGGCTGGTTTTGGAGCAGGGGGAGTTCTTCAGCTTCCTACCTGATTCACCCCTGGGGCCCTGCCCCCACTACCAAAAATCCCACCAAACCAGCACAGCTCTTGACTTAGTCTTCACAGTGCAAGTCCAAAACCAAATTTACCAACTGTAACTATCAGCCTACTTTAGCCATGTCAGTATTAAGGGCTGTTCGGGTTATCTAAATTATTCAGAGTCATTGACAGTGCCTGCTCACTACTTCTACACAAACCTGCAGGCATTTAAACTCACCTGGTGCTTCTATTCAGAGCTGTGCATTTCCCCTCCTGATTAGTAGTATGTGTGGAAATGTCTTTGGCTGAACAAGCAGCTGTCTGACATGCATCTTTCAGCTGTTACACATGTATCAACAGCACTGCAAGTCCAACACAGGGCACTGCACCATGGCCACAGAAGAGCGGCATCCAACAAACATGACCTCTAGAACTCTGCATTTGGTGGAAATCTGGGAGATCTGAAATGGGTTCTCACTTCAGCCATGGGGGTCCTGAACCCTCTCCTGGGATCTCCAAGACACAGGGATGCTGCAGCACCCACACTCTCAGGGGGCTGGGAGTAAAGACCCTGCTGCTGAGGCTGCTCAGCTGGATGGTCAGGAAATGAGGGCCCCCACAAGCAGTGCCTAGTCTGCTCTAGGGAGAACACATGAATGTGTATAACTGTACACAGAGAAAAAGATCCAAAGATGGATTAGCTATCTTGATGTCTAATGGGTTAAGCCTAGTGGACACACTACTTATTATTACTGTATTTATAATGTGAATGATTCAGCTATCCTTGTATTTTCCAAATTATTATCACAGTCTGTAGGAATCTTTTCCTAACAAAAAAAAAAAAAAAAAGTGTTAAGCTTGTGTTAAAACCACCTACCCTTGGCATTATTACCAACCAGAGTCAATAAAAACCATTTCTCAAAATGACACCAGTACAAACTATTAAAATTCAAATAAGTATTTCAAACAAACTTCTGTAGGAATAAAATGAGAGAAGTAAATAATTGAGCCCTAAAATAAATACCTCATAATCTTGCTTATAAACAAACAAACAGGGAAATGCATGTTTTCTGGATACATCATTTCAGAGTAATTTCCAAGGAAATGCACAAAATACTAAGCTGGCTCTTGCAGTTCAAATGCAATTATATTATGAGTCCCTTGCAAATATATGCCAAAAAACATAACCCAAACTGGAAAGAGGGAGAGGAAAGCTCCTATGAGACAGTTTTTATAAAAGTTTCATTCAGGGCCTCCACCCTCATGTACTGTAGCAGCAACCTTAGCTTTTCCACTCTGCCTGGTCCAAGAAAGCACCAACTATTGTATGAGGAATTCTGGCTTTAAAATATTTGGGAACGGACAGTGACAGCAGTATGTGTTTTAATGGTCAGACACAGGTTACCAGATGACCTTTTAGTCAAAATGAGGAACAGAGATTTACATCTAATAGATTACAAAATGACTAAACAAAAGTAATATGGAGGGGAAAAGAAAATTAAAATATTTCAAATTTCTCAGTCCCTTTGAGAATCAGTCGCTTTCTAGTGGAAAAGCATACCCTGGTTATTAAAACATAACACTGGGTATTTCGAGATACAGATTATACCCTTTCCCAGTCCAGTAAATAGACATTTTTTACACTTATAACCAAGATTTCAAGAAACAGCAATTCTCAATACAGCTGTACAATTAACTTCCTTGGGCAAGGCATTTAACCCCTCTAACTTCAGCATACTCATTTCTAAAGTAAAGCTAGATAATTTCTTACACCACAAACACATTGGGAACCGTAATAAACTTTTGATAAAAATACTGTAAGTTACAACTTTCTACATGTAATTATAATTTAAAACAAACAAACAAAAAACAAAAAAACTTCATTAACTAACTCCCCTGCTCTCTCAGTATCATTGATCTGCAGCGCATGGTTTTTTCCTAGGTTGTGGCTTTATGTCAAGGACCCACCACTAAAAGTGGAGAATATGCATACACTTACATCCTGGTTAAAAATTAGATTCTGAATGCTGGTATTAGTTCTCTGCTCTTCCAGAAAATGAGTGGTGATCTCTGCACCCAACAGTGTATTTATAATGAAACACAGTCAATATATGCACCCAAAATTCTGGGAACAGATTTTGTGTATCTGACTTGCTTTCCCTCCCTGTTCCCCAACACCAGGACTCAGCTTCCTCAGGCTTTTTCCACCTGCTGTCACTTTGATTTCCCACTCACCTACTGTCATAACTCTACATACTGAATAGCATGAGCTAATAAAACTATCCTTATGCCATTATGGCTTTTCATAAAGCTACTCCATTCTGTAATTTTGTTTTTGCCTTCCTTCTGCTGTAGCTCTGTGTACACTCAGCATACTGAAGAACAAGCGTCCCTTGTGATTGTGTGAAATAGCACTTAATGGCTTTGCAAAACTAGTATTATTTCTAAAAAGTTTTCATTTCTAAAGCATGCTGAAATTAATTTCAGTATTTTGTGTCATTTCTCTGTGTAAATAAATAACTGTTTCCATCATGGAAACCACTATGACAAGCTACTGATAGTTATGAGGATGTAGCAACACTCGAAGAACAAAAAATGTGACATGAACTGCAAAGAAAATCCATTTCAGCTTTAGGTGAACTTGGAAGCAGACCCCCGCACCAGAATGAAGATAATACCTTTACATGTAACTCAGGAACACTAAGATATGACTCGTACATAAAAGGATGTCAGTCTTCCCATATCCAGCAAAGACCCCCAGCAGATTTCAGCCCACTTCAAGTCATTTCTTGAACGAGTTCAAACAGTTGTTCAATGATATCTTCATGAGATCAGCTGCTCCGACAGCACAGCTGGCTTTCTGGTGAGGCTGCTGGCTTTAAGTGGAAACTGTTTGTGTCTGCCAAATGGTGGCCAGACACCAGAGCAGACTTAACCAATTAGTGGAATACCCCATCCAATGGCTGGATGCCATTTTTCTGTGTGTGTATGCGCACGCTCCACCTGCATGCTACCACATCTGAAGGCTGTGGTGGTGCCCATTTGGGCAGCAGGCAGCCTCTCCTCCCAGGTGAGCCAAAAGTGAGTCAGTCTCCTCCTCACTGGGCCAGCAGAAGCTGTTTAAGTTTCTCACAGCTGAAAGTTGCTGCCTGCATGTTTTGTGTAAGGAGCCAAAGCAGCTCTCTTGCTGCCCACCAGTGAGCTGTGAAACAGGTGATTAGTTCCAGATGCTGCTTCAGTGCCTTACCTTCTGCAGAAAGTGTGCAGAAGTCACTCCTTTCAGTTTCACAGGATTCCTCAGAAATGGAAAACACAAAAAATCAGAGTGGATTGGTGATCCCTCCCTCAACATCAGGCAAGCTGCAGTGACAGCTAAGATATCTGTGGAAAGAGTTCTCCGTGATCCAAAGGGATCAGTATTACACTTACTACGGACCTTACAGCTGATTCATTATGGACCTTACAGCAAGAACCAGCACCTCATATTAAGTTCTGATCCACTCTCACAGCAATACTACAATCCCATACGCACTTTAAGAGGGACCTTGCTTTGGATAGGTAAGACACAAGTGCCTTGTGACAGGAACCAGAGGAACAGGATAGCTGCTTCAGAATTCACTATATTTGATCTGGCTGTTTATGCCTCCAAGCTTTCTCCCTAAGTTTTTGACCAAATGCATCAAACCAGTCTTCCAAGATTTCTTATAAGTTTGTTTCTCTTAAAAATCTCATTATAGGAAAGCCATTTTTCTCACTGCTTCTGAATTATAATAAAAACAGATCATGTAGCTGCATCTACCTGATAATTTAGAGTCCTATATTCACTGGTGAATTCAAGACATTTTATTCTTAGCATCAGTGATCATTATCAGTATATAATCTTGGTAGGACTTGCTGTCTACATTTTGCATATTCAGAGGTGGGGCAGAATCCAGTTTTCATTGTTCATTAAAAAAAACGGGGATAGAGAAGCTGAGCCTGCAGTCTTGAGACAGATCAGAAAATACAGGGTTTTTAGAGGCTGAAAAAATTCCAGTGTAAAAAAATGTTGCCTCATGGAAAGGTAATTGTGCAAATATACAGGCCCTGTGTAACAAGCATTTACAAGCTCCTCCAAGGATTTCAGTCAGACAGCTTGTTGGCTCATCTTCACTATCCTTGTCATTTTTTTTCTGTATTCATGCTTCTATTGTATATATGCAGTTATGAGGACTGCAGTAACTACCAGCGCATTTCCAAGTGCAGCTGGTCAGCAGTGAGCTATTACTCAGCTGCTAGCCCTTTCTATCTAAGGAGAGTGGCCAGGTTTCTGTGAGCCCTTGGTCCTCATCCACTGTTCTGTGTAAGCCTGCAGCTCCTAAACTTGAGGGCAGAGCGTTAGCTCCAGCTCTCATGCTGGGCTTTTTAAGAAAAGGGAATGGCTAAGAGTGGGAAAGGTTTCTTTTAGGTTGGAGGAATGGTTATATCTGCTGGTATTCCCTGTAGCACGATGAGAGTAATTTGTTTTCTTTGTTCAGACTCCACTTTAAAAATAAACAGTAATGCAACCAGAATCTTGGGCATCTTTATACGTTTTTACCAATCTAAATAAACAAATAATTTTGATTCATGTAGTACTGTTAAGTAGTAGCTTAATTAAGCAGTCAAAATTAAAGTAGGTTAAAAATCAACTTATAGAGTTCACACAGAATTTTGCCTTTACAAAAGGCCTTTTGTTTAAGAACTTGACAATACTTGTCAAAGACAACAGACTCTGAAAGCCACATAAGGTATTTAGGCACTATTTTCCCTTTTGTAACTGAGATGACTGAAAAAAAAAATTAATTTGATCAAAGCAATGTAAGGAAATGGGGCAGACACAAAACCATAACAGTCGCTCCTCATCAATGTCCTGCTCCCCTCATATAGCCTTCCTCTTCCTGTCTCATCTGAATATTCATATTAATACAGTTACACTGTTTGCATGTGACTTTTTCCCTAAGACATGTTATTCAAATTTGGACACTGAAATTACTTCATATTAAATATGAAATTTGGGGTGACATTTAACATTACAGGTTGGGTGGAGAATAGATTGAAAACAGCTCTGAGGAAAAGGACTTGGGGTGTTGATTGATAAGAAGCTCAACATGAACCAGCAATGTGAGCTCACAGCCCAGAAAGCCAACCGTGTCCTGGGCTACATCAAAAGAAGCATGGCCAGCAGGTCAAGGGAGGTGATTCTGCCCCTTTGCTCTCATGAGGCCCTACCTGCACTACTGAGTCCAGGTCTAGAGCCCTCAACACAAGAAGAACATGGAGTTCTAGGAGCGAGTCCAGAGGAAGGTCACAAAGGTGGATCAGGGGCCTGGAGCACCTCTCCTGTGAAGACAGCATGAGAGCATTGGGGCTGTTCAGCCTGGAGAAAAGAAGGCTCCAGGGAGACCCTATAGCGGCCTTCCAGTGCCTGAGGGGGCTACAGGAAAGCTGGGGAGGGACTTTTTACAAGGGCATGCAGTGATAGGACAAGGGGCAAGGGCTTTAAACTGAAAGAGGAGAGATTTATATTAGACATTAGGAGGACATTATTTACCATGAGGGTGGTGAGACGCTGGCACACATTGCCCAGGGAGGTTGTGGATGCCTCATCCCTGGAAGCGTTCAAGCCCAGGTTGGATGGGGCTTTGAGCAACCTGGTCTAGTGGAAGGGATTGGAATATTTAAGATCCCTTCCAACCAAAACCATTCTATGATTAAAAAATTCTGAGAAAACAGTGTCTCTGCTCTCTGAAGGTTAAGGCTGAAAAGTGCCATTAAGTCATTTTTGTAGATCACTTAGTGTCATTGACTCTTTTTTTCCCCAAAATCCTGTAGAAAGAGATAATGAGATCTCCTGACACTACAAAGCTAAGTAGCCTTGTTCATCTCCACCTGTCATACAGGAAAAAAAAAATAAAAAAAAAATCAGTAACAGAAATATTCCAGTTAATACACAGCAGTAACTCTGCCCAGCTGGAAGGTTACCTTCCATTCATTTTCAGATTAAGACAGCCTTCTTCACACACACTCACATACATCAAGGCTTCACCTTTGTTTTTAGGAGCAGTTCTGGATAAACTGGAGTCAAACCACAGTGTGAAGGCCCGAGCACAGTGACGCAAGCTAGCACCAGTCTCTTTCCAGATTTAAAAGGACAGTAAAGGGAGACAAGTAGGACCTTATCAAGAGGTCTGCAAGAGCTGGTGCAGGAGCAGGAAGGAGCAATAAGTCCTTTCACCCATCCCTCACTGGTGCTACCAAACCCACATTACAAGCAAGGCAAGGCCATGCTCCTGTTCTTTCACTCACATAAAGTAACATCTGGCTCCACCATAGTATTTTTGTCAGGGGGCCAATACTGCTATTTATGGCTCTGTGCAATTCCCTCTCAGGTAATGGGATCACACTAAACTCAAAACCCAGCACAGGCTAATAGGCAAGAAATGGCACTAAAACCAGTTCTTTGCCATTATTTGCTTAAGAATGACATAGAGGCAACTTAAAGCCCAAATGTAATTTTAATAAATCTCACCCACATCTCAGCACCTTCCCTCCATCTTCTCTGTAGCAGCCAGGGCTCTCCCCAGACAAAGCATGGCCTTGTTAGAGCAGCTCCCCTTTTTCCTTTGTGCAGCCAGAACAGGATCCAGCTTCCACCGCAAACACTCTACAAAAGATGGGCTGGATGCCCTCTGATGCAAAAAACGTTGCCAAGTCCACCCCCCTACTGATGCCTCACAGGATGAAAGCTCCAAGCAGCCATGAAACACGCCGGCTTCTCAAAGAGGCAAGACGGGATGGACCACGTGCATCTTGGTAAGTTGTCTTTGAATGAATGAACACTTGCGTCAGCAAGATAGGGGAGGAATCTTCATGTAGTTGCTAGTCTAGGTCTAAACCAAAAACACCCCCTTTCCCCCTCCCTCCTGCGGCAATGTCTGGTGATTTTCAAACTCCAAAGCCTCATCTAAAAAGTTCGCTAAGTACCCCAAATTTTACAACAGGCCAAACCAGGACCTTGGATCCCAAATAACCCTCAAACTTGGGTTGGCTCATACGCTGGATCCAGTGTCTGCGGTGTGGGCTAAGGCAAACCTAGAAGAGAGAAAGAAAAAAATCAGCCTTGCTCCATGGATCTTTAATATAGGGCCACCTCTGATACACTTTCAAAAAATATAATGAGACCACTATAATATCTATTCCAGCCAAAATTCTTGGCTCCTAAAACCAGCTTTATATGGAATGCAATACAGAAACACCCAGGAGATGCTATAAGAACTTTGACAAGGCTAATATTAAGCTAGAACAAAACAGAACTACTGGCACCAGCTCCACTCTGCTCTTAAGTAAACTTGTCCCATTAAAAAGTAGCCTCTAAGATATTTTCCCTCTGAAGTGCATAGTAGCTTATAAAAAGCAGGAAGGGTTGCCAAGTCGTAGATGTGTTCAAGTACTCCTTACCCTCATTAAAGAACATTCCCTGGCAGCCAGCAGCTTTGAGTGCTCCAGTGAACCAGATTTTATAAGGGGGGTGTTTACAGTAGTGTGTGATGTAGCTGGAAATCACAGTGCACCTTAGTAGCCTTGTACTAGATACAGCTGTGTTTGGAGCCTTATCACCCAGGGCACAGAATACAACAGGCAGGGTGATCCCACGAGGTTACAAAAAAATGAGCCTTAAGAAAACAAACTGCAAGCCCCTCTGCTCCATAAGAAGAAAAGTGTCCAGAGATGCCAGTGCCCAAATACCAATTAGGTAGTAAAATACCACTGAGGTTCTAGATCTCACTTCCACCAGAGATGTCTTCACAGTAAGCATATACATAATTTAGCTTCTTAATGTACCCACTTATTTCCATGGCAGTTGGGAGTTAAATTTTTTTGTGGATCTGGACCTTAATGCCACCTCCCACCTTACTCAGGTAAAGGCTATTTTCTCATCTCAGTCCAAGTGTCTAGCACATCTTTCACCTGGGGATGTTACCCAGCCCTGTAAGAGGAATCAACAAATGATCAAATACGGAAAGTTTCTTCATCCTTCACACCAATGAAGAACTGGGAAAGAGAAGATCCACACTTTCTCTCTGACAGTATGAGAGCTGGGGATCAAAAAATATGCATTCACTCGAGTTTCTCATTTTCCCCCCGTTACCAACCAGGCCCTGTTTTCCAAAGGATCTTCAGTTTCAGTTGAAGAAGGATCCCAGTTTCTGTGCCATTTCTAATAGCATTTAAGCAAGCTGTTAATTACCCAAATCTTTCACTCTGCAGACACAAATACAATTTATCACCTGTTTATAAACACATGCTAGCTACCAGTTCCTACACAGCTGACCCCTATCCCTGTTAAGATTTAGGGAATCCAGCAAGGCACAATTTATACATTTTGTGATCTTACAGAATAATTAATATTGAGCAAAGAGGATGTAGAACCTGCCACACACATAATTGTATCACCTACCCTCTCCCAGAGCAGCAACAATATTGCACACCCTCAGCCAAGCTGACATCCAGAGAAAGATGACAGCCTGTGCAAAAAGACATCTGGGGGTAGACATTTGAAGATAAAAATACTCCCACAGTGTAGCAAATAAGTGGAACTTAAAAACAGCAGAGCCTCACATACTCTGGGTGGTCACTGAGATAAAAGAAAGACTAGAGAAGCAGATAGGCAGGCTCCCACAGCATCTTGATAACTGCAGGACCAGTCAGAAAGAAAGCACATGAGAAATTCTGGTCCCCAGGGAAAAACCACAGAAAGAAAAGTCATGGCCAGGCACCTTTCTGTAGAACTTTGACTCAAGTTTCAAGGATGCTCAGAAGTGATGATGAAACAGAGATAAGGAAACATGTACAGAGAATTATTTTTTTTTCAACTGTCCTGTCCTAATCTGTGTATTTCTTATGGCAGGTAAAGTAAAAAGATCTTTCTTCTGGAATTCTTCCAAAGACTGAATGTTAGACTTCATAATTTGTTTCAATTGGCTCAATGTCCAAATGGAGGCAGGTGATGAGCGGTGTCCCTCAGGGGTCAGTATGGGGACCAGTGCTGTTTAACAGCTTTGTTGGAGACATGGACAGTGTATCCTCAGCAAGTTTGCTGACAATACCAAACTGTGTGGTGTGATTGACACCCAAGAAGGAAAGGGATGCCATCCAGAGGGACCCTGACAGGCTGGAGAGGTGGGACAGTGCCAGCCTCATGAAGTTCAACATGGACAAGTGCAGGGTCCTGCACCTGGGTTGGCAAAACCTCAGGCATAAATACAGGCTGGGGGAAGACTGACTGGAGAGCAGTCCTGAGGAGAAGGGGCTGGCAGCAGATGAGAAGCTCGACATGAGCTGCCAGTGTGTTCTCACAGCCCAGAGAGCCAAATGCATCCTGGGCTGCATCAAAAGAAGTGTGGCCAGCAGGGCCAGGGAGGTGATTCTGCCCCTCTACTCTGCTCTGGTGAGACCCCACCTGGAATACTGCGTAAGAGAGTATCCAAGAAATACGCTGGAAGGACCACGAAATGGGCCAGTGCCATAGAACCACAGTGCTATAGAATGGCTTGGGTTGGAAAGAACCTTTGATGGTCATCTAGTTCCAACAGCCCCTGCCAGGGGCAGGGACACTTTTCACTAGACCAGGTTGCTCAAAGCCCCAGTCAGCCCAAAGTTCTCCCTGAGCTCTTCCAGGAAAAGACATCCACAACCTCTCTGGGAAACCTGTTCCAGTGTCTCACCACCCTCATCATAATAAACATCTTCCTTATGCCCAATCTAAACCTATCCTCTTTTAGTTTAAAACTGTTGCCCCTTGTCCTATCACTACAGGCTCTGGTAAAAAACCTCTTTCCTATAAGCCTCCTTTAAGTATGGAAAAGCTGCAACCAGGACTCCTTGAAGCCTCCTCTTCTCCAGGCAGAACAACCTCAACTCTCCTGGCCTTTCTTCACAGGAGAGGTGTTCAATCCCTCTGATAATTTTAATGGCCATCTTCTGGACCAGCTCCTACAGGCTCATGTTCTTCCTGTGTTGGGGACTCCAGATCTGGATGCAGTGCTGCAGGTGAGGTCTCAAAGGAGCAGAATAAAGGGAGAGAATCATCTTCCTTGATGTGCTGGCCATGCTTCTGACAGCTGCAAGTGCAGATTGTTAACTCATATCTGATTTTTCATCTGCCAGTATCCCTAAGTCCACAGGGCTGATCTCAGTCTATTAATTATTCTGTCTGTACTGATACTGGTGATTGCCCTGAAGTGCAGGACCTTGTTGAGCTTCATGAAGTTCACAATGTCCTGCTGCTTAAGCCTGTCAAGATCCCACTGGATGGCATCCTTTCCCTCAAGCATATCAACTGCACCACTCTGCTTTGTATCATTCAGAAACTAGCTGAGGGTACAATCCCACTGTCTAGGTCATTAATAAAGATGTTGAACAATATTGGTCCAAATACAGAATCCTTAGAAACACCACTTGTTACTGATCTCCGTTTGGACATTGAGCCTTTGACTGCAACTCTTCGGATGTGGCCAACCAGCTAATTCCTTATCCATCAAATTTTTCATCCATCAAAAACATATTGCTCCAACTTAGCTTAAAGGATGTTACATGGGACTGTATCAAAGGCCTTCCAGAAGTTCAAGCAGATGACAACCATAGGTTTCCCTTGTCTACTGGTGCAGTCACTACCACAGAAGGCCACTAGATTGGTCAGGCATGAATTGCACTTTGTGAAGCCATGTGGACTGTCTGGAATCACCTCCCTGTCTTCTAAATGCCTTGAAATGGCTTCCAGCAGGATCTGTTCCATGATCTTAACAGGCACAAAGGTGAGGCCAACTGGTTGATAGTCCCAGGGGTCCTCCTTTTCATCCCCCTGTTTCCTTTTTCTTCAGTCAGTGAGGACTTCCTGACTGCCAAGACTTTTCAAATATGATGGAGAGTGGCTTAGCAACTATATCTGCCAGTTCAGATGTGTATCAGTCCATTCAGACTATGTCTAAGAGGATTTAGACTAAAACTTGGCAGCCTGTAAAATGTCAAGCTATAAAATCTTTACCAAGCTGTGATACTATGTATTTTGCTTTAGAGTATCAGTATATTCTGTGACTCAATTATCCAGAAACTTTCTTTAATGTTCCTGGATAGGAAAGGGAAAGGAGTGGGAGGGAAATGAAATTTTATATATATATATATACATATATATATACACACACACATATATTTGTCCTTCAAGTGAATAAGACCTCACTCTGAACCAGGAAAGCAGCAATAATTCTTTCTAGTGACTTGTCATCTAACTGGAATACCATGAGAAACTTTACGACTTCTTCCCCTCTGTTTTATCTGCCATGGTACATATAGAAGTCATCCATAATGTCACAGATTGTTTTTATTTCCTCCTACCACATTGCTGGCTCTTTTTCCTCTCACATCAAATACAGTTAGATTATTCCCAGCATCCAATGTGCCTGCTAAAAACTTTCAGATATGGCTACATTTGGAAAAAAGTTATAAAGTGTGGAGAGAACAAGTTGCCAATATTTTATTCTTCTAAAGGGTTATTTGAAACCAAGAGATTGTCCAGTAGACCTCAATCCTGGGAGAAATGACAGCTACAGTGTCCTGCAAATAGCCTTGGGTGAGGATACATACTACCCTAATATGCTGTAAGGAAAACAAAAAATCTTTCCACGGTAAATAAACACATACATTCATTTTTCTGTCTATTTCTTCACCACAGTACCTAATCCATTCCTAAATAATATCTTAAAGAATCAGCATTTCTGCTAATTATTTTATAGAAAGCAATATACAGAGTTCTCACTACCGACAGAAAAATTTAGACCCAGCACCTACATTTAGGAGGGAAAATGTTTCTTATTACTGGTTATAAATGCCCACAAACAGACTAAAGTTTTGGATACTGATTCACACACTGGAAGACACACAGGACAGGTTGGATTAACATAAGTTCAAAAATACAAAGTTTTTCTAAACTATTCATTTAGTCTATAGTCAGTGGAGGCACTTCCAGTAGACAATTCATCCTACCTGCCCTAAATTGCTACCCCTGAGTAGCAGAAAATGCTACCTGAAAATGTAAATGTCACAGTAGGAAGCCCAAACCAGTCATCCAGAAGTCAAGTAAAGCCAACTCCACCATAAGGGACGCTAACATACTGTGTTGCTCCTCTCACAACTGTCTGTGAAAACCTCTACTAGATTCTCCATTGGACTAACTGGACCATTAATAAACAACACGTATCTGGTCATTACAGAGCACTTAGTGTTCTCAGGACTCTGGTGACAGTAATAATTCAGATGCAACCATAAACTCAAAGAGAAATAGAGTCTCTTTTATTCTGTTTATACAGCACATTGCACCAAGGGGATTTTGTTCAGGATCAGAGCTTCGTTTTACTCTTTTGTTCCTCCAAGCTCCAGGTCCCAGAGAAACCACACAGTCTCCATGCAGAACATGGCACAGAAAACTTACAGATCAGCACCATAGGAGACCTCACCATTTTCTCCTGTGACAAACAAAAGGCTCCACGTCCAAGTAAAGAATGCATTTCAGCTTCAGGAGGTAACTGCAGGGATGCACTGAACAAGTAACCAACCATCTTGGCCACCATGACAGCAGCATTATCAGTAGCAAAGAGTGGACATCATTCGTAATCTATACCTAAGGAGAAAAGAGAACAAAGGACTTGCCATTTTTCCATGCATCTTGAGACAATAGCAAAGGTCCAGGCAATGGACTACCTACTTCTTTCATGAGTGAACAGGATGTAGTTCAGTCTGCTAAAAGCAGAAGGGTGCTCCCCCTCCTTTCCCAGGGATAGGTAACCAATCAACACTTCCACCAAAGAGGCTTGGCTGATGCAGTGACAGCTCCCCCTCCCGTTCCTATCAGCTTGAAGCACTTGCACTTAAAATTCACATCTGATTCCTATATTTCAGGTGGCTTGTGATAATTTTGAAGTATCCGAGGAGAGTAAGTAGAGATGGAGTAGCCAGATTGCTTAAAATAGCTTGGCATTGCGACAAATACTAAAAAACGCAAACAAATCCTAATGCTTTTTCTTTCTTGCTGAGCCCAGGAGATAAAAAATCGTTTTCCCATACTGCTGCTTCCTGACAGAACAAGCTCCTTGTACAAACATTGTCTTGAAGAATGCCAGAAAAGGGAACAAGAAGCTTTCAACAGAAGTTCCTCTCAGGAGATCAAGCAGCAGGAACAGCACAGTGCAGCAGTACGAGGCCGGGTGCCGGCATTCCCTGTTCCCGTGATCACAAATCTATGGAAGTTGCACTGCTGTGCTGGTTGTAGAGAAACCAGATGTACACACAGGTTATGGTACCTCACCTAAAACATCTTACCTAAGCATACTTGCACTTTCACCCTAGGTGGTGAGAATATGTTCAGATGAGTGGCAAAGTATGTAGCATGTTGCACTACTTTATCCCTCTTCAGTTACTTGTTTTTTCCTCTACAGTTGGACACAGTCACCATAAAAGCATTGTTAGCTCACTGCAGCTCAAAGGTAGACTGAGTTCATTTGATCTGCTACTGCAAAAGACCAACAGCTCTGGTGGCAGTGACTTAATGAAGCAGAGCAATACAACTGCCTTTTAATAAAGGATTCAGAGTGAATTCTTGCACAAATGAAGAATAATGTGAATGCAGTTAGTACTGTTTATGCCCAACTCACAACAAAGGCAAATATTCTTCATGGTGAAAATGACTGCATGGAAATATTCTCTTTAGCCTACCTTAATATGATTTTTTAGTAAAAAACACACTCTCCTTCCACTATTTCCCTACCATTCCATCCATGTAAAAAGATATATTCATTAGCAGCTATCCTGGAATTAAATATTCAAAGTTTCCTCATCACACTAAGAGGCTTTTGCCCAGAAACTTCTCTCCAATTCAGACAAACTGAATTGCAGCACATTGCCATTTAATAGACCTCATTAGCTAGGGATTCTTAAGTACTCCAAGAATCTACATTCAAAGAATGCCAATAAACACACTTTTGCCTGATAAGCTGTAGCAAATTTATCCAGGCTTATGAATTCATTCGTCTCTCTGCTGGGTTTGGAAAGATAACATCCAGGATGATTTACAGTATATCCCAACAAGGGACTCATATGGCATGGTCAGCTGTGTATGACAGGGTCATGCAACTGTCCTTTCTGCTTGAACATAGCCAGGGATTTCTAATAACACCACAGCATTCTTTGCATGTCTCTTTAAACCTAGTATTCAACTGTTTTATTTAAAAACACCAGGAACATGTCAGTTGAAAGGAAAACAGCAACTGTGGGATTTTAAGAATTGCTTCATCATATCTGCCACAACTCATTCACACAGATGGAGAATCCTTTATTGTGGATTCCTTTTAAGGTTTTTTTTTTAAAGTATTTTGCTATGGGGAACTCTTCTGGAATAAAACAGGCATTAAAAATTAATATAAAAACACTCTAAAAAGCTATAAAAGCACTCTAAAACTCTAAATTTTAAAAGTCTTGAAACTTCAGCTCTAAAAAAACACTCTCAAGTGAATGTTTTAACCTATACAGAATATCTCCAGAACAGCAAGAACCAAAGCCTGGCTTTCCAGACTCCCCTCCTTGTTTTCTCATCCCATTTTATCCCTTCCTCTTACCCTCTCATCCTCTAGTGGGAACAGTCAAGCTGGCCGGGCCCTGGCCCTCATCCTTTATTGTCACAAGCATTCAGCAGCATTTTACATCTGCTATTGAGAAACTCTGAGGCTTGTGCTGATTTTCCCCAGCCCTGCAGCCCTCCTGCATGCTGGGATCTGGGGGGCGGATGGCTCCTCTCTCCAACAGCGCAATGAACACTCAGAGCAAGTGCCTCTGGGTTCAGCGTCGGACTTTACTTCCTCCAAGAGCTGCCTGCTGAGCAGAGATGCTCTTCATCCTTGGCAGGCTTGTATGGGTGAGGTCATTACAGGCAGACATGTTTAAAAGCATTTTGAGCTGTATCCTTTGTATGTAAGCAAATTTAAACTTTGGCCAAAATATAGAGCTGTTCTGAACTCTCACTACAGATGGAAACCGGAGAGGCAATTTTTGTGGTATGAAATTTTCCTGGAAATAGGCAATACATAAGCAAATCTGCAGATTACTTGGAAAACATCGATACATTTGAAGCATGAGCATGAAAAACAGGAAAAATCACTCCAAGAAAACTTTGTGTGAAAATTTAACCTATGATGAGAGCTTTAGAAAAGGTGAAGCTGTACACTAATTATAGATCAAGTTCTTTATAAAGCCCAGTGTAAAGCAAAAATGTTATTAAAAAATTGATTTGATTTCCCATCCAAGTATTTGGAGAGCCAGAGAAAACCTCATTTCCTTCTTCCTGGGGGTTCTGAGGTTGTGGGAGAACATTTATTAGCTATAAAAGTATATCAAATACAAGAATAAACTCCAGAAATCAACTAAAAACTCTGAGGAAGGGAATTTCACCAAAGGAAGATTCACAAACAGAAGATGCAGTCACTCATGTAAGAAAAAGTATGCTGTGCTTAACACTGAAGAAAAGGAAGAATTCATCAAAACCTGCAGTTGAAACCTAAGTCCATTAACAGCAAGGATGACAGCAATGCAGCAGCAAAGTTCTTAAGAGTATCTTGATAAAGCTCAAGGAAGCACAAGTTAATCCAAGAACTGTGAGAGATTCAAGTCGTCTTACACAAACACAAGGACACAAACCTACACAGGCACATCTATGTGCACTTCAACAAGGCTTTATTAGCATTGGCTGTTTAGAGGAGGGCCATCTGCTCCCTGCCGAGAGAGACAAAGTGCAGAGCCTCGGGACCCGGCTGGGCTGGGCTGCCCGAGGAATCAGCGCCCGGTGAACCCGGGTGTGAATTTACTGCGTATTAGCTGATTAGCTGCTCTGCACCAATGCCCATTTGCGTACCCCCGGCGCTTGGGAAGTGAAAAACAGCACACCTCACCTTCAAAAGGAATCCTGCCTAACTCAGGCAAAAGCACTCTTAAAGCTAACCTGCACAAAAGCCCTCTTAGTAGGTAACAAGAAGAATCCACCCAGGGAGTTAGTGCCAAGTGACTAGCAGGCCTTAAATTCATGCTGGGCCTCCCTGCATACTAATTCTCCCAGCAGACAGGCCCTTGTAATCCCAAAACAACAGCCAAGCAAGCCCAGCCACAGCCCAGTACCCATTAGGAGCCCACGTGGTCCAGGGCTGGAACGTCCAGCCTCTCCTTTAAAAATGCCTATCTGTTCAAACCAGTTCCTGAAGTATCTAGGAAAGGAACAAATTATGCATAGTATTACAGAGGGAGAGATAAAATAAAGGTGACAAAAGCAGAAAAAGGAAGGGGGGAAGTTGGGGGCAGCCACTAAACGCCTACAACTCTGCAGCCATTAAACGTAGTATTTCATTTATTGATATTCATTGCAAGCCTGCATATTAGGGGCTGCTCTTTAGGTTGTAATTTACTCTCTGCGTGTACTGCCAGATTTTATTTTATTTTTTCCTTTTGATCCTACGGGTGGAGCAGGCTGTGCCAAAAAATGTCTTTGCCTAGGGCACCCGTCTATGCAGAGCCAGCAGCGCTAATAGGCGCTGCAAGCGCTCGGCGCTGACACTTCATACATCAGCAGCCTAGTAAATTACACCTGTTTTTTTTTCAATATTCTCTCTATAAGCAAAACCTTGAAAAACGTCATTTAAACACACAAACACAGAGAGACCACAATTAACTTATTAGCACAGTTATTCAGACCTCCTGAAATATCTCCTGTGCCACCAGAGGCACTTTTCAACAACCCCCATGGTCCTGAGTTTCTCAGGCCTCCACATCATTATAATCTATTAGCCACCTTCATGTTAGCTCTGTTTTATTATATAACACATAATTATGCATTTCATTAACAGCATCACCAGGCACGGCACATCAAAGAGAGAAAGGCAGCTGCCCAGGAAATTCAAAAGGATGCAGTTTACTTAAAGCTCACTGCTAAAAACCCTCCCCCACTTTTCAATCAAATCGTGGTTAACGTATTTCAGAGAACAGAGTCCAAACAACCTCATTAGATGCAAGGCTGCTTATGCAGTGACTATTCCCTGAACCCTTGATATTTCCAATACCGTAAAATAAAAGATTGTCAGCCAGCCACACCGTGCAAATCAGTTTTCTTTCTTCTACTGAAAACCCACTTAGCAAGAGATTTCTCTTGCAAGTTACAGCCTACAATGACAAATGCAGAAGAGAGTGCCTATGAAAAAAATAAATTACTTTGTAGTCATATTTGTTTTTCAAATTTTTTTTCAAATAGAAGAGCAGCCTGGCAAACTTAATCAAAAAAAGAGAAAACCTACTTCCTTCCCATCGTACCATCATCGTTGGTAGAAGTTAACTCTCCAAAAGAAATATTTTTGTCACTCTTCAGAAGGTTACACACACTCAACTGAAAGGATTGGAATTTGGAAAATATTGGGGAAAAAACAAGCAGCTGCTGGACAATGGTACAAGACAGTATGTCTGAGAGTGAGTTTTAAAAAGGGGTGGATGGGAAGGGACATGAAGTCTTGGTACTACCAGTGAAATCAAATAGTTTTGGAGTTGAGGCTTCAGCTGGCACAGAACACCATGCCACCCAATTTTGTGGAATTGTACACACTTCCCCAGGAAAGTACCTTTCATTTCTCTTGCATAAAACCAGAATTTCTCCCATTTTAAATGTTTGCTACTATTGATTAAAGACACCATTAAAATATCATTCACAGTCAACAGAACATTTCTAAAGGATCAAGGGCTTGTAGCCAGCAGAAAACTTTTGATCATTTTCTTCTTGGAGCAAATGCCAAAAAGGTTGCAAGCTGATCACTTGACGTGAAGAAAGGAAGGAGAGAACAATTCCCTGTTCATGCAGCTTTCTTGACAATAGGAGTTTATAGGAATAACATCTCCCAGGATTAAGTTATTCGTACTGTCACAGTCATTTCATAAACAATGCAAATCTGCATTTCAATTTCTTTGCTCTCTGGATTGTGATCTGCTGGCCCTTAGCAACCTCTGTGTTTAACACTTGACTGACTTCCCACTTAATAATGTCCTGACAAAGCTATGATTTTAAATACTCTTAACTTGGTCCTCTGTTTCATCTGGGATTATGCCAAAAGAGGCACCTTTTTCAAGTGTCGATTCCAGCTGAACACTCCCTCCCTGAACTTCCATCAATCTCTCTCTTTAAAACTAAGTGAAAAATATTCCTTTCCTGTGAACTTCACCCTTAAAGAAATCCTTACTTGTCCTAGGACTATATCCATTAACTCAACTGTCTTTCCTGTATCTCCTTATCGCTTATCATCATCACTGCTGGAAATTTTTTGAGAAGTGGGATGCTGCAAAACAGTAAACATAAATCTCCTAAAAAAACACGATTGTCATGTCAGCCCTGAAAGTCATGCATTCAAGTTCCCTCACACTGCTGAAAATGATTATTTCTTGCAGCCTCAGGCACACCAAGCTGTGTATCACCTTCTACAAAGGGCGACACACCCAGCGTAGGTTCACTGTGAGGACTTCCTGCCAAACCCCAGTGCCAGGAGGATTGCACAATTAGTGGGATTCTTCCTCTTCCAGAACTCAACCCCATTAACTATGCCAGGCCATTATGACGAGTAGGCAGCCTCTAGCACCCTGAAGTTTAATTACTGCCAAGACAGAGCATGAAAAAAATACCTTAGCACAGGGCGCAAACTTTTTCTCTTTAAGTAAAGTAGTTCTACTTAATCACACTCGTACTTCTTAATTTACCTTAATTTGTAATTTTCAGTGAGATCTCATCCCACTTTTCTCTGAGGTGGATTTAAATATTCTGTGAGTTTTTCTGAAGCCAACAACCTTTTTTTTTTTTTTTGTGATTTCTTTGTTGAGAGAGGGAATATTTTTTTCTAGTTCTAAGATCTACTACAGCAGCAGGAGATTACTAAAGAGAACTTAGAAATACCCAGCACAGGTAAGTAAGCACTGGAAACATACCAAAATCCTTTGAGCCTCAGTCCTTGGGAACTTGGATGGAAGATGCTATGCAAATGTTCAATTTCTTGTTTCAGTCCCCCAAGGCGTACAAATACACCTGTTTTGACAGGTTGTGGCAATGGATGCAAGCGATATCGGAAACAGTATAGATGACAGCAACACCTCGTGCCAGGATCCCCTGGAAAGATATCCATCAGTTATTTTTTCATAATCTGGCTCTTTATCTTATGTACCTAGTAGACACCAAACCCTGAAACGAGGTTTCAAACCTGTCTAAACCTGTGTCTCAGGAAGGTAACACTGATGCATGTCGTGTCAAGTGAATCTTCTATTAATAAAAACAGCAGTATGGTGTATGTGCATTGCTGAGTATGCCTAAACATTCAGCAGGCTCACATATTAAATATTTTCAAAACAAGCACTGTACTGTATTACAACTCAGCTTGTACTTTTTTAACCCATGGTACTGCAGCATTCTTTAAATTATTACATCTGTGCTTGTAGCCCAGAAAGCCAACCATGTCCTGGGCTACATCAAAAGAAGCATGGCCAGCAGGTCAAGGGAGGTGATTCTGCCCCTTTGCTCTCATGAGGCCCTACCTGCACTACTGAGTCCAGGTCTAGAGCCCTCAACACAAGAACATGGAGTTCTAGGAGCGAGTCCAGAGGAAGGTCACAAAGGTGATCAGAGGGCTGGAGCACCTCTGCTCTGAAGACAGGCTGTGAGAGTTTGGGCTGTTCAGCCTGGAGAAGAGAAGGTTCTGAGGAAACCTTATAGTGGCCTTCCAGTACCTGAAGGGGCTACAGGAAAGCTGGGGAAGGACTTTTTACAAGGGCATGTAGTGATAGGACAAGGGGTGAGGACTTTAAACTGAAAGGGGAGAGATTTAGATTAGACATTAGGAGGACATTACTTACTGTGAGGATGGTGAAACATTGTCACACGTTGCCCAGGGAGGTTGTGGATGCCGCATCCCTGGAAGCGTTCAGGAGCATTTTTGTTAAGTAATACAAACAATTGCAATTAATCTGTCATATTTAACTGATGCTAAACCAAACATCTCCACAATTCTTACAGCCCCATTTCCTGAGGTCTAAAAAAGGCTGGAGAAAAAAGAGTCATGAGACTACAGACAGCTGTAGACTGGACAATGGTTTTACTGAGGCTATTTGATAAACACCACGCACTGCTGCAAACTTCCACTCAGCTTTAACGTCCATAGGAGGTTGCACCTTAAATACCAGAACAGAAAACTTAACAAAAGCTTGTTGTTCTCAAAACAAACACTGAGCCACCAGTTTCTTAAAGAGGTGCATTACAAAATTTAAGATCCCAAAACTGTCCTCCATTCCCTTTTCTGTGAGAGTACAGTTTTGCTGATTTAATTTACAGATGAGCTTCTGCAAAAAAAACCACACAGTGCTCTTCCTCTAGCTGGAGTAAATTCAGAAAATAGTTAAGAGTTAATGCACTGAACAGTCTGTTGATTGTGCATTGTTACTTGAATTATTTTGGGATTAATTTGAATAAGACTAGGATCAGTACAACATTATTATACATCTCCCTGTCTTTGTAAAAAGGTGATGTCACTTTCAATCAGGTTCCATTCAATCTATCATTCAAAAGGAGAGAAGAACTTGAATCTGACTGTTGAGTGGGCACCTACAGCTTCCTACCCTTCTGGTAAGGGCTCCATAGTATGTGCCTTTTTAACCAGCAGTGCAAAACACTCTTCCTGATCCAGAGCATGCAGGTGTCTACTTATTCTAAAGCGAGGGTCAAATCTTTCTCTCATCTACACCTGTGTGGCATGACAGAGGCTGATATGACCTGCTGTTTCCCAGAGTATTTTACTTTACTACTTTCTCACACAGGAATAGCTCTCCTGACAGGCAGCTGTGTGCTCCTTATCATTTTCTCTCCAGTGCACTGAGCTGTTTCCCCAGGAGCCCCATGTCCCTTACATGCTCTTCCATCTTGGCAACTTAGGGGAAGGCATGACCAGAGATGTCCCAAGGTCTGTGCAGCTGAAGCACACCATGAGGGTGTATTAACTTTTTGCAGTCAATTCTTTTCTTTCTCTTTGCTTGTTCCCTCCCAAGTATTGCATGCAGTCTGCTAAGCAAGGAGGAGAAAAGGGAAAAGTATGACTTGAGCCTTCAAAATAAACTCTTTTTTCTTTGAACAAGGGTCAGGCTGAGGAAGAGTGCAAGATGAGAGCAGTATAACTAGAGTAACCTGAGGGAGGTCATTCTGCATGCTACGGGATCTGAAGTACCAGACAGCTCTATGCCAGCTATCTCCACAGCTTTGCAACTTCTTCCATTCTGAAGCCAGGCCCTGTTGTTTCAGAAGTTGTATCAGCAAGTGCAGAAGTCACCTGCTGCTGCATAACTCACATGTGGACAACCTGGGTGACCACTGCCAGTTTGGGGTGAGTTGTTTTCTTTCAGAGATGCAAGAAAGCAGTCCAGGCCTGGCTCTGCAAGCCTGCCGGAGACAGAGCCATCAGGCACTCAGGAGCTTTTCTATCATCACTTTCATATTTCGTAACAAGAGAAGAGCCATCAGTAGGACACTGCCTACCATTTATGTTCCCCTTTTCCGTAATGCTGCTACTTTTCCACGTGCTTTTACAGCATCTCCTCAGTGCTGCCTCCATTCTTGCCCACATCAGCAGCACACTGTTAACCAGCATTCACCACCACCCTGTGCATGTCCTGGACCTGATCTTATTCCTCTTCTAAAAAACAGGGAAAATGTTGAAACTGCAGCAACAAAACATGTTGTTCTGACCATCCTGGGCAGAGGGGAGACAGTGGTCCTCCTTAGGGATTTGCCTCTCTCAGGACTTACAGTAGGAGCCTCCTTCCCACCAACAGTCCATCTTCAGCCCAGCAGCTGCTGGGTTGTGTAACCACTTGCTCCTGTTTCAGCTGGGTCCAATAATCAAATAGGGATTTCTGGCCCTGAGCCCCCATTCATTAGAGCACCCGGTTACATGGGGTTTTTAATTCAAGATGATAATAAACCCCTCAGGCTGGAAAAAAAAAAAAAAAAAAAAAAAAGAGATAGGCTTATTGTGGTAGCTTTTGTCCCAGAGATAAATCATTTTCTCAACATTTGGAAAAAACACTATTGGCAACATTCTGAAGGTTTTAAAGTTAAAAATATAACAAAACTTAATGGTTTCAGATGCTTTTCATGACAGTGTAACTGAAAAATGTCTTTAATTTGGAAACAAATTAAATTTGGCAAAGAATTAGTACATAAGACAGCCCAACTGCATTTTGTATTTTGAAAAAAAATTAAAAACAGATAAGATACTGTGAATTAAAAATAACTTCTGCACATTAAGTTCTCATGAACTTTCATTAAGGTTTGCATTACATGTCCCAAATGTACAGTTGTATGTTGTAATACACTAGATCACTTTATTTATAAAATACCTTTAAAGCTACTGAAAGCCAGAGCCAGAAAAATGACTATATAAAAATGTTATCTTCTCACATTACAACTTCATTTCCAATGTGTGTATTTAAAACAGAGTTGCAGTCTCAATTCCAGTATTTCAGATGCACAACTGAACTTTCTAAAAGTTCAATGCCAATGGAATCCATGTACAATTCAGTCATGCCTGTTTATTTTCCTGATAAAAACCTAGTGCCAAAGCTGAAACAGCTATGTTAGAGATAAAGCTGGATTCTCCTCTACTTTGTGAATTACCTGCAGACTAACCAGCTGTCCCATAGTCACAGTTCTTTGTTACAGATGATGAATGAATGTATCAGAGGGGACTTGTTCTGATTTCCCTGGTCTGGGTTCACAAGGCTACCATCCAGAAAGAAAAAGGGGTTTCTTTCATTTTTCCCTACAAGCCTACATTTTTTAATGGAACATTCCAGTGACTTGACAAATTGTTTATCATCCCTAAAGAGCAGTATTTTTTAGGTTAAAACCCAAAAACCTTTCATTTGGAATGCTGTTGTGGTGTCTCTTGGGAGTTTTAAGCTTGGATTCGGGTTGGCCTCTCGGATTAAACTATGTCTCCCACGATGCACCATGTATTGCCCCCTCCTTCCTCAAACATACCAAGAAAGTCTCTTTGATGTTTCATGGGAAATAGTTCATTCCTTACCAAAAAATGCCAACACGAAACAACAAAGCTTATCGCAAGACATTTTATGTATTTTTTTCTTTATTTCTGCTTTTCAAATATTCACTTTTTTGATGAAATGTCCAAAGGTTTTTGTGAAAATAAATCTGAAGACCTCATTTGCAGTCAAAAATATGGTAGAAGGGAATTCTTTTAAACCCTTCTAATGAGAAATGGTGAAATAACAAGCTATAGCTGACTTCCATGTTTATAGTCATTCCCACCACAAAGCCAGGCACTGAAGAACATTTTGCTGTATTTGACCATGAGATTTTTCACATGAACAAGAAATGCATGTGTTTCAAATCAAATAGTTTCCCTGGTTGTTAGGATGTCAAAATTCAGCAAAGTTTTCTCTTTACTCATCTCACTTTGGATGGTATTATGAGTTCAGAAGTGAAACCCATCTCTTCAACTAGTCAGATGCCACATCACATATTCTGTGCCAAAACCAAGACTGGTTTCTTTTCAGACCAGTAGAACCAATTAAATCATTTAATTTGACATCTTGCAAAATGTTATGCTTCCCCTAGTTATTCATGTTGTAGGACATGCCCTTAAGAACTGTCATGGACCTAAATCCAGTAGCATCCGTTTTCTGAAGCCCATCCCACAGCATGATGGTGCCACAGCTCCAGGCTCAGCTGCTCGTCCATTGAGGAGGAACATAAAGGCACCTGCATGCAAGCCCAGCTTTCTGTCAGCACCCATTTTGTGCATTTAATAATTTACCAAAAAAGAGAATAGAAACTGGGGGGAAACACAGAAAAGCACCTGCACTGTAGTTGGGAGTTAAGGGTGTTTTAAAGTCAGGTGTTTAAAGGGTATTTCTATTGTCCCCTTCTCTTACTAGACTGAGCTCCAAGAAGTACATGAACAAGTCTCATACAAGGCACAGTTTGCACTTAGGACCCTTTGCAACCCTCTAATTCCTGCCAGCTCTGCAGGAGCACCTCCTTGGATAACATCCAGCTTTTGCAGGCTCTCCTTGTTGCCTACAAAACACTCCTGAGCATTCACAAACCAGAGTGGGACAAAACCCAGGGAATAACAAGACAAACATTTTGCTACTGCACATGCACATCCCAGGTCAAGGAGCAGAAGGGATGAGGGAAAAACAGGACTTTTTCTGGCATCCCATTAGTTGACAAGAAATTCTAGAATTTTCACACAGGAACATTTACATTTAATCCAAACATGACATTTTGTTGCCCAGTTAATGTTCAGCTTATCCATCTTCACCTGTAGAATAGAGCTGTCATCCGTCAGATCAGGCCTCACTCAGGAGAAATTTTATTTAAATCAATGAGGATTCCCTGCCATCAGCAGCCAGGATCATTTTCACCATTTGGTCTTCAAGCACCAGCTATGCAATATTATCTGACACCTCCACTGAGCACAGAAAGATGCGGAATTTTTTTATTTATTTTTTTTTTTCAAAGCCATCCGTCCTTCTTGCATCATCATTACTGAAAATGGTTCAAAATGCAGCAACTTGCATCCTACAACCAGGGAACAATCCAACTCTCTTGGGAAAATCTCACACTGGATAATAGGTAAATTTTACATGTATTTAGCAATCTTGTGCTTATTTTTCTAACATCTTGTATCACCATTCTACTCTTCTTACACCTTCCCTTTAGTTAGTTGTATTGGGTGGTTATCTGTGCTGTGTTCTCACTTCATGTCTGTAAAACGAGAAGCATCTGCCATATCCACAGTGGGTGCCCACAGCTGATGCTCTACTTAAATTTCTTGTGAAAGAACTTAAGCTTCTTGGGAGTCACTCCCTCAGAGGAAGTGAGGAGGGTAGCCACAGAATTTGCAACAATACATCTGCCTGTAATTTGAGGCAAGCACATTTTGCCTAAATTAGAAGTACCAAAGAAGTACAGAGAGACTGGAGAGGTAAGGGCTTAATTGTTACTACCTGCTGATGCAGTTATTTTATTGCACTTATTCCAGATGGCCTGTAACACTAGTGTAAAGCGTATCATAAGTATATATTACAACTGAGGCATCCAAATTATAAATAAATGTTCATTTTAATTTTTGAATGGAATGTGTATAACAAATACACCAGATTTCCGAACTGTAGGCCAGTGGTCACTTGCAGCAGTGTAGTTTCTTATATTCAGTGCTCTGAATATAAGCCAGTGTACTTGGCTTGATGTAGGCATCAGAGAGCAGAGAGCATGAACAAACCTCATCTCTGAGCCTTCAGTCCTGCCTGATGAACCAGATGATTTTCCATACAGCTTGTTATTTCTGCCATACTGCAGACATGGAGAGACATCAGCAAGCAGCTTTTCATAAATGATTTGAACTGCCATCAGATGGTCACCTCATTTCAGTACCAATATTGTGCCCATTAGCACAAGCCACTCACTCACAGCAACCACACCCACGTTAGCAAGAGACTCAAGGACAAGCCTTACGCGATGTAACTCCCGACAGGCACTTCCCTTTGGTTTATGTAACGACACTGCATTCCCCCTTCCAACTCTGGAGGAATAGGCTATTTTCTCATTTAGTCTACATCCCTCAAAAGCCCGGTATTTCAGTGTTTCACACTGAGAGGAAGGTTTTGAGTCTTAACCTTTTCAGAATTAATTGCATTCCTCATATACATCAGAAGAGAGTGCCTGGAAAAATCAATTAGGCCAATAAGCTGATATACTGCCTTAACTCTGAGCAGAACAGGCAGGAAAGGGGAGAGAGTCGGGGCTATTTTCTGTCATGTGTAAATGCAAGAAAGACAATGCAGAGGACAAAGGATCCAAATCAGTGTAAATCATGCTTCTCTCAGCTGGCACACAGGGGCATCACAAGTACTGTATAAGAGCACTAAACCTTAGGCCAGCCCACTGCCATCCTTCCTCTGACCCTTGCAAGACGGTGTAATTGAGAGGTAAAAATACAGAAGGAACGATAAAAATACGGAATGACCCAGTGACAAAACACACTGTAGGAAGATGCTAATCCTCTTCCCACATCTAGAACACCCTGAGGCCAGCAGGCTGAGGACACATGATGCTTACAAAGACGTGGGAGACAGAAAGCTGTGGGAAGGCAAGTCATAAGGCTGGTCCTTGTATTTGCCAAGGAAAATGTCACCACATCTACTGTTTGCCGCAAAGAGCCGAGGATGAGGGTTAAGTGTCAGCATGGGGGGTAGAAAGAGGCAGCCAAGAAACAAGAGGTGGGCAGATGCCTGTGGGGTCTGCCATGAGAAGAAAAAAAAAAAAAAAAGTCTTACAAACCTGTTCACTACAAGTCCCACATTCATAACTGTTTCCAAATGGAAGGCTGTGTGAAAAGCCAAAGCAAACATTCTCAATTCTTTTTGAACCCATCAGACAATATAGGAAAAATATGTGCATTTTATGGTTTGAGGGCACAACCTTTTAATTATGTTTTTGCATTGTCATGTCCAAGACCTTTTTTCTCCTCAAAAATTAATATTTCCTCAAGCAATACAGCTATTTATCTTGGATGAACATGAATTGAAACACAATCTGCCTCTGCAGAGAGGCGCAGAAGAGTTATAACATGACACCTAGGGGAATTCAGAACACATTGCAATGCAATTCTCATTTCTCTAGTGCCTTTTCAACCGAGTTTCCTACAGTTCTCTTAACAGTTTCCAGCTATTGTTTTGCATCTGCCGCACATACATGCACAGGGAGGCACTTGGGGAACAAAAAGAACAAGTGTAGGTAATGGGGAAGGCAGGGAGAAACTGAAACAAATAAAATGTATGTTTTTTTCTCTCTGTTTGACCAAATGAAACGCAGTTTTGTCATAAAAACATAGAATGGTTAAGGTTGGAAGGAGCCTTAAAGATCACCTACTTCCAACGCTCCTGCCATGGGCAGGGACACCTCCCACTAGACCAGGTTGCTCAAAGCCCCATCTAACCTGGCCTTTAAGACTTCAAGGGAGGTGACGACCTATTCCAGTGTCTCACCACCATCTCAGTAAAGTATTGCTTCCTAATGCCTAATCTAAATCTATCCTTTTCCAGTTTAAAGCCATTTCCCCTTGTCCTATCACTACAGACCCTTCTAAAAAGTTCCTCCCCAGCTTTCCTGTAGCCCTTTCAGGTACTGGAAAGCCACCATAAGTTTTCCCTGGAGTCTTCTCTTCTCCAGGCTGAACAGCCCCAATTCTCTCAGTCTGTCTTCATAGCAAAGGTGCTCTAGCCCTTGAATTATCTTCATGGCCCTCCTCTTGACTTAGTCCAGCAGCTCTGTCTCCTTCTTGTGCTGGGAGCTCCAAAACTAGACTCAGTACACCAGGTAGGGCCTCATGAGAACAGAATAGAGGGGGAGAATCACTTCCCTTGACCTGCTGGCCACACTTCTTTTGATGCAGCCCAGGGCACAGTTGGCTTTTTGTGCTGTGAGCTCACGTTGCCAGCTCATGTTGAGCTTCTCATCAACCATTGCCCCATCCAAGACAAGCAAGTGTTCTGACATATAATCACTTCCCTGCAGTGAAGCATGGCTTCACAAGCACAAAGGAAAACGTCAATCAACTGCTTTTGTCACTAAGGACTTAAATCAGCAGCAAGACCTTAAAGTAACTGTTTACAAATGATATTTAAATTAAAATATATTGAGCCACTGCAAGAAAATTCAGGCCCACTTTGGAAAAGACATTATATTCAGAGTTACAACCTAGTGTTCAGACACCAGTTTCTCCCAGTAAAAGTCTTACAGACTTAGTAGCTGGCCAACAAATCACATGGTAACTTCCAAAAGATGCGTAAGAGCAATAAAGGAAGCAAAAATACCAAAGTGCATTTCTACTCAATGTGTAAGTAAGTGCTAAAATGTCAAGAGGACACAGATGGAGGAGTGTTTCCATAATCACTCTAAATATTATTTCACAATAGAGAAGTTTTTATGCACACACAACACCTTTCAAGCTTAAACATGAAAAAAAAAAAAAAGCTTCCTACACAAATTACACAATCTGTCACTAAAATGAACCCGATTCTGAGTGAGTGCCAATAAACAGCCACTTTATCAAACACTGTGCAAGAGCGTACTAGGAGGGTAAACTCCTGGCTTCATCACTCTGGGTGAATTCTGACATCTGCAAAGATTTTAATGAGATCCTTGTGGGCAAAGCCAGCTGGGCCGCCAAGTCTGGGTTTAGTCATGGGTGAAATTGCCACACACGGTAACACTCACAGGACTTGAATGTCCTGCTGTGGCAGGGTGAAAGCTTCCCCCTTGTGACCTCAACATCACTTCTCTGTTGACTAAGCTGAATTTCAGCTGTGCCTTAAAACCCACTGTCCCCAGGTATTGCAACAGGGAAGACAGAAGAATATCCTCTCTCATTACAAGATTACTATTTAAAAATACTTTTGCCTTCAGAGGTTTGCCTGGGAAGTAGTGTATGTTCTGTTATAAAAGGTGCAGAGCAGGAAACAGAAATATGGAATGTGTTCCAAAGGAATCTCAAAAATTTGAAATCTACAAGGCATAAATTTATCAGAGACCTGGGAGAGTTCCCGTTGCACCACTTGCCTGTACTACTGTAAATCCCTCACTTACTCCATCCAGAGGGCTATACTTAGCCACAATATAAAAAGACACATTGCACAGGGCCCTCATCCTCCATAGAATTCACGAAACAGTGTCATCTACTGCTTTTTTGTAATCCAGAAGAAACAAGAAAAATATGTTGTATTTTCTTGTTTGTAAACTACTGAAGCCATTTTT
This sequence comes from Apus apus, assembly GCF_020740795.1. Taxonomy (NCBI): domain Eukaryota; kingdom Metazoa; phylum Chordata; class Aves; order Apodiformes; family Apodidae; genus Apus; species Apus apus. The sequence continues at coordinate 113,766,932 of NC_067283.1, read as the reverse complement.
TGTTTCTGTAACTAAAACCAACCAAACAAAAAATTGAATGGGAAAACAGATATTCATCCAAACTTACACTTCACAAACAAAAGGTCCCAGAATTTATTATTTTTTTTAAAAAAGAAGAAAAACAAAGAAAAATAAAACAATAACCCACTTCAGACAAGCTAGATATAGCCAGGCCAATATTGTTTTTTCTCCATGGCCCAATGTGCATTGGCCACCACCACCCGTGGTTCATTGAGCTGCAGTAGCAAAAGCTCAACTCACCCTTGGCCACAAAAATAGCTGAAAACATACTTACATTATTATTACATTACTTATCACGGATGGTTAGCCTTGACACACCACTGAAAAAGAAGGCAGCTCCAATGGCAGCAGAGAGACCTGGATCAATCCATGTTCCATGTTTATTAGTTTGAACACCAAAAATGGAAACAAGGATCAAACTGATTATCCTGCCATATAAAGCTCCTGTGTACCTGTATGCAAGAAGAAAAAGAGCACTCCTCTTGCCAATGACAATGTTTTCTCAAATGTTTCTAATATGTTGCTTATCCCAGATTATTTTTTGAACTTCTGTAGCAGGTCCATTCCCAAAATAAAAAGCTATAGCATCGTTCCTTAGCATGAGCAGTTATTTAGTGCCAATCTTGTGATTCAATTTACCATACTTGGAAGAAAAAGGACCACCAACATGTCTTTTTAATGTTCTTTAAAGACAAATGAGCATGAACCTTACAGGCCTACAGACAAAAGTATGGGTCACAGACATACACACTGGAGTATTTCAGATTAAAAGACTACACTTCTAAAGCTCCATCCTTATATAATTTCTTAGAATTAAGTCTATCTGCACCCCCTAAACTTAGCAGGTAAAATATTACAGCCATATAACAAATGGGCAAAATGGAGGAACGGGTATTAACAACCTGTCCAAAAGCCAACCAGGAATGAACCTGTGAAGAAGACTCAGTAGTTCTCAAACCAACCATATTCTACACTGAAGAGTGAACCCAAAACTTAGCACAGTTAGGCATATAATTGCTGGTGTGAAACACAGCACTTAATTCCCTATTCAAGGAATAAAATACACAGACAAAAACACCAGCCAATGAACTGGATTTGTGTAGATATTCACCTTCCAAAATGGTGAATTATTATTTATGCAATACCCATATATATGACATATACTATCTGATTTGAGGAGCATCATCTTGCACCATCACACAACTTTTTCCCCGTGACTCATGTGATTGATTAATTTTATTGAGGAATGCAGTTCTAGCAGTTCTAGAACGGTTATAAAAATTAGATCATTGGGTCAGAAGCACAGGAGTGGCTGACAGGCCTGACTATCAATATCTGTTCAGCCAAGGGAAGACCTACGGATGTCATCTATCTGGACTTCCTCAAGGCCTTTGACACGGTCCCCTGCAACATCTTTCTCTCTAAGTTGAAGAGATTTGGGATTGATAGGTGGACTGTTCAGTGGATAAGGAACTGGTTGCATGATTGCATCCAGAGGGTGGCAGTCAATGGCTCGATGTCCAGATGGAAAATGGTGACAAACAGTGTCCCTCAGGGTCCATACTGGGACCAGTGTTATTTAATATCTACATCAACAATTATAGACTGTGGGATCAAGGGCGTCCTCGGCAAGTTAGATGCCAAGCTGGCTGGTGCAGTCAATATGCCAGAAGGATGGGATGCCATCCAGAGGGACCTGGACAAGTGGAGAAGTGGGCCCAGGGGAACCTCATAAGGTTCAACAAGGCCAAGTGCAGGATCTTGCACCTGGGTCAGTGCAACCAGAGATTTGAACACAGGCTGGGGGAGAACATGCTAAAGAGCAGCCCTGTGGAAAAAGACCTGGATGTACTAGTGGATGAGAAGCTGGACAAGAGCCACCAATGTGCAACTGCAGCCCAGAGGGCCAAATGCATCCTGGGCTGCATCAAAAGAAGTGTGGCCAGCAGAACGAGAGAGGTGATTCTGCCTCTCTACTCTGCCCTGGCGAGACCACACCTGGAGTGCTGCATCCAGCTCTGGAGCCCCCAACACAAGAAGGATGTGAACCTGTTGGATCGTGTCCAGAGGAGGGCAACAAAAATGATCAGAGGGCTGGAGCACCTCTCTTATGAAGGCAGGCTGAGGGAGTTGCAGTTGTTCAGCCTGAAGAAGAAAAGACTCTGGAGGGACCTTATAGTGACCTTCCAATACCTGAAAGGAGCCTATAAAAAGTCTGGGGAAGACCTGTTCACTAGGGCATGAAACAAGAGGACAAGAGATAATGGTTTCAAGCTAGAGAAGGGTAGATTTAGGTTGGACATTAGGAAAAAGTTCTTTAACACAAGGATGATGAAGCACTGGAACAGGTTGCCTAGAGAGGTGGTGGAGGGCCCATCCCTGGAGACATTCAAGGTCAGGCTTGATGGGCCTCTGAGCAATCTGTTCTAGTGAGAGATGTCCCTGCTTATTGTAGGGGGGTTGGACTAGATGACCTTTAGCAGTCCCTTCCAACCCAAGACAATCTGTGATTCTAAGTATGCCATGTTTCAGTAAACATTGCTTCTTAAAAACTGACTTTGACAATAGTTTGGGGAGGGTAGGAGATGAATACTCAGGGTAGGGTGAAGGCAGAAGGTTATACGCACAACTATTTTTTTTTAGATTTTTTTGGTATTTGGATTGCATGGTGCTGGATATCCACTCTCCAGCCATGACTCCTTGCCTGCTGAACATTAAACCTCTCAGTATTACTCTAAGACCTCTGCTCTAGTCTACCACAGCTTTCATAAAAGTACAACAAAAGACCTAACTGCAGTTTCCTCCAAAGTCTAGGGTGTTGATGTCCAAGATTAAGATTCAGGCTATTACATGCATAAGAAACAGATGAAAAGTCTGGATCTGAACACATATTTCTACAGTTACAGAGATGGAGCCAGCAGCAGAGACTCTCACTGGGTCCCCAAAGGATTCAAATTATCATCTATACTTGGAAAGTGCAGAGTTTTGGCTACGGTCCTTCCACAGCTATTCTCAGATGATTTTTTTTCATTCTTTTCCACAACTTTAGCAACTCTTTCCAAGCAAACCATCCTGTTCCACCTATATAACCTCCTCCAAGCAATTACAGCTTTGCTATTGCCAAGCTTTCAGCTTTCAATTCAGATTGTTGCTACTCAAGACAGGCCTTTTGTATATGAAGCTCAAACGAAGACAGGTCAGACTTACAGCATGGGAATAACCAGGCCACTGGCAATGGCAGAACCTGCTGTCCAACAGCTGAGCATGAAATAAACTGCCAAAGCAGTGCAGAGGGATGTGTATCCAAATGCTTCATGAGTCCCACATTTAAAAAGATACGTGATCCCCTGTTTCCCGTTTTGAATCAGAAGTGCAGTGGCTGCAACACAGGAGAGATGTGGAGAGATACAAAACATTAAAAGGACCTTTCACAAAAATACAGTTTGTAGGAGATCTCATTTGCCTGAACCTGATAAAAAATCAGCAAGTACATAGGTCAGTTAATTGGAGTTTACATGACAGCTTCAGCACCTGGGGCACTTTCAGGTAAACAAATAATATTTTTTTTCCAGTCTGGTCTCTGTGATGTTAATCTAGATCTAAACAAGGAGAAAATGAAGCCATCCAAGTCAAAGAAAGGCAACTGTACTTTCCCCATTCCTTTCAGTGCTGATAACTCAGGAACTTCCCAGCATATTTGGCTTAAATATGGAATTTAGTTCTGATATATCCCTCAGAAGGGAACACTACTTTGAAGAAAATCCACATTATGAGTAAATATACTTGGATATAACCTCAAGTTACACAAATTCCTTTTGTTCCCAAGTATCAATCACTCAGCTCCCTGAAGGTTTGATATTCTGAAACTTCCTTCTTGAATTGATTTATGCTTAAATATTAAAAGCAAACAAACAAACAAAAAGTTGTATGTATATAATTTACCTCAGTGTCTGTACAGAATGTGCCTGTTTGATGTACATTTTACACAAAAAGTTTGCTTTTCCTTACACCTCCCAATTATGTTGTTTTATTAACTAATAAATGTTGTTTACTAGATCAGTTTAATAATTATTCTACTAAATTAACAAATCTGTTTTATTAATGTTCATATTCTGTCACATAAACCTCCTGCTGGTAAAACCCAAAATTTCCAAAACCAGGAATCACACTGCCTAAAAGTAGAAAACAGGGGAAAAAATCTGTTTAAAGTGCCCATCTTGGCCTTGATCTCCTTGCCCATACATATCATCATAACTCTGTAAAACAGAATCAGCAAACCAAAAATGTATCATTCCTGACAAACATTTCTGTGGGCAAGCACAGCATCCCAAGCTCACAGATGCATTTGCAGTTGGAAAGCTTTGCACAGGAGAGCGCCATGGAGAGCAGGAAGGACTCAGACATTTCCTCTCCCATAGCAGTGTAGACCATACCCAAACCACACCTAAAAGACCTATGTTCAACATGTTCTTAAAGGTCTCCATCAGTAATTACAGGCACCAGTTATTTCACTGTTTTGCCGTTCAGGCTGCCAGTTATTGTGTTGACCATGACCAGCCTTCCTGTACAGCATTACTATTCCTGGATGCTTCCTCAATCTCTGTCATCTAGAGCAACTGCAGCCTTCAAGCAGGTACAACCTCCTTCTTCCAGTTTGGAAAGCATCCAGCATGTTTTGGACACTGTCACAACCTAAACAGTAAAAAATATGAACTCTGTTTCTGGAAGAAAAGAGCAGGAGATCTTTGTGGTATTTGACCCACCTGATCCCTGCTCAGAACTACACAGAAAACTTAAGCTGCAGCCAACATCTAGTGTGAGAAAATTCCTTCCAGATCCCAGATTGGCAACCAAAGGAACACAAGACGCTTCCCAATTTTGTACTTGCTTTTTACATTGATCCAACCACTGAAACAAGAATATATTCCAAATTCATAATGGTCAATAAAAAATAAAAATCTGAGTTACTGCTTTAGAAATCATATGATTGTGGAACCTGCTTATAGCCAAACCTCAAGTTCTATACAAATGTCTTTACTACCAGTAAAGGACTGCACATACAAAAGCCAGCACATCTGAGAGGCAATTTGAAGATTGCAGCAATGCCAAAATAACAGACAGAAACAAGAGAAAGAAGGTTTTTTACAACTAAAATAGACAGTTGAGCAAGAACAAAACACAGAGAATGAAGGTGTATGTGTTGTTTACATACAAGGTTTTGTACCACTGCCTCCTTCCATTTGAAACCAGTATATTTAGCAGAGGCATCTTTCTCCCAGGTGTGAAGGGGAGGACTGCACAGCCACTACAAGCTGCAGGAATACACATCCTGCACCCAGACATGCTAATGGATTCAGCCCATTGCTTCTTTACATTCTTCTCCTGCCTCCCCATGACCTCCTGTTCCTCCTTCTCCCAGGATCATCAAAGCCTGCTAGAAGTGCTACAAAGTGCTACTGAAAACACTGTTCCAGTATAAATGAATGAGGATAAGCTCTGTAAGGAAGCACCATCAAACTGGCATAGCCACATACAGCCTCAGCTAGAGCTGCAGCTCTTGCACTGTGAGACTGAGAGATGGAGCATCCTGCTACACATGGTTTAAGAGAAAAAACATACACTTCACCAAGTTGGATCAGTACAAATGACAACACTAAGCATCTTTTCTTTTTTTTTTTTTTTGTCATATGGTTCTTCTCGGGTATCTTAAAGCGGCAAGGATGCCTGTTACTAACCTGTTGGATCTTCAAAGGTTACTGAAAATAATCTGCTTCTGGAGCACTGACTAAGAAGCTCCAGTTATATTGAGATGAGCCAAATCTAAATGATCCTAATTAAAATCTCACAACTGCAATAATAATTTCCTCTTTAAATTTCTAAGAATGGGAAAACAGTGAACAAGCTGCTTCTTCACGTTTTCTCTTGCACCTTATTACAGCCTCACTAGAGACTTCATCACTAATGCCAGCACATGCATGGTCTGGCAAAGTCCATTGCAATTTGGTGCTTAATTTCCTTCAGATCTATCCATTTTCAACAGGATGTACTCTTTAAAACTTGTAGCCACACCAATGAAAAATTGGCACGAAGACCATTTAGCCTCTAGGTTGGATCAGCCTGACTATTTTTGATTCAGAGACAGACAAAAAAAACCCATGAAATTATCGTGGTTTCAGATGTTTTCCCTTTAGAGCAAAAATAGTTTTGTTTTGAAAAATAACATTTTGCAAGCATTTAGTCCTTAAAATAAAAAAGGAAGTTGGGGTGAAGAAAAATACTTTTTCTGTAGCAATCCAACTAGCTGTAGTCACAAGTCCTGGTGCTGAGTAAATTACAAAGTTTGCTTTTATAAAAAGTAAATACGTATTATAGCAAACAATACTGAACCAGGTATTACAAGTCAAATGACAGTCTAGAATTGGTGTCAAGAATTGAAAAGTATGTCTCCTTTCTATATACTTCTATAAGCTGTTCAGATTCCGGTCACCGCTGACAAGTTATTAAATATTTACCGTTTGTATTATGCAAGATTTATTTATTAACACAATATTGTCATTTTAAGATCCTGGTTTACAGTCTGTGCTGTAGTGGCATGCACCTCTGATGTGTTACCTACTGGTGTTCTTATATAGATGAGTGATCAAATCACGTTCCTCCACTAACAGCAACTGACTGAGGCTGAGAATAATGAAGGTTTTTCATAAATTTCCAGCTTTCCAGTTAAAGAACAGCCCATTTCTTATAGGCTTATGTATCTATAGATAAGGGCTATCCACCTTTTAAATAAAAATTAGGATTCTGAATTGAAAAAGTGCTTGTGTGATACATAACAGTCACGTTTCAGGCTCTTTTTATTTTTTAACTCCCTTTTGTTTCCTTTTTTTTTTCCCTTTAATTTGACATGGTGGCAAATGCCTCTTACTGAAAAAGTTTAAATGTGATTAAATTTCAGCAATTAAAAGATTAAGTGTAATTATTGTCTCTGCATTAATTTTAAACATTCAGCTCTGATACACCTCTGGATTTCTCCATCCCAAATCCTTGTAACAACTAACTGGGAGAGACTGTTAATGATTGTATTTACATAAACATGCTGCTAGTGACTCTCCCCACTTACTTATCTGAGCTATTTCTTGGCTGGTCATTTCTCCCACTCATGACTAGATTGCAAGGAAAGAAATACAGTAAGTATACGGTAACAGTCATCGTACATACCTGCAGGCATTGAAATAAGTAAATAGACTATTGTGAAATGTAGAAACAGACAAAAAAAGAGGAAGAAAAGTGTCTAAAAACACTACCTCCAGCAATTTCCACATGGAAATTGTCTTTTTGTCTTGCTCACATGTATCCCAGAACATCAGTATTTGCTCCTAGGCAGCCAGTGAGGCCCAGATTGATCCCATCTAAAAGTAGGGACTCAGCTGTTGAAAATCGGTCACTGACCTCCAACTCTGCAGCCACCAGAGAGCCCCCGCTGCCTCCTGAGGGAAAGATGTGCAGCATGTGGGATGCTCTCCATGCACCCAGCCTCCCCACCACATGCCATGTTCAGCCAGAGCTCCTTGCAGGCCACCAGCATGAGACAGCAACTTGTGCGCGGCCCAGAATCAAGATCCACTGTTAAGGACCTAGTGTTTTGGTAGGTGCTTAAAATTATGCTGTGTGTCAAAAACAATCCACTGCTTCAATTTAAGTTACTTCCTGACTTAGGCAAATCTGAAGTGCCTGGCCAGTATGAACAGCTAAAGACTTCTTTCTAACTTGTAAATCTATTGCTTCCCCTTTAAGGAGCATGCTATAAAAGGACTAATATTCAGGTAATCAACCAAAGGAAGTTCCTAGATTATACTATACAGCTATAATGCCTAAACCAGATCACATACTATACAGTAGAGACACAGACATTGCAATCCAAATAGATGAAGCAAATTGATCACGTCCTTCTACTAGTTTTCCATGTGCCCATTTTGAAATTAAATCAAAAACGTTTTAAACAGAGCACAGCAGGTGGTGTTCTCACTGGCTGCTTTGCATTCGCCAAAAGCAAAGGAAGTTTTTTAATGAGATGAACTATATTTTAGTTACGCATATTTTTCAAGATAACATAATTCAATATAACATAGTTATATTGAATTAAAAATGAATGTTTAGCTCTTTATTTTAGTTGAGATCAATTTACATTTCTAACTAAATGAAGATACATGCACAAGAAAAAATATTTAGAAGATATTTCAGTAGACTTTTGCAGATAAATTACTAGAACACACAGGCACAATAATAATATATTTTCCAAGCACAGGGTTTTATGCACTCTGTGGATTGTTATAAAACATCTCAGGCAGCACACTTATAGAAAGCCCCAAGCTGAAATTCAGCTTTGTGCAGTTGTGATGATTTGTCAGACAACAGTATCTCAAGCCTTTGTTTCCCTGTATCTCAAAGATTAAAAGTTCATGGGCAGAGCACATCTACAAGAGATAGATGAAACTGGGAGTAGTTCGGTCTTCACAAAGCTTAGATCAGGTCTTGTCTGTGAAAACTTAGCTCTGGGACAGTTCAAACCCAGGTCAAGTTTTTGCCAAAGCCCCAAAGGGAGCCAAAAGGACAGCTAGCTTGGAGCCAGTGGCTACATATTTAAAGCAGTAGCCTATCTTCACAGCTAGGTAGAAAAAAGAATAATCCTTCCAAGTAACCTTTTAAAGCTTTGACAGTTTAATACATAAATATATATGCATATATCCTTAAATTGTGCACCCTGCCCATGGAAACCCTGAGCATTTGGAACAGAAGCATTAGTCAATATGATTAAAAATTAGAAAAAGAAAGATAGCTCTGCCAGATTCTTGGCAAAACATTATCTACATGGTGATTTCCTCACAGAGAGAAAGGTGATGAATTGAGGAGAAGCAAACGCAGGCCAAGGGGCAGAAGGGCACTTAGGAAGACGGCTTCACCTAATCTATGGGCTGGAGATTAGATACTCAGTTCCAGTCAAAGGAATGGTACTCAGGGTTATGTTGTGGGTGTGGAAGATATCGTGATGGGTTCTTTCCAAGTTTAAATGCAGACTGGTTTACACAAGATTATTTTTGGTTAAAGTCACTGTGACATAGTTTCTTTTAGTTGCCTGATTATGTGACTTTAAAAAAAAAAAAAATAATTAAAAAAAAAAAAAAGCATGGTTCTCTCAGATCAGTTTCTTTCCTGCGTTTTTTTTTTTTGTTTGTTTGGTTTTTTTGGGTTTTTTTGTTGTTTTTTTTTTTTGCCAAGTTCTAATCAAATAAGGACTGTGACCTGAGCAGGATCTTCCAGAAATAGTAAAAAAGAAGTCTGAATAAGAGCTCATGGTCTGAAGTTACTGTAAAAAAAACAGTATTTAAAAAAAAAAAAAGTATAAAGACAAAAATATATCAACAGAAAAGCTCTTGTAAGTACTAAAGCCCTGCAAAACACACACTGTTCTCCCAGTTTCAGGTATGATCTGGCAAGGTGCTAACTGCTCCATGAGCTTCCACAGTCAGCGAGGCACCACTTCTAAACAACCTAAAATAACTCTTAGGAGGCATTTTCTTTATGTCTGACACTAAATCTTTGCTAGCTGATCTCAAGTTTAATCCTATAGTATCTTCCAACATACTGTGTCTTGCTGGTTTATGTTGTGGCTTGTTTTGGTTTTTTGTTTGTTTTTTTCTGAAAAGTAATAAGGAACTATGTGGGGTTTATATGATTAAGTAGTTTATGCAAGAATTTTGTAATGTACTAAGAGAAAGCCAAACCTTACCCAATAGTAGAAGTGGCTGTCAAACACAGAGCTCCAGCTCCATAATTGTTAAAATAATAATTGTTACAAACCTGACCTCCCACAGAGAGGTTTGGAAACTGTGGAGTTTACACAGGACTAAGGGAGTCACACATGGGACTCTCTACTGCTCATCCTGCTGGTTTGAAAACTGGGGTTTTGTTAGGATGTCTCATTGCAGTGCTCCACCGAGTTCCAACTCCTTTACGAGACCTGGGAGCAAATCTAGAGCACAACGAAAGAAGGCTGGGCAGTGGAAAGCCTCTCTCTAGAGCTGAGAAACTCCGTTTTCCCTACCATCCTTACCCGCTTCTTCAAAGGTAGAAGCAAAAGCTTAGAGTGAGCTTCCTCGAGGTGCCTCCTCCCCTCAGCGAGATGCTGAACAGACACGGCTGCAAACCGAAAAGCCAACATCCTGCCGCTAAGAGGAGCTAAAATCCAGTTGTCATCGATGGCATGGACCTGCTACAGCACCGTCCAATTGCAGGGATCCCTCCTGCTCCTGCCGGAGGTCAGATTTCACCCCTGCTACGCCAACAGAAAACCCAAGAAGCAGGATGCTGCGCCCAGAAACGAGCAGGACTAGGCAGAGGAGAGGGAGCTGGATATGCACAGCTTTCCAGGACTAAATGAAATGCACTCTTTCTGACCCTACGGGGAGAGAAAATAGTGCAACCCTACAGGAAAGGTGCACATCTCTGTACCAAGCTGTGGAGAGCACCCAGAGACTTGAACATGTGCTTTGGCCAATAGTTATTCTCACTTGTAGCTCCAAAAGTTTCCCTTCTCATATTTAAAATACTAATTGTTTTCCTCCCAGTATCATGAGGTCGCAGATGACGAAGTGGTTGCTTTTCCCTGAGGCATATATCCTTTTGTTGGCTCAGAGTAGGGGCTGCTGAAAGTTCTGTGGCCAGCCCACTGGTCTACAATTGAGCAACATTCTCTCCAGGAGGGAGAGAAGAAAAAGTATACAATAGTGTATATAAAATAGAGAGAGAGAGCATGCATAAAACATACTGGCAAGTCTCCTTAAGAAAGGGCAGAAGAAGGGGGCACCAATATCCTAAAGAAAGAGCATCTCAACACTTAAAATTGTCTGCCAACTCCTCAAAAACAGAGGAAAAAAGGGAAAAGTATGACAAGCAGATACTCACTAGACAATCTTGCAGAAAAAACCCAAAATTGCACAATTTACTATAAGTGCAGTAGAAAAGCTCTGAAGGTTTCCTTCCTCCACATAGAACAACATCCTTTTCAGTTATAACCAAAGCATAAAATTGAAAATTAAGAAAATGTTCAAAATATGGGAACCTTTTTTCTATAACCTTTTTGTTCCAATGGCATGACCCTCCCCAAAGCCATACAATACCAAATGGAAACTCCAAAGCCTATCGTGACTTATCAGGACAGCTGAGGCTCCAGGCTGACCTCCACTGGTCAAAACTAGGGATAATTGACTCTCCAGGTACATAGTCAGGTCCACAAAATTTTCTGTACCTATTCATAACATCTAGGACATTTATTCTTCATGCATCTGTTCTTCTTACAACAGGCAGAGATCCCTTTTTTTGCCCTGGGGCAAAAAATACATATGGTTATGGTAATAGTCTCCTAATTGTTCTTTCCATTGCAACAGCTGAAAAGTGTCCTGGTGCAGAGGTGTGGAGGATGATCTCCACCTGGTTCTGCTGCAGGGCATAGGAGCAAGCTGTGTGTGGTAATAAAAGGGTCAATCACTAGCATGGAAAAATGGAGAAAAACTGATGAAACCTACTTGTGACAGCCCTCCATAGATTGCAGATAAATGGATAAGCACCCCAGCCTAACAGGTACATGTCACTACGTTGACGTAGTACCATTGGAGTTGAGCAGCAGTGGGAGGGGAGACCAACTCTACAGGTAAGAGCTTTAAAAAACAAACACACAAACAAGAACAAACCCACCAAAAACAAAACACAACAAATCCAAACAAAAATGTGTCTTCTCCATTCTAACATACCTACCAACATTACATACATATATGTACTTTGGAAATTCACGTTTGCTCTACTCTTTTGTATATTAAATAATGTACCAGCACGTCAGATTCACTCTTCCATTCAGCCAATTACTGAGCTTCCCTCATTAGCCACAGAAAATTTTATATAATCAAGAGAACTGTATTATTTACTTACAGGGATGAGCACAGCTTCCAACAGCTTGCTTGTTTTTCTAAGGGATTTTGGAATTGAATTTAAGAACTGCATATGTAATTTATTAATCTTTATATTTAGGGAAACAAAGGGAGCTCCCAGAAGACCTCCAAGCATTCCAAGTAGGAGGGTTGGAATAAAGGCCAAGATATTCCTGTCCAGTAAGTTCTCAACCTGATTCAAAGGAAGGAGAAAAAATGTTCTGACCATCCTGCCAATGGCATGAAACATTGCACCATCTCCTGCAAAACGTGATACCACAAAGCAACCTCCATACAAGAAATAAATCTTTCCTTGTAGTTTAGGAAGCTCAGCTAATTAATTTAAAGCTGCTCCCACGAGACATGAAGTTCTCTTCTTGCACATCTCACAGGAGTGGTGGAACCAGCAGGCAGACACTGGTGTGATCACACATAGGAGAACCCTCTACAATGCACAGCAGTTACCACAGGCACTCGGGGCCTCAGGTTACATCCAAATATCATGACATGTTGGCCTTAATGAACACTTCTAAAAGACTTGGCTGAACCAGAGCTTTGCTCACTGTATCTATAACTACATCATCATTTATTATGTGTCAACCTACAACCGTGTCCATTTAGATAATAATTGAGATAATTTATAAGTAAATTTATTTAAGTAAAACTGTGAAAATTGATGCTCATCTGGAACAACTCAAAGAACAACAAATCACAAATGCAGAATATAATCTGGCATCTGGAATAGTAATTGAATTTTCTGCTTGATTCCTCAGCAGGCAGCAAGGATTAGAGCAATCTCATGTTTTAACTTTTATCTTCCAGACAACAAAAAAGCTGTCAACAGATGGGTGGCAACTGAATAAAAGCTGTGACAACATAATTACCTTAGCCCAGGCTTACTGTTACACAGCTTTTTGTCAATATTAGAATCTGGACAGAATAAGAGATTGTAAAATGCTCAAAAAACTGCCTGGCAATGAATAGTAAGGGTACACATCAAGGATCACCTGCAAAGAAACCTAAACAGGCATCATCTTGGGGGCAGTGGATAGGAGAAACTCATCCTCCTTAAACAGCCTGAGTGAGCACACAGGCCCTCTTACTCGTCAAGCTCCTTTTTTCATCCTCCTCCTCTTCTTTTTGTTCCTTAATCTTGTTCTTCTTCTCACTACAACTAGCATAGATCTTAACAAATCCACCAGGTGGCTCTACTAAGCACTGGTGGTATTTCCGGAGAGGAAGAATGCCAGGGTCAAAGTCCAGCCAAGCTTGAAAAGTTGGTCCACAGGGTGCTGCAGACTGAGAAACTGGGTATGGAAGAAGAAGAATCCCAGCAGCCATTCCCAGGCACAAGAAGCTCAACACCTGGAAGTACACTCAAAGGGAATATGGAGAGACTTCAGCTGTGTTGTGCCTTAGGATTAGAACTACAATTATCACATATATAGTATTCTATGTACTAATCAAAAGTTTAATAATGCTATTTTTACCTGCAAGGTTGTTTAGCTGCAACAAAACCCATCATTTTCCAAATTATTTTTAAAAAGCTAATGTTGAAGGTGTTGAAACTCAGAGAGAAGTAGCTTAATTTGAAGTAGAAAAATTGTTTCATTTACTGCATTTACTTTGCATTATATTCTAATTAATTCCAAACCTGCATAAAAACTAAAAACGAATAGATGTGTTTTTATTGTTTTCTCTCCCTGCCTCACTTTTTCCTAAGGGAAGGATATACTGAGATGATTGTTTTAAAGTAATACATGCACATCACACTGCATGTGTGTGGTAATAAAGGCAAGCAAGTGCTCCATGTGCTGGAAATGAAAGGTGGCACATTTTCGTGATAGGATCAGGATTTAGCCAGTCAGCAAGAAAATGTGTGACCTAAAGAACAAGTTTCATCTTTGCAAATAATCCAGTGGTCCATGTCAAAATAAAGTGAAGCTTCCTGAAAATCTCAAACTCTGGAATACAACAAATTACCCTTGTAACATTATGCTGGGTAGAATGAAACTTATGAATACAAATAGTTTTCTTGAGAAACATAGCCTACCATCTTTCAACTCAGAGTTTATCCACTGTAAACTGTGTTAGTTAATACCACAAAATATGCAAGAAGCAAAATTTCCCTTGAGCCCTGCTTTCATTGAAACAAAAATATTTCTGGTTACCTGTACTACATTGAGAGACAAAAATTATTGAATGCTGCCAAAAGTTATTGAATGCTGCCAGAAGTCATGCTGATAGGAATTGTAGCTAGCTTTTTCCTCTAATGACACTAGGAGAAGTTAGGAGACAGAATCCACTGCTCTTTAAAAAAAAAAAAAAAAAAAAGAAAATTCTGAAAGGAGTGTTAAAAGGGCAATGTTTACTGTAAAACAGCAACTGAAGTGAACCCATTGTCTCCTGTGCACAGTCCTGTCCATTACACAATACTTTGGCTTCAGCAATAAAGCCAGCTTCAGAAGGCCTGACCTCTTCCCTACCCATGTAATCTCACCTTTCTGCCACAAATTTTTACCTTCTTGGTGTTGTCACTGAAGCTGTTTGGGGGACTGCACTCTGAGGTGCTCCACAAAAAAGATTTGGGTGTCTCCTCCGTTGGCGCCAGCTGAAATTGTAGTAAGGAAAATACACCCCAAATACTTTCACACAGCATATGTAAAGTCATTGTATCAGGTCACACACAGACAAAAAAATGTTGCCAATTTTCCCAACCAAGTTATACCTACATGTGGAAAATACCATCATCTCTGGTTTCTGCATTGCTAGAGAGATTCAAGCCAGAAGAAATTCAGAGATCAGTGAAAGTGATCAGGGAATTACCTTAGGAAAAATTTACTTAGTAGAAAAAAGTGGATTGGGATTCAAAAGACAGGGTATTTATTTCTAGCTCTCTAATTGATCTCCAAGTCAAATACAAAGAAGGATATTTAGGCAAGAAGAAGTGAAGATTGTGATACTTGGACACCACTACTGAGTGGTCTTGCAATAAAAATGAGCAGAAGACACGACATTAAAAGCAACTCCTTTTTGGTAGACATGAGGTAATATTCAAAGATCAAGGTTGTGTCATACTGGAAGGAATAAAGTAAAGGTAGCCAAGGCTGAAGGTCACCTCTATTTTGCAACCAGGAACAAACAGTTTTTATTTGTTATTATATGTTTTCAAATGGTTAATATGTAAGCACCATTGAACAGGGGCACAGTGCAGCAATGCCTGCAGCAACAATGGAGAGCTCAGGCCAACCACAGAAGGAGCTGACACCTATTAAAGACCTATAAAACACCTCTGCTCTTTCCTTCCAAATATCCCTCTCCTATTCAGCACCAATACAGAAATTTATTTTTAACAACTGATATGAATAGCTAATAAGCAAACAGTAGATGCTTTGTCTATTTGTTCACTTTAATTTAAAACAAAACAAGTCTGTGTTGTGTCTAAGTGATTACAGGACATAAAGTATGAAGGATTACATATCCACTGATCTGATAACACTTCCCTACTACTCCCCCAGCAACAGTGTTGAAAGAGACAACCCTAAAACCCCACAACCCTTTTCTTCCACTTCCACACAGTACATACCCAAAATATCATTCTTTTCTCTGCCTAAAAAAATCCAAAATGACCTCTGTAAACAAAGCCATAGAAAGAGGACAGTAAATCCATGGTGAAGGTAGCCATCAGGCAGCAGAAGAAGGTTTGCCAGGCCAGCGTGATGTCCCAAAATAAAGACACTTCCTCCAGAGTGAATAAGAGCCCACTGATGGGGGCACGAAATACTGAAGCTGTCCCTGCTCCTGCACCAGCCGTAATGACACTACACCTGCATCAAGTAAAATAGTCAAGATTTGAATGATACAGTGGCAAAAAAAAACACTAAAAAACCTTCCAGAAATGTTGTTTCACATCAAAGCTGGGTTTATGAGGCTGAATGTATAGACCTGATGGTCTATTCTGGGGTTATTATAACATTTTTTGTCTTTAGGATTTGCCTGTCTCAACCTCTGGCCTTGACAAAATCCAGAATCCTGTAGCGTTGCATGGAGACCACCACGCTGTGCCAGCGAGCTGCTGTGCCAGCACCAACCAGCCTAATACCAGGCAGGCCTCCCACTTCACCCCCTCGAAACTGTGCAGTCACAGGGGCAAAATGCTGCAGGAAAACAGGTAAGAAAGTTTGGGATTCATGAGAGAATGAGAGTACAGCTGCAGTTCCTGTAGGCTTAACATGTCTCTTCAGTCTGTAAATACCTGAGAAATCCACTGGGAACATACATGCCTTGTCTCCCTCTCTCCCTGAAAAAGTGTGGAGCAGACATACAACCCCAAAGAGCAATAAACTTCTGTTTCTGTGAGCTGCAATAGGAGCTCAAATGGCAGGGGTCAGCACTGGGAGCCAGTAAAGAAAAGAAAAAAGAAAATAATATTTTAAAAGTATGTAAAAAAATACAGTACTGTTAAGAAAGCCATTAATGGACAGTCTTCTTTAATACATTTACTATTACTTATTTTCTCACACACACAACATGATTTTCTCTCCAAAGGGCCCATTTAATTGTACAAAATTAACATCCTGCATCAGACCAATGTTACATTTTGTAAGGAAGTTTGCAGTGTACAGAACAGAGGGAAGGATATGGAAAGAGGAAATAAATTTATTATTGTACTCTACCTTGGAAAATTGTATTTAAGCCCAGCCTTTTTTGGGGAATACTGGGGTGATGCTAAGACATTTAATGCACTCAGCTCTAGTGCTCATCCACTTACAAACTTGCATCCTTTGGACATACCATCTGAGACCTCAGGGATAACTTGCAGAAATGCTGAGCATCCAGTACTAGCTGAAGTCAACAAATATACAAAACACTTGAGTATTTTTAATATTAAGAAATGCCAAGTTTGTGGTTTGGGGGTTTTGTTTTGTTTTCTTGGAGTTGGTTTGGTTTGGGGCTTTATATATATATATATATACATACATACATATAAACAAACCAGACTGGAATAATCTCCAAACATTATGGGGGCCTTTTGACTTCTGTGTGGTATCTACAAATTTTGTCAGTAGAAATATTGGTAGAAAAGATGATAATTGAGAAAATATAAGGAACAGCTTAGAGAGTTCAGGTGTCAAAGCCCTTACAGAGCCCCTCTCTGTTACAGGCTGTGGAGGAGTCCACCAGTTAAGCCACACAGGTAACTTTACATCTGGTATTTCCCAACTCACAAGTGCCGAGTTAGACACTCCTGTGCATGGATTTTTACTTAGGTGTTGTACCTGCACAGGGACATGTTTCCAGCAGCATGGACCTCAAAGGCACTCAAAAGCCAAGCTTTGCTTTGACGTCTCCAGCTTCTTGCTGCAGCTAGTTGTATGTGCTACGTGTCTCATTGGTAGTATCAACAGTGACACGGGGCCCCTCCTACAGACCTGTTACAGCTGCTTGATGGAAGGAAGACTTAAGATCATTTAGCATCCTAATGCTTGCTGAGTTACTGCTGCTCTGCTTCTGACTATACTTGGAGAGGGTACCTCTCTTAAGCCTACTTAATAACTCCAAAAGAAACCGGGGGAGTCAGAGCCTTTCATTCCAGTCTTTGCAAAAGAAGTGAGGTCTCACTTAAGACTGAAGTTTGTCTCTCCTGCTCACCAGCCCTCTCTGTGAAGGGGACTTCCACGTAGCCTCTCTCACTGGATGGCTCCTCACTGCAAGCTAACACTTCTTTTTAATTTTACTGTAACTTAATTGTGCAGAGAAAAAACAAAAGTTCTTGCTGTATTTCTTAGCACAATCACCAGTTTCTTCCATGAGTAACCTTTTGTTTAACCAGCACGTCTCAGTTTTATTTAAATGACTGAACTTAAAAGGCTAAAGGCAATCCTGTGTGTTCCCTCTGGTGGTTTTTTATTTCATTTTAAGCTACATATAGTTCACAGTGCCTGTTCATTTGAATTCTTTGTGTGTCTTTAGGAAATTAACACATGGGAGTCTGTCTTTTTCATTGCTTAAAGAAGAAAACAAAACCAAAACCAAAACAATACTGTATAGGGTTTGTATGTCAACATGACAATAAATACCATTCAGTAGACATAAATGGGTTTGTAATTTCTTTATCTGAAAACTAATTTCACTAATTTCAGTAGAAGTGTTCACAAGGGAGCAATTACCAGTTATCTCACAGCCATGCACAAGCAGAGAAGGGCCAGATTAAAAAAGTGTCACAAACAATTTACTTTTTCAAAACTACAAAAATAAAGCAAGGCCTTCCTGTGCACATTGTGCAATCACCCATCATCTCTTTTTTCCTGGGCCAGCACCAGGAAATTTGAGGATAAAGCCTAGGTCTAAAAATCCTGCCTTTTTCTCCCTTCTCACACAACAAAGAAGGCAATGGGAAAAGATCTTCAGTATTAATGAATTCTTTCATTCAACAAAACAACTTGTGACCTTTCTTCTAATTAAATAACTTTAAAGTTCTTTAATTAAACAACTTTATTTTAATTAGAGTGTGTGGCCTTTTCCCCATTCCAAAGAAACAACCAGCAGGAAGGCTGAAAGAATGCTGGAGCAGGCACCTCCATTTTCCTTGCAGATGCAAAGGGTTTGCCAGCGACTGGCTGGACATCCCCAAGGCACCAAGGGCTGCTGGTGGGGTGGCCCCCCAGAGCCCCACAGGTCTGCCCAGCACCTCCTTATCAGCTGAATTCTGAAACCTAGTGAAGATCGGGAGGTGGATGCCAAGGGTGTCCAACTGCAGGTGGCTCAGGCCACAACCCAGGAGAGCACTAAAAGTGATGTTGTCTAATTGAGAGCACTCTTCAGTAAATTATTCATAAATCAGCCATGGCTAAAGGCTGGGGAGGACAGAGCTTTAGCAAGTAAACAGCAGCAAAGCTAGATTGGTTTCAGCAGATCTGAACGTGGGAAATGTTGAACACATCTTTTAAGTATGCAAAGTCCCATTGACATTAAGCAGAAGGCTACTTAAAGACATTTAGATTTGTGACTTAAAGACTTACATGTGTCTTTTGCAAGGAGTGTTATGATGATAGACCATGAAATGCCTTTTGAAGTACTGCGTGTTAATGTCTTCCCTAGTGTGGTGACATGTCAGACTATAGCCCATCATTTCAAATACCTGTTCCCAGGTTAATGACCATGGCATGCAGAACAGCCTTACTTCCAACAGAAGATGTGTAATGATTTAAATTATTACAGTGTGTTCCCAGGCAGCACTTCAAACAACATTTAAATAGGGGAAAAAAAAAAATTACCCAGTGATTTAGTGAAACAAGAAATCTATTCACTGTATAATCTTGGAAGACTTTTCTACAAGACTTAAATTAGGAGCCTTAACAAATGTCTCATAGGCTTTTAGCAACTTATGTGTGTTTATGTTTAATAAAAATGGTGGAGGGTTCCAGCTAAATTAAATTAAACTATTTCTTATTTCCTATGTTTTGAAAAGGCATCACATTAATACCATGATGACTTTCTTCATGGAAATATGATTCAATTCTTTGGCTCTCACATCTCTGTAACCTCAGCACAAAGGAAAAAAAAAAATCACAGCTGCAGTCTCTGAGCTCCTGGAGACAAATGTCTGAGAGCAAAGACAAAAGAAACCTAAAGGGAGAGCTAAACCTTGGTAATCATTGTCTGAAAGGCTTGTGGCTGCCTCTGACTAACCACGTGCTCCTATTTTTGAACATCTGAGTCATACCCTAGGGTGCTGCACCTCCCTGCAAATAAATAAATAAATTTAAAACCACCGAGTAACAGAAAATGTGAAAAGGTGGTGGGGAGGAGCAGAGGTTTGGTCAGGGCAGTGTAGAGGTAGAGATGAAACCTCAAGGATGAATACTTTCCAAAACCAAGAAGGATCAAAAATAAAACAGCAAACCAGCCAACAATTACCTATACTATATTAGCAGAGACCAGTTTTACCACCTCCTCTCAAGATATGGTTCAATATTGGTAATAAAGTGCAGCAAGAGTCTCTTCTAAATGATGGGAAAAGGAAACAATGTCACCAAAACAGAAAAGCCCAAAATCTAGCCCCAGTCCTTACTAAGTTTGGCTGTGCTGCAACACAGTAAAATTTAAGAACTACCCAGACCTACAGAGTGGGACTGGGCAACCCTCCTCTCCCCTTCTCAAAAAGCCACAGACCAAAATAGGGCAATGGGGGTTCCCTTCGTTTTTATAAAGCAAGTGTGAATAAAAACATTGTCCTTCTAAAAGACTATAAAAGACTTACCTAGAAACATAATATTACACTATGGCATGACCAACAAGTAGCTCCAACCAGACTTCCAAGTGGCCACCTGCAGAGCTTGCAAAGCAGCACCTGGTTTCTGAGGTCACCCTCAGCTGGCACCGGCAGCTGCCGTGTTTGTAAGCAGAAAACAAGGACCCCGAGGGCTTGGTCATCCACAACCACACACCTTGCACAGCCACTTACAGCACTTGCCCAGATGGCTGTAAAGATGTTGCCCCAGTTGCACACAGCCACTTTAGGCTGGCTTTACTTTCATACAGACTTTGCCTAGGTAAAAGCCATTTTACAACCTGCAGGACAGGATGCTTTCAGATAGAAAACTGACCACGGTTGCCCAGATAACTGCTTGCTGAGCCTCACAGGGAATCGTACTAGGGAACCAAGTACTTTAAAAACACAGCAAGAAAAAAGTGTTTCTTCACTGCATGACATGCATAGTTGTGCTAATGCAAAGCAGGGGACAGCACAGGTGAAAAGAGCTATCAATGCAGGGTATTTTTCCAGCCAGTGCAGACACTAAATCAGGCATTGCAAAACCACACACTCAGCCTCACAGCTTTCATCTTTGTCTGCTATTTCTGACCCCAAATGGATCATGGGACCTTCTAGCCCACAGAAGAGCTGAGGCTACAGCCAGCACACATGAGACCAATGTCCCTAAAAAGGTCTTGAAGTTAAAAAGATGTTGAATAGAAGTGCCATTCAAACACCCAATGATTTCTGGCAAGCCAGAGGGTGACCCTGCTAGGAGAAATGGAAAGGGAAAGGGGAAGGAAAGGGGAAACAGAATTAACAACCATTAGATGTTGATGTGTTAGATACATCTATGGATTTATCTTTCAAGTCCACCTTGCTCTGTTCATGAACAAACTTTCCCAGAATTAACCTATTACATAGATACCCACACAACTTCTGGGTAAGTACAAAAATCCAAGATTCCAACCGTGTTGCGAGATGCAAAACTGAAAGTACTGAGAGAAGAAAATGACTGATAGGGCCCCTGCCATCCCCCCAGTGCCTGCAGCTGACCAGCCTCTTTGCACAGGTTCTCTGCAGGGCAGGTATGGGTGAACGTATCTGATTTGTCCAAATAGTTTATTTTATATAGCTTAAATCTGGACTTTTATTACCCTTGTCACAGCAAGCTCCCTTTTCCTGCTGTTGCTGGATTTCAGGGGAAGTTCAGCAAAACATTAACTTTTTCTCTCACCTATGCTGTTAATTGCCTGTCTACAATTAAAGTGAACACAGCAGGACAGTAAATGACAGAAAGGGATGATGTTTTAGCCTTGCAGCCTCATAAAAGCACTGATCTGGGCTGCCAGCAATATCCACATAGCACAGCTAAAATATCAGGCTAAAACCAACAGTAACTTATACAGACCGATGATCTTTGGCTTAGACCCCTTCCAAACATCCAGTTTTCACAAGTTACTCCAGCTGCCACTTGTATTTATTTTATAAACACCACATGCTAAGTGTAAATTGCATAGCCACCACCACTGATTTCACCCTAGACACTTTTATACAAGTTACGGGCAGTGGAATCCAGCTTTAGGCTGAAGGCCAAGACAGACCTCTCCAGTTGGGTTGTATAATGGAGGCTTTTTTTTTTTTTAAATAAAATACTGAATTAACCAGTATTTGGAAGAGCAAGAGATTTGGTTATTACAGCATTATAGGCTTGTAGCACTTACCAGCGTGGAGCCTGAAGAGAGAACCACCATGGCCAGCCCAGACCCAAGCGCACACAGCCACGTCATGTGGAAGTTGCCATCCCGTCCAGTTGACAGAGAGATTACTACATCAACATCCATATACCAGGTCCTGCTTTTCAGTGATCTTCTGTCCCACAGATTTCTGCAGGCAGAAGGTGTACCAAAGGGAAAAACCAAAACAAGCAGTGCAGGTTCTTTAGAAAGCAGGAGTGAGAAACAGTAAGGTCAATGCTGACTTCTTGAAACAAGTCATGCTTTTTTCCAAGACTTTCTCATCTCTAAAAAAAAAACACTATAAAGGATACATTGTTACTCATCAAGGCCCTTCTCAGGTCAGAAGCAGAGTTAAAGGACTTTAAGAGACGAAAGAACAGGCACAAGAAAATGCTAGTGTATCTAGGAGACATCTTGCCTGAATGGCAAAGTCTTACCTTTATGTAGATACTAGATCTATGTAATTTATTAATTTGCAACTATTATTACCAGACACATTATATAAAGCTGTTTCCTGCTTTATTCTAGCCAAAAGGGCATCTCCCATACTAGGCCTTCTCACATTTAAAAAACATGTTTCAGTCTCCCTGTGGTTTTGGTTTGTGTGTTTGTCCTCGGGCTGGGGGCAGCCGTGCTGTCTCCAGAACCCTCAGTCCCCACACACTTGGCTGCCTTCACCAATTCACACTTGGCTGTCTGTGCAGGTCAGACACATCCCTTGGGTTTCTGAGGTCACAGCGCTACAGCTGCCCACCACAGCCTTCCCAGCAGCAGGTCCCAGCAAGGCTTTTGTGGGTGCACCGTGCAGCACTGCCAAACAGCAAGGAAAGTGCATGAAAATGAGCTTTGCTCATCTGCAGTTGAAGGAGGTATTTAGATGGGAAGGTCTTCCAAGGCAGGAATTACACATTTGTGCTGATGTGGGAGCCTGTGAGAGCTTACCTCCTGACCCCTTGTATTAGTTCAGTACAATAGGACAGATTTTATCATACAACAGGACCAACAGTGTGTGTAATGGTTGTTGTGATGCCCTGGAGTCAAACTGTGGTTCCTTTCTATATGTTCTTTATTTATGCATTAGTGTGTATATATAAACACATGCATGTATATACACACAAATGCATATATACATGTAGGCATGGGTATTCATCCACTGTTTATATATTTTATAAATATACGCAAAGTCTGTATATAAGAAACCCCAGCAAAATAATTCTCCAAGAGGATTATATATGCTTTCCTCATGGAAAACCTAAACTTGCTCATTTCTTGGATATTCCCTCTGATATATTCAGCCTGCATCTGTTGGAAAGGACAAATCATCCCTTGCATTTCTGAGGATTAAGATTTGACCTTCAGTTGTTGGCATTATTTCATTATCTTGCTTCCACAGAATTGAGGAGGACACATCCATGTCTCCCATGTTCTGGAGCCCCCAGAACTGGACACAACACTCTAGATATGGCCTCACCAGTGTCGAATAGAGGGGAAGGATCACCTCGCTTCACCTGCTGGCAACACTTCCTAATGTAGCACAGGAGGCTGTTGGCTGAATGGCAAGACAATCATCTGATCTATCAAGTGCTGCTTCCTTCCAGTTTTGTTTTGTCTGCAAGTTTGCAGTTTCCCATCGTCTAGGTTATTAGTGGTGAAGTCCGACAATGACTGGCCCCACTTTTGACTCCTAGGGTACATCCATAGTGACCAACCTCCAGCTGGACTTTGTGCCACAGATCATAATGTTCTGAGCCCAACAGCTCTGCCAGTTAAATCCATCTCAGTGCTCACTTATCTAACCCATACACCATCAGTTTGTCTATGAGGATGTTACAGGAGACAGTGATTAAACCTTGCTATTATAATCAAGATAAACAACATTCACTGCTCAAGTCATCTCATTGTATGTGGTTGTAAATCCATGCAAACCAATGCTGAGTGTGCCAAATCACCTTCTTGTCCTTTGTCCATTTAGCAATGGTTTCCAGGATTATTCACTTTATCACCTTCCTGGCATCAAGATGAGGTTAACCGGCCTGTAGTTCCCTGGATACTTCTTCTCCTTGAAGACAGGAGTGACACTGTCTTCTTCCAGTCCTCAGGAACATCTCCTCAGTTGCCATGACCTTCCAAAGACAAATGAGAGTGGCCTCAGTGACATCAGCCAGATCCCTCAGAGAAGGCATTGAGAACTTCGGCCTTTTTCAAGCTCTTTGTCACCAAGACACATACACAGTTCAACAACTATCCCACATTTTTCCTAGTCTTCCTTTTGCTGCTGATGTAACTGTAAACACCTTCTTCCTTTCTTGTTGCCCTTCAACATCCCTCGTCAGATTCAACTCCAGGTGCACTTTGGCTTTCCCAACCTTAACCTTATACACTCAGACAGTGTCTCTGTATTCCTTCTGGGTCACCTGTCCCTGCCTCCACCTCTTGCATGCTTCCTTTTTATGTTTGAGTTTTGTGAGGAGCTTCTGGCCACTGTTTGCTTGACAGTCTGCTCATCAGAATGGACTATTCTCCACTATGGGGAAGATAATCCCTGAAAACCAACCAGCCCTCTTGGACCCCTATTCTTCCCAGGATGGTCTCCATTGGGATTCTTCCAAGCAGGTCCCTGAACAGACCAACATGCTCTCCTGAAGTCCAGAATTGTGATCCTGCTTTATGACATTACCTTCTTATCTCAGGATCCTGCCTACCACCATCTCATGACCACTGCTGTCCCCAGCCTTAACATCCATGGCCAATCTTTCCTTGTCTGTAAGTATGAAGCCTAACAGAGCACGTCCCCTCATGGGCTCAAAAAGCTCAAAGCCCCTTTCTGACAAGAAGCTCTTCAGTATTCATACTACATACCACAGATATCAAAAACCAGGCTAAAATTTTCCCATCCACTTCTCTCTACAGGTAAGAAAAATGAGCAGTCAGAGTCAGAGATGCCTTAACATTTATATTGGCTTTAGCCTTTTAGTGATTTTTACCACCACCATCCCAATTATCACAGAGATGATGCTACTCATCAAGAAGAAATTAAGTATTCCACAATAATCTTTGTGCGACATTAGCAAAACACAGCTGCTCAAGACACAGAAGGAAATAACATATCTGATACAAGGTCCACATTCAGTAAGTGCCTTAAGAGAAACTTGGCTGTCCATTCCCTTGGACATCAACAATACCTAAAGCAGCATGTGCCCCTTAGCTAAAGGGGGGAAGAGAAAGGCCACCATATTTTAAAGACTGCCTTCATCAATCTCGTGACAAGAACTCCATCAGGTATGATACTGTGCTATAGGCTAAGTTGTAGCAAAGGACACCAGAGCCTGCCTACAGAAAGTACCCCAGGATGCCTGATCATAGAATCATAGAATCATAGAATCATAGGGGTTGGAAGGGACCTCGAAAGATCATCTAGTCCAACCCCCCTGCCAGAGCAGGGTCACCTAGAGTACATCACACAGGAAGGCGTCCAGGTGGGTTTTGAATGTCTCCAGCGAAGGAGACTCCACAACCTTTCTGGGCAGCCTGTTCCAGTGCTCTGTCACTCTCACAGTAAAAAAATTTTTCCTGATATTCATCTTAAACCTCCTATGCTCCAACTTGTATCCATTACTCCTTGTCCTATCACTGGTCTTCACTGAAAAAAGCTTAACTCCATCGTCTTGACACTCACCCTTTACATATTTGTAAACATTGATGAGGTCCCCCCTCAGTCTCCTTTTCTCCAAACTAAAGAGACCCAGCTCCCTCAGCCTTTCCTCATAAGGGAGATGTTCCACTCCCTTAATCATCCTTGTGGCTCTGCGCTGGACTCTTTCAAGCACTTCCCTGTCCTTCTTGAACTGAGGGGCCCAGAACTGGACACAATATTCCAGATGTGGCCTCACCAATGCAGAATAGAGGGGGAGGAGAACCTCTCTTGACCTACTAACCACACCCTTTCTAATACACCCCAGGATGCCATTGGCCTTCTTAGCCACAAGGGCACACTGCTGACTCATGGTCATCCTCCTGTCTACCATGACCCCCAGGTCCCTTTCACCTACACTACTGATGCCCACGCCCACCCAGACAGACAGCACCTCTAGTCAGATAAAACTTTACAATGTAGATTTTCTAATAAACAGACACAGAAGAGGTCACTCTGACTTCCTCTTGCTCACCTGCAGGTCATTTTCCACCAGGTCCCATTTCAATTTGATGAGAGAGTCAATTATCTGATGAGTCAAAGACCCCAGCATCCTAACTGCTGTGCCAATTAGTCCCATCAGCAGCCATCGATCCTGCTCTTTCCTATAAACAGGAAAACACAGTTACCTCTCAGCCTACAGCACAGGACTGTTTGCCACTCTTCCTCTCAGAAACATGTAAGTTCCGTTTTTAGGACATTTTGATAATTAACTGTGACTGCATGAGCAAAAGGCTGTTTTCACTGAGTATCTCTTTAAAAATTCTACACTCAACAAAACTCTACCTTCAGCTGAAAGCTATTTCCGTTTGGGTAAGAAACATGGCTGGATTTTTGTTTTGTTTTGTTGGATTTTTTAAAAAAACATAAGTAGGAGTGTAATCTAAGTGATCTTGGATGCTGTTTTTTTAATGCCACCTCAAAATTCAGTTCTGTGACTCAGTAATTAAGCATTCAGCAGAGCACTCAGAATTCATTTCAAAGTAATACCCATTTCCTTCTACTGCAACTAATGCACTGACACTGCACTTATTATATAAATGAGCAAACCTTTACCTCTAGTTTCTGTCTGTCTTAAATTTACACTTCCAATAATAATAATGCACCAATAATAATTTCTGATGTATTTCTAGTATCATCTAGGAGTATGTGCTGGTTTGATTCTGGCATGGTTTCAGTAGCACAGGTGGCTCCTGTAAGAAGCTACTAAAAGCTCTCCCAGCTCAGGTAGCCAAGGCCAGAGCCATTAGAGAGAAAACAGGTGTGCCTCTGTGATTTACATATGAACAAACTGCTGTGAGAGCTGAGCAGAGAGCAAGGAGAAGAGCTGTTCTGAAGGGCTGAAAGCATTACCGGGATAAAGATCTCTAGGCTGATGAGGAAGAAGGGAAGAAGGTGCCCAAGCAGAAGTTTCCCTGCAGCCCATGGGGAGATGTCAGCTGTGCCCCTGCACTCATGGAGGAACGTGGTGGAGCATTCCCTGAAGGTGTTAGGAGGGGCAAACGTGGACTTGCAGCCCGTGGACTTGGACCTGCAGCCGTGGAGGACCCCATGCCAGGGGAGGTGACTGTTCCTGAAGGAGCCTGTGACTCTGTGGGAAGCCCAGGCTGGAGCAGCTCTGGACTTCGTGGGAAGGACTCATGAAGGAGAGGTTCATGGAAGACTCTCTCCCATGGGAGGGACCCTGTGGGGAACAGGGGAGGACTGTAAGGAATGCTTCTTCCTGAGGAGGATGGCGCGGCAAGAACCACCAGCCTGTGAACTGACTCTAAGCCCCATCCCGGGTTTCCCTGTGCCGTTGGCGGGAAGGAGGGAGAGAAACCAGGAACAAAGTGATTTGGGCCCAATAAGAAGGGAGGGGTGGCGGTAACATATGCAAGCACTGCTTAAATTTGAGTGAGCAGCCACAGGTCTTGTTCTTTGTGTTAGGCCCAAGCCAGACAGACAAGAGCACCCCTATTGAGATTCAAACACCGCCTTCCTGCAGATTACACTAAGAGGGAGTGAATTTCAAGAAAAGCTTTAGTAAAGACAACCTTCCCCCAAACCTCTGTAAAGTCTCCTTTTTTAAGGTTGTACTCACTGAGTAGTGAGCAACACTTTTTTTTTTTTTCTCCACGTTCAATAATTTGTGGAGAGCAAAGGCATAAACTTTCATAAAATGTTTTGAATCAAAGCTGCTTGCCACTTGCCCTCCTTCTACATTCTAGGAAAGTATTTTGCTATGTACAGAAATAATAAAAGTTTTCTTCATTCCTTCTCCCATCAGGCATCTCCCTGGATTGTTCAAACTATCCATAGTTTAGAGGCAACATGATAGTATTTAAGGTAAATTTACCTGTATGTTTTCTCTTGTAGCCACTTCTCGTAAGCTTTACTGTGTGAAGGCAAATAATTCATACTCTCATGGACTATCAGGTGTTCTCTCTCCTCCTCCTTGCAGTGATGATATGCTGAACTGCTTCTGCTGATGCTACATTGCCTCCTAAAATCCTGGGAATTAATTAAATAAATCAATTTTCTGCCATTAATATCTCCTCTTCACCATTTTCCACGCATGGCCTATGGGGAAAAACTGATGACATTACAGTGGCCTCCAAGAATCTTTGGGATACCAAAAAGAACAAAGTGAGCCCAAGGTAGTCTCTTTGAGACTGGAAGGGAGAAGAATGGAAAACCAGATGAAGCTGGAGTAGCTGTGGCACAGAGATTGGCTGGTATGTGTCTGGGTTGTTTTGCAGGGGCTGTGCATAGATCCAGCACAGTCAAAGCAACAAAAACCTCTCTGAGCCAGAGCTCTCTGAAGTCACTCCAAGCACAGACTGACCACTGTAGCAAGATTGTTGCACTGGCTCCTTGCTGACTGTTCAGATATTTTAGCCATAGGGGATTTGTCTATTTTAAAGAGATGATCACTTGCTGTGCTTTGGGCTGTCCAAAGATCTTGATCCACAAAGCTAATCACACAATTTAACTAAATGAAACAAAATGAGGTTGCAAAGACTTTCAAACACTGAATTCCCAGTATTATACAGGCACCCTAAAAAAGCTGATTCTCTAACACAATTTCCTTTGAATTTACATGTCACTTTTCTTTTTAGATAGATAAAAACATTTGCTACACTACCAAACTCACTACATCTTGGAAACTTTACCCAACATGGTTTTCAAGTTGGCAACTGAATCAAAACAGAAAAAGACTCTATGTATGTCAAATATTTACTGTAAAGAAAAATAGTTACCATGCTGTGTGTTTGCCACCTCCAAGACATGGTAACCAAAAACACAGTAGAGAAAGATTGCTGCTGCTCTGAACTTACTGGCATGTGGACCAATTTGGAATAGGCTTATCTCAAATAATGAGGAAACATAAATAGTTCCTGGTTGTCAATTAGTGAGTACTAAATGGCAGGAGAGAAAAAAAGATCTTTACACAAGCCACATGCAAATTAACTGAAACCATGCCTGTTGGACCTTTGGTTTTTGCAATATTGAAAACTTCCTCCTGGTCCACTAGTCACATTTCTTAAATGTAAAGAAGCACAGAATCACAGAATGTTTGGAGTTGAAAGGGACCTTAAAGATCATTGAATTTCAACTCCCCCACATGGGCCGGGACACCTCCCACTAGAACAGGCTGCTCAGAGCCCCATCCAACCTGCCCTTGAACACCTCCAGCCCCCACAACATCTCTGGGCAGCATGTTCCAGTGTTTCACCAACCTTACACTGAAGAATTTACGCCTGATCTCCAACATAAATCTCTCTTCTTTCAGCTTAAAACCATTACCTCTTGTCCTCTCACTGCAAGCCCCTGTAAAAAGCCCCTCCCCAGCTTTCCTGTAGCCCCTTCAGCTACTGGAAGGCCACTATGAGGTCCCCCCAGAGCCTTCTCTTTTTCAGACTGAACAACCCCAACTCCCTCAGCCCATCCTCATAAGAGAGGTGCTCCAGCCCTCGGATGATTTTCATGGCCCTAAAGAAACACATCATCAAGGCAATACTGCCCAGGGCAGGGGGACACCTCCAGATGACAATATATCAATGGCCTAAGTCCAGTTTCTTGTGCTGTGACTGTATTTTTTTGCCAGCTCAATCTTCATTTCATTCTAGAGATTTAAAAAGTACTGTGTAAATTCCAGACCTGATAACTGTCAGTCTGGGGAGGAAAAAAAAAAAACACAAAAAACACAACAAAAACAAACAAACAAAACCACAAAAAAACAAACAAACAAAAACAAAACAAAAAAACAGAAAAGTGGTCTATGTGGAAACTAACTACCGATAATAACTGTTGCTGGAAACTGTGAATGGCTGTAAGCAATAGTAAATGTATTAGAGAAATTAATGTTACTTTCCTTACAGATGTAGGGAAACAAAATTATCTTAGCCACCAATGCATCCACAGAGAAGTTATCTGACAAAAAACACGTTGTGTGATTAATTAAATCACTCCAGTCAAAGGTGAATTGAGGAGCAGTCAGGTTCTGACTCTGATTTCAGCCCGCTCTTACCTAAGCAGTGGCAAGTGCTTTATTAAACACAGTAGCTTGGACCTTAGTTTTGAGGTTCAGCACAAATATGTTTTGAGATTATACTGCTAATTTTTGCTTTTGCAAAAGTTGAGTTTAACTAGTCCTGTTTCAATTTTGAAACAGAGCAAAAGAAATGAGAGTCCAGATGAACCAATCAGGCACCTGAGTAGAGCTCCTGGCTGGGACCAGTGCTTTGTTCAGGGATGCCATCTGGCTACAACGAGGACTCCAGTAACCCATTTCTTTATTTCTGGAACATGGGAATTTGTATGATGGAATTTCCTAGTTGTGTTCGATCAAACTGATATATGCGAATAGACCTGGATATTATAGAGATTGCAGCATAAACAGAAATGCAAAATCCACTAAACAATACAGAAAGGGGGTGGGAACCTAAAACTAAAGTTACCTTTCTAAGTCACACTGCTCACAGACAAGTTACACTTCATTCCACGTCACAATGATTTGTTATGTAAACAGGATGGCTGTTTTTCCTCAAACAGGAATACCAAGACCATCTGCAGAAGCACACTCAAGCCTTTGCCTTGGCTGTCCCCAGACCCCAGAAGACTGAAGCTGACAACTCCTCTGCCATCAGACATGAATGCAACCCAGTCTCTGCTCCAGTGGCTCAGCTGTACTGTGCATTCACACAGGCAACCGCTTGTGCATTCAAATTAAAAAAACTGAAAGGGAGTAAGAATGTTTTTTCAAACTTTAACCCCTAATTTTTTTTTTTTTTTATTTTTTTTTTTCACAGACACCTCTGTAGCCTACCAATATGCTTACTAATCTGAAATAGGTTTCCTGACCCTTTTGGAAGCAGTGCACAAATGGCCAGGGTCCAAAAGCTAGAAGGCAAAAAGCAGAGAGATATTTCAGACTGAAGTGGGGCACAGCTGCATCCCAGAGATGCAGGAGTTGACACAACCCTTGAGAGGACAGACAAGCCCTTACAAAATATGTACACAAACAAGGCTTTTATTCCTTGTTTTACAATAAAACCTGAAGACATTTTCCCTCCTTAATACAAAAATAGTAATCTTTAGAATACTTGGATGAAGAAGGCAAATACAGATTGGAGCTGTAAAAGTATACTGTGCTAGAAATACATACTGCTTAACTGCCCCATCAGAATTTGACCTCAAACCCACACATTTTGGCCATCATTGTTAAATATCCCCTATACACATACACATTCCAAAGCAGAATATGAGTTTTTATCTTTATTCTGCAAAGTATTTTGGAGGATGTATGATCAGTCCTGTAAAATGTGCATAAGGATTGTCCTGCCCTCTGCAGCAAGTTTTCATCTTCAAACATCACACAAGGATCTCTCTGCTTAACCAAGAGCTTCCATAGCCGAGATTTTGCCATGGATAAAGACAAGCATAAGCCATGATGAAAGAATGCATCCTCAATACTGGAGGATAAAATTTCCACCCAAGAGAGCAAAGAATCCAAGCTGTGATCAGGTCCCAGGTTTTCCATTAATTTCTGACTTTGATAACTGCTTCTGCAAGGTCTAAGTGTTCTTACCTCAAAGGGATCACAGCCTAATTGGGAACTGCTGCTTGGATGAGGAGGGAAAGGAGGAGTCTGTATTTTGTATCCATTCCCCCAGAAAGCTGGTAGCTACACGTCTTTGAATTAATGCTTTAAGGATTCAAGCTACAAGTTAATTTTACTTCTTTGGGCAAGAGTTGTGAAATATCAATGCAGGGAAAAGAGCATGCTTTTAAACTGCCAAGACCCCAGCTGAGAGCCACAGAGCTCCTTGTTCCACTCCCAAGCAGCATCCATGCAGACCATGGGACTCGTCCATATGAGCAAGGGCAGAGTAAGGGAGGGTGGGCAGAGACCAGCCCAGATCTCTCCTCCCTGGTAAGTACAAACAGGCTGAGCGAGGCTGCCTCCAGTTAGGACCAGGAATGTAGATCCCTTGACATTAGCAAAATCAGCAAAGAATCAGACTGCTACTTGGTGATCTGGATTACAGGTGAGGTGTGGTGAACAGATGAAATGCAGCTACTACATGATTATCACAAGCTGGCCATCCCAACACTAAGTTTTGATTTTCCCCATCTAACTCCTCTCCCAAATAACTGGGAAGAAGGAGCAACACCATTTTATTTGCCTAAATGTTTTCTAAGTGTGAGCACATGCATGCACACATGCCTGTGTTCTTTATCCTTCAGAAACCAGGGTGGAATAATCCCAAGCAATACCATGAGAATACAAAATAAGTATCACTAAAGTACAAGTCACGGTAAAGAAGAACTACTTACCAAACAGCATTAGCGATATGGCATTAATTTAATACCAAAACATTTTGCCACTTGTCTTTAAAACAGTGCAGGTAAACATCAGATTCCAGGTACTACACATAAAAACACTTGCAACAGAACTCTTGATTCTTGCTATGGTTTTACTTAACCAGTCCTACCTGGGCACAAATTACTGGTCACCCACCTATCTAGATCACTAGACAATGCAATTTCAGTTGTATAGTCACAGGCATGTAAAACCCAAGCAGCCCAGTTAGTTGGCACCCCAGTTAGTTGGCACCCCAGTTTAAAGCAGACAGAGAACAGTGCATTTTTTGCATGGTGTCAGGAGTTGTATATACTTAAATTACATTAATTCCTTCCCTCTTGACTTCCCCCTCGTCTTCTGCTAAAGGCAGGTTACAGTTGCATATGTGACCTGCGCATCTGTCAATAAAGCACTGCACCATTTTTTTAGCTTGTTTCAATACTAATTATCATACAGATATTACAGAATGATAAAAATCACAAAAACACCGTAAAGCATTAAAGATTTCTAGTTAACACTGCTACATGGAATGAATAACTCAACCATTCCAAACAAGTTTGGATGTAAAAGTGAAGAGTATTTGAAATGCTAGAAGAAACAGTGACTACTCTAAGGAACACGGGCAGTTCAGAACTATTTTTTAACAGATTGGAAGCAGGGTGGTAGAATGAAGAACTTCCAAAGCAGTCATCTATACACAGCATCCCACTCTGAAGATCAAAACCATTACATTACTAATTGAGGTGATACTCACAGATTTTTAAAAAGTAGTGTTTAATGCACAATCTGAATGATAGCTCAAACAAATAATTACCTAAGCAATTAAATAACAAAAACATTTCTAACTAGAAATATCATGGCTATAAATTTTCATTTGACATTATTTCTGTACATCAAAATTACAGCATTTAAGGAATGGAAGTATAGGACTAATTTAGCATGAGAATTTTGCTATAAAATGCAATGACTCATACATTTGATAGTGCAAGGACACAGATGTTTGAAAGGTTTTCTAGTAAGACTAAAAAATCCAATGTATTGTTACAGGTTAGTAGTACCACAAAAGATCAGAAATTTTATCTGCAAACCTTCATACAGAAAAATGTATGACAGGAAACAGTTTCTGAAAACACAAACCAAGATGACTACATCTGTCTTCACGAATCCCGACTCTGTGGTATTGTGGAAATGAGATTAATTTAGAGGTTTCTCAGAAGCAGATGGTCCCATAGTTCAAACTGTGACACACACCCTCGAGATGAGGAATAATGCTCTCTCCTGAATCTGCAGTCCAGCAAACAACAAACACTGGAAGGAACTGTTGGCCAGAAAAGGCAGGGGTCAGAGCTGCTGGCAATTCACTCAATACTGTGTCAAAAGCAGAGAGCTTTTAGCAGACTTGTTGTTAATGGTATTGACTCTATTAACTACACATATACATTAAACTTGTAATTGCTGATCATCAATTACTTTGATTGACCTGGGAACTAAAGAGCCAGCCACCAGCATCACACACTTCCATGATTTTGGTTTACACAGCTCCTCATGGTGCCAAGTTCTGCATATCAAAACCTCAAATAAACAGTCATCTCAACCTGCTGCTCTTCACCACCACATTTAACAATTTTAAATGCAGGGATTTTGTATAAAAAAAGTCAGAGAAATGAAGAGAACTGGGTTAAGTCCTATCAGGCTGAATTTAAAGAGTTACAAGCACTACTTCATCTCCCAAAGCCATTCTGCAAGGCTCAACCCTCTCTCCATATTAACCCCATTTTCATGACACCAAAAAATCTGCTAGAAAGAGTCTCTTCCACATCTTTCAAGATGACCGCACAGCTCTACTGTTTGAGCTGCTCTCATCCTAATTGTAGCAGCTTTCATTCCTGTGACAAATGGGAAAAAGTAGCCCCTTTTTCATGGTCTATTCTGAGGTCAGTAACAGGTCAGTTTAGCACTACCAGGTTTCTTCATTATTTTTTATCTGTAGAAATTGCAGAAGGAAATCAAAGCCTTCCCACCCCTCTCATTTCTGCATACTTAAAAAACATAGTAAAAAGTCAAAATTAAAGCACCCAACGTGCCAATGTTCATACCTACACACCCATAATAATCACCAGGGAACAGAAGCGGAACAAGCACAAAACAGCTGATGAGAACCTTATTTGTTTATGTCTGCACAGGCAACCCTTCAGTATTTCTGAGTTAACAAATACACAGCATTTTTTTAAAACCCAAACTACAGAGTTTATACACTATGGAATCATGTTTACATTTTATCCATTCTGCATATATTAAAAGCAGAAGGTTTGGATGCTTCCATTAAGAAATGGTGAAAAGTCAAATTAGTATAGAAAACACGCATTATATCAAGAGAACCCAAACACTGGTTATTTGTGCATTATCTTAGTTATGCCAGTAAGTTACCCATTTACATAGTTGGGCACTAGTAGAAATAACAAAAGGTTTTTTATATTTATCACTATTTTAAAATGGTAAAGATTGAAAAACTTCATGGATCTGTTTGAATATGGGAATTCTACTCCAGAGTCAGTATAGGATATTTATTTTACAGAACGGAATTTACTGTACATTCATTTACAACTGCTTATCAATCGAGCTGAAGGTACAGATCCATTTCAGAAAAAAACAAACAAAACCCAAATACAAAATGTTAGAAACTGCATTAACACTAAGCTACTGTAGAAAGCTGGTAACTTAATCATTGAATGGAGTACTCATTCCTTTGGAAGCTGAAATCAGGTAGTGAAATGTGTTACTTTGTATTTGTTTTGAAGCAGCATAAGCAATTTTGGTACTTCCAGCATTACAGGCAATATGTCTAGCAGATCATTTTAGCCCTCCCCACCTAGGAAATCTTCCTAGGCTTCACAGAAGTTCTGAACACAATCTTTGGAAAAATTTACGAGAAATGAATTTTCATCCCACTGCTTCACTTCTATCTAGAATTTTACTTGTATAAAAGAAACAAACAGTAGTTTAAAGTCAGCTCTTTTTTTTTTTTGTTCCAGTAACACAGACTTTCTGAATGCCAGTTTACTCCTCCTTCTCTAGCAGTTGAGATAAGCCACAGAAGGGGCAATCTGGCTGAGTTTTCAATAACTAAAGGCCATAAAAAAAAAACAAGTAGTAGACAAACATCTGCCTCTGTCAGAGGATGATTATTACCAGGTGGCCTGCTATGTGAGCCTTCTCCATCAAAAGACAGTGTAAGAGCAGTGTAATAAATATGTTTAGGCCTTAAATTAGTCCTGAAAAGAACTGAGCAGGAAATACATTTTCAAAAACTCACCATGTAAGTAACCATATAAAACAAATACTTGCCTAAATTACACAGGTTTTTATTATGGTTGACCAACTGTCATAGCACGAACTAAATTTTTCCCTTAGGTATCCCTTATACAGTAACAAGTATTTAGGAGGAGTATGGATTATGCGTTTATTTCATAATCACAGAGGGATTCATTCCCTACTGTGTCTTGCTGGGTGCCAAGTATTCTAATCTTGCCTCCAGAAAGAGGAGCACAATCAAGGCAGTCAATAGGTGCACAACTTGCAACATTTTCCATACTATATTATAAATGAGAAAGGCACATTACTTGTAACGTGGGTATTTCCATAGGCTTGCTCATTGTATCTTAAGGCTTACGAAGCATGAATCATGCCATCTGTGGGGTTTTTTTCTTTGCTTCATAGTAAAATTATCCCTCCCTCGAACAACCAAGACAAAAGTTTGACGATGCTTCAGAGCACAAAGCTGGTTTAAATCCCAGTTGGTGACCACCACCAGGACATGACTTTTCAAATGCAATCTGAAAAACCATTACATTTAGAATTCTTGCACTTTGCCCCTCATACAACCAGACTGAAATGGTGCTCTGCTTTGCAAGATGTACAAATACAGTTTTGAGAAAAAACCCCACATTTGCTAACAACAGCAAATTCAAATCTGGCAAAAGGAAAGATAACACAAGTCAAATTCTCTTCAGGGGAAAACTTAACTTCTGGCATCTAAGTAGGATACCAAAGAGAAACCACAAGAACATGAGAAAACAAATCACTTAGTAAACACTGATCAAACATGGATATACACAAAACAACATAACGTTTCTGGAGGTCAGTAAACAGCGAGCTTCAAAATCTTCAGGTAAAAGCAGTTTCGTGGAAGCTCTCGACTTCATGCAGTAGTCAAAGACATTTTAAAATTTCATAATTAATTACATGTCTTCCAGTGTGAGCAAAATGGAAAACCAGCACACTTGGAATCACTGCAGGAGTATTTTTACAGTCATCCTTTATATTACATACCCTGGTGTCCCTCCACCACCTTTTTCTTCTGCAAAATGTATCTGCTTACAGCTAGATATGCATATTTTCACAGATACAAATGGCTAGAGTACAGACAAGGAAGAAGAGCGGTTGTGGGATCAACTTGTACCACATCCAACTAAGCAAACATCCAGCTCTTCTTCATGCTCTGTAAGTCAGTCTCTTAAATTACGTTACCAACCAAATCATAGTCTATGAGTGTTTCTCATTCGCTTGATAGCTTATGCTGAAATTTTCACAAAAATTCGTATCTCAGAACTGCACAGTTCCATTATTTTAATTGATTCAATATAGATTAGCAGTGTTAGTGCAAGAAAAAGATTTAATGGCATCAAAATAATTCAAATTGAATGAAGTAAGAATATGCTGCAATGCACTTCAGCCAAACAATCACAAATGATACGTTATATACAGACACGAGGTAGCTGGCAGCTATAAATCCACCAATTCCATAAGTGTCCAATTCATCTAAAAAGCAGAAACTGACAAACACTAAGTAAACCTTTACATTAAAAAAAAAAAAAAAACCTAGTTTATTGCTTTTAAAGGTTCATTCTTCACATCAGAAATAGGCAAAGGCATATCAAAGAAAGTTACCTGGCTGTTGATGGCTTTTGATTATATTATCTTTTTCAAAAGAACCACTAAATAAAAGTTGGAATGCAAAGAGCTGACTGGCTCTCAATGTTACATGTTCCCACCAAGATGAACAAAGAATTGTTTTTTCAAGGTGGGGGGAGGGGGTATAATCAACTACTTTCTTATGAGAAATCAGTAACAGAACTAAAACCAGTGTTCCCAGTAGACATAATACATTGAAAAAACAGACCAACAACTGGGAGAGGCAGAAAGCACTCCAGCTTTGAAGACAGTGGTGTCATGGCAAATACATGCAAATGGAAATATGATCAGCTGTATTACAGGTGCAGTTTTTATTAAAGCTTCTTGAATTTTCTTTTTTGTGTGTTGCAGAAGAGCAAAAGTGTAACAGACAAGGGGAAAAAAAAAAAAGGCAAGAAACATAAAAAGAGGAAATGCTGCAAGAAAGCAAGAATCAAGACAGCAGCTGCAAAGGCAAAACAAAGGACTTCAGAAGTAGGACGGATTTCAGCAGTATTGTCCAAAAACTGCTCAGAGGTCAACTAAGCAAAGTGAAAGTAACACTCATTTCTCAAAAGAATCTGGAGGGGAGGTGAAGGAGAGAAGGGTAAGCAAGGCGTTTGTTTTTATTTTGGAGTTAGTTTGGGGGGTTGCTTCATTTAAAAAAAAAAAAATATATATATATATATATACACACACACAGTGCAAACTTGCCTGAAGAAGTGGTACTGCAGATGACAGAACTTACTCCTCACAACAAATAAAATACCTTAACCTCTCAAGTAAACTAAGCATATAAAAATGGTTAGAATAAAAGGTGCATGTAAAACCAGCAGCAATATTATGTTTGGCTTTCCACTACTTCTGCAAGTTACTGTACCTAT
Organism: Apus apus; assembly: GCF_020740795.1. Lineage (NCBI taxonomy): Eukaryota > Metazoa > Chordata > Aves > Apodiformes > Apodidae > Apus > Apus apus. Next base: position 113,728,562 of record NC_067283.1, on the reverse strand, counting down.
ATTACATCACTATTATAGAAATGGCACAGCCTCAGACACTTTCCACATTTTATTTACATTTTAAGACTAACTTTAATCTCAATCACATATCCATACATTTCCTTTGTTTCACTAGAACTTAAATGCATGGTTTATTAGAACAAAGACTGTAAACAAATATTTGCCATGTCCAATACATGTAACACACAGGAGCTGCTTAACAGAAATTAATCCCCCCATTTTATAAATACAGGTATCAAAACAATCCTGAACATACTTTGTGACACTACTAGTAGTCGGCACCCACACCCTTGCAAAATTAAACAAGATGAGCAACGGTATTCACTGTACCTGCTACTTTAAAACAAATTTAACTGCAGCTCTTTTACTAAGCAAGATGGATAAAGCATGCCATTGATATTTTGCCTTCTCAAGAGATTATTTTCAGAAACATATATTATTCCACAGCAATCTGACACTTCCTGTCATGCTTTCATCTTGTAAGACCTGAATTCCAATTTTAGGCTATTTCAGGCTTATGCTTAAATGACAGTGCCTCGATAAGAGAAAAAAAAAATTGTGCTGCCTTTTCTCCCATAGTGCCTGAAAACATATTGGGCATACATCTAATATATATATTCTTACAAATGTCCAGGTCATGTATACCAGCTGAAATTCTTTAATGTGTGGGTGTTTGCATTGTGAGATTTAATCAAGACATTAACATGAGTAGAAGGTTGTTGTTTTAAGACAGAAGTTTGAGAATCAGCTAAAATTAATTGTTGTAAGTTTGTCCCTCTGGAGGTTGTGGAAGCTTCATATTTTCTTTGGACATCATTAGACGTCTTAGCTCTTGAAGTACAACTTTAATGCTATAAGAATTTTGCCATTTTGCTAACACTGGTATGCTCCGTGCATCCACCTGGAAAAAGAAGAGGAAGTTGTAAGTTATGATGTAATACAAAATCTCTACATATTGGCATAATTGTTCTAAGACAGAGCCTGAGCATTCCCTGACACTTTCTCTGGGGCGTGAAGTCCCTGTGTGCATGAAGTAATTTAAGAAAAACAATCATATACTTACACACAGATACAGATTCTGCAATAAAATCCATGCAGGTGGACCCTTCCATCTGTGCTGATACTAGTATTAGTGAGAAGAAAAATTTCAGATTACCCCCCAAAAAAGTAATCACCTTCATTATGTCAATATATACACATGGGATTTCCTCAGTTCTTTAAAAAATTGCCACACAAGAGTCTACAGAATACCCTTCCCTTGTTTTTTCTCTTGCCACAGGTATCACTAGTGATTTATTTCACATCGCTATTACATGATGCTTCTGATACATCAAGAGTCACTACGTATACTAAAAAATGGCTTAAATATTGAAGTAACCAATCCATAATGTTTGGACATTTCTTAGGTCTTTGCAATCCTTCTTACAGTAAGCCACCTTATGGAGCTGTGAAGATTACTGTACATCACTTACCAATTTGAATATGAACTGAAAGGAAAGGACATGGGACTTCTCCTATGCGTTTATAAAACCTGTGGGACAATTTACACAATTATATTATAACAGGGAGGTTTCCATGGGAAAGTCAGCACTTGAAAGTCAGCTTGGGAATTGTTTTGGCAGCAGGGAAGTCCTGGCCACCCAGCCCCCAGTGAGGAGGAACTTAAGATGACAGGGGGGCGTAGAGCTATGCAACTGCAAAGCAGGCCCATCCACAGGAATAGGGCTATTGCACACTACTGAATTCCACTGGCAGAGCACCATAGGTAGCTCACATAGATATACAAGTGCTGGAAACCACTGCTTTACAATTTAGGCAGCATAAAACATCAAGAAGTTTCTTATCGCATCTTAATTAGGGCAAACTGAAAGAAAAAACAACACTGGAATCAGAATTAAGAATGTTAACACTGACATTTTATTTCTAGATCGTTTGATGTGAGGCTGCCTATTCTCAGATGAGACTAAACCTTTTTGGAGGAGGAAACAGAAGCCAAGGTTTAACAACATGCTGGTCTGGGCAGCAACGTTAGCACAAGAAACTTCTACTCCCTCTCACTAAGCACTTGTTCCTTTAATGGTGCTACATCCTAACAGCTCAGGTGAACCATGAGATGAATGTGAAGCTACCTTCTGACCTGAACCAACAGAACCCATCTGGTTTAAAAAAGCATTTCAGAAAGAAGTGACCAATTCACAGGTCAGCACTATAAGCACTACACTTCACATCAACAACGTTCTGCTCAGAATCAGGAACCTCTTAAGTCAGCAGAGCTGCCAGAGACAGTGTATCATCAAACCACATTATAGCAGGCAGTCAGATTACTTAATAATTACTGCAAACATTATGAATCAGGAAGAAAAAAGCACACCAAAAGGAAAGCTCTATTGTGCAGCAAGATCATGTCAATTTAGAATACACATGAGTTATGGACTAGTACAGGAAGGTTTGCATGTAACACTCATCAGACCACCATTGCAGTTCCTGGACTGCTATTACTTCTTATTTAAAGGGGTATTTAGTTTAACATGGTAAATAGAAGAGGCAATATCAGAGCAGGATAATCTTTGAAACTGGAAAACAGGTTCTCTTTTCTTAAAAGGCAGACTATAAGATAAAACACCAATGAGTAAAAGGGAAATTCTGGTAAGGCATCACTGTCTTATCAAGTAGCAGCTTAACTAAAGCATCATTTAGTCTTAATCTCTGTTCTGAGGTACAAACTCTAACAGATCTCTTCCTCTCCAATCCTTCTAGCTAAGATTAAAAGAAGAACACTGCAGAGCTTATATCCAATAAACTGGACCCAGCAAACTAGGAACAACACAAATTAATTTTAAAAGCTAGAACAGTAAATATCACACTACTCAAAACTGCTCTCCATACAGAAAATGTCATGCATAAGACTACACTTCTTTATGGGCTCCAATAGAAAGAAGAAAAACTTCATGGTGGTTAAGTATCACAGTAATAGAAGAAACAAGGACTTGGATCTTATGTTCAACTAGCATATAGCTGCAGATATTTAAGAGCTTATCTCCCACCTTGCACATGCACACAGTCACTAACTTTTGTTAATACTCTGCAGCCTAATCTGACCTCCTCTTCAATTTAGCAGAATTAATCACAATGTCAGGGTACTCTCTGAGTACTCTGGTCTATGTCAGTCCTTTGGCAGACCAGTAGTTTTAAAAATGTCCATGTTAGCATGAATCACAATGCTTTATACTGAAGTAGATGATGATAGATCACATTATGTGTCACCGAGCTGCCAAAAAGAAAAAAAAAGGGGTAAAGATACTACAGTAAACAACTATTAAGAGCCAGGTAATGGGTGCGAGATTCCCAAACTGGGAAGACATGCAGCTGAGGGTTGACACCCATGTCACAACAAACTGTTTTAGAAGACCGCTGGTGAACTGACATGGGTAAGAAGGAAAAGGTTGGTTTAGATTTTAGTAGGTCTGAGAAAGAAAACTAATATAATTATCTGTTTATATAAAAACTGGGTTTAAAAAAAAAAAAAATGGCTGGAAAGGCAGTTGCTCTGGGACTCCCCAAATGAATGTCTTCAGCCTGGCAATTTCACTTCCATACTGACTTTTCCTCAGATCCTCACCTGTGTCTTTGCAAGCTCTCTCAAGTCTGGGGATCTACCTCAAGTACAGCACACAGCAGTCAGTCACCAGCCCTGTTCAAACAATGCAATGCTACATACACTGGCTGTACTGGAATGTGAGACCTGACTATTTCCAAGTAAAGTCCTCCAGCTTTTCTTTCTTAGCTGGGAATTTATAGCAACAAATTGACAGCCCCTACACTCTAACAATGTAACAAATGTTTTCTCTGTAAAGACTGCTGAATGTGACATTTTCCTTGCTGTTTATCTAAAGTCTCTATTCTGCATATCACCAACTCTTATGACATCTTGCAGCAGGAATGATTTTGGCTTGGGTTCTGTTCTCTGTGTTGCAGAATTTATTTCCAAGTTAGTGCACAATAAATTCACTTTATTAAGAACAATGATAAGATATTTGGAAAAATTACACAAGCTATGTCCAAATCACACAGAAGCATTAGGTAATATTCAAGTACACATCCCAGGACACAGAGGGAAAAGTGTCAAGGTCACATAAAAGCCAACAGAGCTGAAAACAGTAACCTGAAGGCTATTCTATTCTGGGGGCACACCTCTGTAAATCTTGAAACAACATCATCAGAAGCAATATGCATAGTGCATAATTTTTTCTACACAATTTACATGAAAGCAAATAATTTTATACAATGTTGCAAAGTATTCAGTGTTTACAATGTTTCCAACATCTTAAGAAGCGGCAAACTGCTTAGTCTACAATAAACATACTCAAAGGAATAGCTGCAGGACAGCATACAGATTTATAGCTGACAGTCCCAAGTCAGTTTAAAGGAAACAAATATTTCCAGCTGTAAATATTAAACAAACAGAAGTGATCACAAAATCTGCAAGACAGACTGCTGAAGAGCACTCTCATGAATGCAAAAATCAGACATCCTCAAAAGACCATGGGAAAATAAATAGCATGTCAGAATGCAACCTGTGTGTTATCAATACAGGATATTCAAGACTCCAAGACACAAGACCTTGCAGTACAAAGAATGATAATTTAACAACAATTTTACAACAGTGATGCAATTAGCACATAAAGGCTTTTTGTCCAACCCTATATAAATACTTGGACTAGCTTTTCTGAACTTTGTACCCTAAATACGTCTCCAAACTCGGTAGCTCCATAGGCAAATTGAAAAAGAAAACACACAAAAAATAACTCGCAGATAAGAAAAAGGAGGCAATTTAAGATGGTGCCTCAGAGCACTTAAGTTTAGTCTTTTGCCATTAAAATACTCCTGAAGTAGCCTCCTCCTTTCCTGCACTATATTTAAGGAACAGCGATCTCTGGGATCCCTGAAGTTATGTGGCTGATATAAAAGTTACTTACAAGCAAAACTTCTCTCAGAACAATCACACAAAAGTCAAAAACCTTGTAACTATCAATGGAGATAAATTCATTACACACGTGCACTTTTAATGCAAAGCATAAAAGGACTTGTAAGTCAAGGTCAAGAACCACTGCCAGGAAGGCAGTTTTAAACCAGCTTCCTTAGATTACCATTAACTCTAGCACATATTCACCTCCAGCTCCCCCCTCCACACTCCAACTCAACAGAAATTATCACCCTCTAAACTCACACCGGGGTCTCCGTTTTTCCTCAGGTGTTAACTGGCACACACCTCCTGCAAAGTGTTCCTTAACAATGTTACGAATATTTTGAGAAGTATGATAATACTGATATGACATACAACATCAATTGCTGTTCATCTCGTGTCTTTTCCGCAAGTCACCAACTTTTTCAACTTTAAGCAATGAGATCAAAAGCTGGCCACGTATCAAAAAACGGAGTGTAGGAGCACGGACAGTAGAGCTTGTCTGAAAATGAAACACTGTCATTCACTCAAAGAATGCAGCAAACTACTTATGATCTCTTGTATGAAAGACAATCAGAAAGTGACAGAACAGCTTGGAAGAAACACAAAGGAACTAAAATAGGAAGCAGCAATGTGAGCTGTTCTGGGGATGCTGAAGGTGCCCCTGGTTTATCTGACACATTTGGCACAACTGTAGTGTGTGCATTAAAAATAATATCTAGTCCTATTAAAAACAATTTTAAAAAAAAGTTATTCACAGGCCTAGCAAATCCTTCATGAGATAAACTAGTTTACAGAACTGTTGGGGAAAAACTGAATTAAGGTTTTGTATAAGTTATAAACTTATTAAAATCAAGCTTTCCTGTAGCAACGACTGGATTTTAACAGTGCTTTTAAAACCACCAGAAGGACTTCCTGTCACAGTTTTCACCCCATTCCTCAGCAAGCTGAGGAAGTGTAGACTTCTCCAAATAAAAGCTCAAGCCAACTGACTTGGTTAAACACAAGCATTCAAGCTCTGCACATCTAAGATTCTGCTTCTGGAAACCAACACCTATATTGTCAGACATGCACAGAGGAAGCAGCAAGGGCATGCTTCTTTACTGATTCAGAATAATGTATGTTACCAGGGACAGAGGTTAAAATACTATAAATATATCAAAAGCTCTGCTGCATCACAACCTCTTAACATACACACACTTGGGCCACAAACCACCACTGCGATTAAGGGCAACAGCTGGTTTATAGATAGCAATTTTAATAAGATCATAGGTAAAGTTGTTTGCTATACAAGAAGTACTTTCAAATTAGTTTTCACTTATTTCTGAAGTGTTAGTGCACTGGCTTTGGATGAACAACCAGTACACTATCCTAGCATGTAATCAGCTCAAGTGAACCCCTAAGAATCCTCTCCTCTACAGACATCAAGATACTTAAGCTTTACATTTCAGTACTGTTAATTACACAAATGCAAGTCCATCTTTCTTTTACATTTTGCAAATTGTTTAAAATCTAAAAATGCTCTCTGACTCATCTCTAAGTATTACCTTAACCAATTACTTTGCATTCACTAGACAAACATACCCACAGACAATTGTGATGTATTACTCTATTTTCTGATCTACTCACATACCACTGTAAATGCAAAAGCGCTCCCAAGTCTTTCCACTAAGCAATGAGGTACCTCAGTTATTCACAGGACTAAAGTCCCTAGCGAATAAAGGAGTAATAAACTTGCTTGAGCTGCTGTCACAGCTCACATACGTGAACGCATCTCACTGCCACTGTTGGATCAGTGAAAGTAACTTACTGCAAATTGATCTCTAAAATGAAAGTGATTACTGTCTATATCAAATGACCTTAAGACTGAAGCTCAGAATCACCTTGGATTTGAACAAACCCATTATAAACAAAATAAGTGGTTAAATACATCGGTTGGTTATAGGAGAGCTACTACTCCAGAGTGAGACTCATTAGGAATAACCTCCATTTCTAATTAATGGAAGCATCAGATAAAGTCTGCAGTACTCCTGTTACAATGTGAACCTAATTCCCTTTTATAAGAGTATTACAAGGGAAATACCTACACATGGCTCAGACACCTTTCTTTTTCTTTTCAAAACTAAAATCTTCATCTTCACTTAAAAGAAAAAACTGTTTCAATACTATAAATAATGCTCATCTCATGGATAAGCCACTAAGAACCACTAACATATTGCAAGTACTTAAAAGATTTGAAGTAGTAGGCAACCAAAATTTTATTTAAACCAAATACTTATATTGTAAAATTTAAATATGAAACCTATATCCAACATGCATATTCCTCACCTTTTTTTTTTTTCATGTAAGTAATTTATAGTACAGATTAACAACATGGTTGATCTTACCATTTCAACTTACCATTCCATTGGAATTATTTATTCCATTCATATTAATTTTAGTTACAAATCTAACTGTAGGAGGTGCTTCTGGATATTTAGGTCCACACTCTACTTTCAGACTGTATATTCTGTTTTCATAGTTTGTCTAGAAAGGAAAAAGACAGACTAATGCATCTTAATGAAAACTGAATATTAATTTAAAAACAACAACAACGCAAAGGCAAGAGGAGTAAAGAGGAAGAAATATGAAATAATTTTTAATCTGTTAATATTATGTACCAGTAGGTGGTCTTGAATTACTGACTGATATTCCACGTTTTAGTTATATCAATTCCTTGAATAATACATATAAGTTGCTCTACTTACTGACTGTACCATACAAAAGTTTTAACAGAATACAGTTTTATAAAATCACATTTGCTCTTATCCCTCCTACCCATCTGCATTCTCAAAACAACTTTGGTACAGTACAAGGCTGAGAGAAAATAAATAATCTTTAGGGAAATTATCGTTTTCCCCTGTAAAAAAAAAAAATCTAACATTGAAAAAAAATGTGAAATGGGGAAAGACAAAGATGCCAATAACCCGACAGTTAAGACATAACCAAGAAGGTGATGAAAACAGTATTTGCAAAAAACATATTCTAGAAGTAATTAACACTCCAGGAACATGCAAGGCTTCCATAGCTGCAGATTGCTTGGCTTACTGGAGGATTTATAAACTTTGGACAGTGAAGTGACAGCCAGTTTACAGAAGACATCACTCCAAAGTGACCATGGAACAGGTCATTCCAAGTGCAAATGTATTCTGAGAATGTCCAGTTAGAAGAAAATATGGTTTTATCTTTTTTAAAAATCTTGTCAAGTCAGCCATGCATAACAAAAAGTGTCAGTGCCTCTGCTGGTCACTGATGCACATGCTTCTGTGCTCTAAAAGGAAGATAAGTCCAGTTTCTACACCTGTCTTGCCATTGGCACAACAAACACATCTAACATGAACCCAGAGCAGTAACATGCCTCTCAACTTCCCACAGGCACCATCTTTAAGCTGTTCTGGATCAGCCAGCTGTCACTCTCTCCAAGAAGAAGTATCAGCCATGCAGTCAAGTTATCAAATGACAGCCCCCTCTGGTCAACTAAAAGGCAGAGTGGAAACTGAACTACTGAAGCACCCTGTGTCCTGTAATTTCAAGAAGCCACAGAGACTCAGCAGCAAGTGGGTCAGAAAAAGCCAAGATGAAGCAGGACTCCCTATGTCAGAAAAAAGGTTTTCTCTTATTCTTTCCCATTAAAGCCAAAGGACCTATAATCTCATCCTGTTACAGGTAACAGAGCTGCTACCACAGCAAGCAAACACAGTAACAAATAAAACAATTTACTTCCCCAGAGAGGGATGATGTCAGTTACAGTGGAAATAGGCCAAAATGTAGATACACTGCTCACAACTCTGAAAAATCATAAGAATGGCACTCATTCTCATTCTCTCATTCCTATCCAGGTGGCTTCTCAATTTTCCTTGGTTTTTCAAGTCACTGTTTTACTGCAAGCCAAGCATCCCTAGGTAGCTCCCCAAAATGCAAAAAAAACCATTTTTTCGGGGTCAGAAAAATGTCTCCAAAACAAATCTTGCCCCACCCCATCCACATTGGTTCATCCTTCAAATGAACCAAGAAAAAAAAAAAAAAAGATGAGAAGGGTCATGCAGGTCTAAAATATTACCTGCATGCACTCTTCATAAAAGAAAATAAAATTACAGCAATATAAATTGACCAGAATAAAAAGTGCATTCCAGGTTAGTTTGTTATTTGATTAATTTATTTTAAACATATGGGCTCCTACATAATAATCACTTCCTTCAAAGGGGTCTACCTCAGGTTGAACCAGAAACCACTCAGCCAGTTCTGGAGAGTGCTTGGAGAGTCAGAAAGACACTATTTTATAGTAAGCCCCAATTTTCAAGTTCTTTTCAAAACCCACACACCCACAAACTTTCTTCAATAAGTATTCAAAGACTCTGATCCCACAGAAGCTAGTAACATCATTACGTTTGTATTTTAAACTGGTTCTCTTACAAATGCATCCAAATCTTAGGAGCTCAGTACAATTAAGCATAGTCAGAACAGTCTGCTACAAGTTATAATTATTCTGACTTCCAAAAGGAGCTTGAAGTACAGTCAATCTAACTCTGGAAGACATTATCTTCATTGAGGCCAATTTCTTATCTCAGTTCTTGTCTTGGATAAATCTTCTAATAAGCTCTACGGTACTGAAGGACACACAAGATAGTAATCTCATATTAGCAGCAAAAGACATATGCTAACTTAGAGCTACATGAAGTATACTCATTTAAAGTTCTTTTCTATCACACCATAACTCAGGAGAACGTGTGCACACAAGTTACACACCAAGTAACGATGTGTCCACTCACACATGATGAGGCTGATACTCAGACACTAGAAGCAATTACTTCTCTGGCAGGTTTTATCAATCTAGATTACATTCTACAGAACTTGAAAGGCCAGAAGGATTTGAACTTTGTTTATGTATCTTATTAGCTCCACTTCAGTCACTGGAAAGTCATGGAGCAAATCCTCCTGGGTAAAGTCCCAAGTCAATTGAAGCACATGATTGGGAAAAGCCAACATGGATTTACCAGGGGCAAATCGTGCAGCAGCAAAGAAAGCCAACAGGATGCTGGACTGCATCAACAAGGGCATCACCAGCAGAGATAAAGGAGTCCTCATCTCGCTCTGCTCAGCGCCTGTCAGACCACACCTGGAGTATTCCATTCAGTTTTGGTCCTTGCTCTACAAAATGGGTGCAGACAGGCTGGAGAGAGTCCAGAGAAGGGTCACAAGGATGAGCAGAGGACTGGGGGACCTGCCATATGAGGAGAGGCTGAAAACACTGGGTTTGTTCAGCCTTGAGAAGGCTTCAGGGAGACCTTATTACAATGTTTCAGTACTTAAAGGGTGGTTACCAAAAAGATGGAGACTCCTTATTTACAAGGAGTCACATGGGAAAGACAAGGGGTAAAGGGCACAAGTTGCTCCTGGGGAGATTCCAACTGGACACAAGAAGTAAATTTTTCACCATGAGGACAGTCAAACATTGGAATAGTCTCCCAAAGGAAGTGGTAGATTCCCCACATTGGACAGTTTCAAGTCTGAGCCACCTCACATAATTATAGTATTACCCTGAAAGGTTGGACCAGATGATCCTTGAGGTCCCTTCCAACCTGGCATTCTATGATTCTATGGTAAGTAATGAAAACCTATTCAGTCTTTAGGCATGAGTCAACTGAATTGCATAACTGCTGTACTGAAAGACTTTGATAAAAGCTGTGAAAGTTGCAAGTTGCTACTGAATTGAAATTACTAGGCACATATGATAAACCATGTAAAGACAGTTATCCTGTTTACTGTACTATCATAGTACACTTATGTGCAGCAATGATGGAAATACGGACTGTATTCCTAACTCAGTAATAAGTCTCAAATCACAACTGGCTTAGACAGACAGCTGCAGAAACACGTACAAGGGGAGGCTAGACTGAAAACACTAACATGCCAGGCAGTGATGAATTCTAACATGAATATATAGCGTTTCTGCAGCTTCATACATTCAATTTTAACTAATACTTTTACACTGTAGAAAAGTAATTTTTTGGCATTTTGTATTGGCTACAAACTTAAGAAAAATGTTTTAATTCATCACACTTACCCTCGGTGGCCCAATAATCATTCCTGTCCATCTGGTGAGTGTCATATCTTCATCATCTTCTAGACCCCAGCTTACTGTACCATCACCTACTCCTTTCTGCCCTTCTTCAAGTTCTTCCAACAAGCGAAAATTACGAGGTACTTTAACTAGAGAAAAGGGAAGAATACAATTAATGCTGCTCATATTAAGGGAAAACAAAAAAAAATAATTGTTTTGATGTTATGCGCTAGCAACTGCTGAATATACTTTCAAAGATAACCATGTATTTCATGTATTAATTTACTTGGCACTCAAATTGCCTTGAAGCAACTAACCACTTCATTGGAAGCTAGTTACTACCAAGTTATAGCAATGTAAACTATAAAAGAGAAAATACAAGAGCTATCTTTAGTTTGAGATGGTTTAATTTGGGTTCTTTTTCTCAAGAACAGTCCTGTTCGGACCCACTACATTTCAAAATCAATTCACTGTTAACTTTACTCAACAAGAATCCACATAAAATTGATTGGCAAATTCCCTCAAACAACAAGTCAAGAGCGCAACATTTAACACAAATCACCTTAATAAAATTTAAACTGTAAGAGAAAGATGGAAACATTTTCATTTGTTTGCATTTTATTTTAAAAAACGCTATAATATCTGAAAACAAATGTAAAAAAACAAGTATTTTTTAATCTAGTGGCTATTCATCCCACTTAACTGAGTAAATAAAATAAGAAGTGCAGAAACACTGATTAAGTTTCTGAAGAGATATAATGACATATTCATAACAGATTATGAAGATGTACTGTCTCTAAAGAAAGTCAAGTAATATTCACGTACTGAATGATAATTACTGGATTTTTATTATTACACATGAAAACAGATATTGATACGTGTTAAACGAGTAGATGTTTAATTGCTATACATAACAGAAGCTAAGATGGTATTTCAGCACTGATGTAGGGAATAAAGCTAATGAACACTTCTGCATGCATAGTATGATTTTATTGTCAAACAAAATATGCACAGTGATACAGTAACAATATTACAATACAATAAAACTTCAATTTTCTTAGAGCTGCTTATAACTATGTATGTAATTTTTTTTATAGCTACTTACAGCTATATTGTTTTCCATAGTTTTTACTAGAGATCCTTTCTTGTACTAGAAGAATCCAGGTATGCTATGAAATTAACACTCTAAGATTGGGTACTTAGAAATTTGTTACCAAGGAATACATACTACATGTTTGAAAAAGACTGGGGTTAAAGAGAACTGTTTTTCTTGTAAGACATTTATTCACTAGGATTTCAGGTTTTACATTACCCTAGTTTCTATTCCAAGTGGTCTCTATTCAAAAAGTGACAAAAACTGGTATACAGTATGATTATTTCATCAATATATATGCATACGGACTAGTATAGACAAACATACTCTTCTGCAACCACTCAAATAAGGCATCGTGCATACCTAAACTGTGTGTAAAACAATTTATTTATTAAACAAAGAATACAGAGAGGCTTCTAAAAACTGCAGAAATTGTCTTCAAGTTCTCCAGATTCCCAGGAAAAAGCACTAAGAGTATAGTATCAGGACAGTGCAAGGAAATTAATTACCTCGTGTATGACCTCACTTTACTTCTTGCTTTGGTTACACCACTCATCTGAGCTCATAAGGAGCTACTTCAGCTTGCTAACTGAGCAGAAAATTATAAACTTTGGTTAGTCTCCTGATAGCTTAACAAACCAGCATAGCTCAGAGAGATCTGACAAGTACCAGCATCAAACTGCAGCCATGACAGCAAAAAACTCAGATAACCTGACATAAAAATATGTTTTAATGGAGTTGAACTACTCCAGAAGCTTATGTTTTTCATAGATAAGAGTTCACATACAATTACCTGAAAGCACTAGCACAGTATGCCAAGGAACAGATAATTTATCAATATTTTAGCATAAATGCTTTTAAAAAACTTCACTGAAATTCATTTGCCCATTCTTCTGGTCCCATCCCAACTTGTTATTGACATTAGATCTGCACCATTACACATCTAATTCAGACAAGGCATCAGAACTGACATTCATGCTTCTATCACATTGTAGAGCACAAGGTTTTTACTTTTGCTCCAGATTCATACATGCTCTAGAATGGAGTCTGACAGTTGAAGTTTAATGCTAACATTAAAATATATATATATTAAAAATATAAAGAACCACGATAAACTTCCACTAAACTTCTTGGTTTGATTCACATGACTGAATAGCTGTTGATTGGTTCATGGAACCTCAAACCAAAAGATAAAAAAACCCACAAGTAACTCCCATCCCCAAATCCCAGATACTTTAGCATGCAATCATTATCTTTGACTTCTTCAGTGGCTTAAAACACCCACTTCTCAGAATTCTTGCTCTTACTGCAGAACTTTGGATTTACAGTTTACCTCTTCTGAAAGCACATAAAATATGGCAGCAAACAGGCTTTCAGTTTATTTCTGATCTCTTGCTATCACCTTTCAGTGCAGCTGAGATGATCGAGCCTGCACACTGCCATGGGGAGGACATTCTATGCCTTCTCCCAAAACTCTGTTGCTCTTGCACTAACCAGACTCCTCTCAGCCAAACTGGCACACTAATTCAGCAAAAAGCTGTTTTTCCTTTGGGCAAAAATCAAATCCAACCAGTAAATCAAATTAATTGACTCAGGAAGAAAGATCAACAAATAAATGCCAGAGCTGACTGCTGTGTATTCCAGCGCCTCCCTTTGCAAAACCATGGCTGTGGGGATGAGGGAACTTTTTGTGGCAAGAAGACATTGGACTGGCTCAGTTCTATCATAAAAATTGTTCTAAACACACAAAACTGCAGGAGATGACAATTACTAGAAAATAACTCCCTATGACTGGCTGTCCTGTGTTCATCGTATTTTTTCCACTAAGTTGTCTGTGCTCACTGGTTCCCTAAACTGCCCAAGGGGAACAGTGAAGGACTTGGGAAATCTTCAGAACCTCTCCAGTAAATTATTTAGATCTGCTCTGAAAAGAGACAAAACCATGTGAACAGCAAGGCTCCTCACACTAACATTCCTATCAGTTCAAGCACTAGGTAGCAAAACAGTGCTCTGAAGTTAAAAAGAGTTAAAACACCAACCAAAACCCAAACAAAGAACTCAAAAAAGCTTTCAGAAAAAGAATGTTAGTTCTCAACTAAAACTGGACTGAAGACAGATTCAAACACATTCCATTACAGAAAATTACAGTGCTACAGCATTTGGGTTGGGGTCAGAAATTATTGTACAAATCAAGATAAAACCACTATTTCATAACAGCACTTCAATACTTAATGTACTTCATTCACTTCCATAAAGATACTCTATTCATTTATTTATGCAATTCTATATTTAAGATTTTGAAAACAACCTCTCCCACCCTATTTCCAAAGAGATACCCTGATGTGTGAACTGATACCAGACAGGCTGAGCAACAAGCTGTGGACACCTTAATTATGAATGACTATTAGAGCTTTTTGCAACAAAGGACTACCATGTCATTATTTCCCAGCTTGCAAAGAAAAAAAAAACAAACCCAAAAAAATCCCAATAAACTGTTTCTATGTCTCTGACATATGAGATTGATGTTTTATCCTCAATACTTCAAACATCAATTCAAATCACTACTGAATGTTTTGTTAAAAAGCCATTGTTGATAGATTTCTCACAAGTTTTAAAAATTAACACAGTGGATAAAAAAACCCAACCCCCCTTATTTTAATAATTACAGTCTGAGAAACTACCAGCAATATGACCTGGAAATAAGTGCAAACTCATGCACCTGCACACACTATTGCACTCTACATGTTTGCTTTGGTCATGTTATAACCTTCATGTAATACAGATTTATGTAGCTGGAAGAACTGAATACAAGTAAAAGTTTGCACCTCCTTTCTAGTGAAGCAACAGCAAAAACTTCTATCTAGAAGATTGGGTAGTGATGGTGTAGGTCTTTTGGAAATTAGGTTTGCTCCTAGTATAAAGTGAAAAGTTATTTTTCTTCTCACTATTTCAGTAATTCCAGAGAGCACAATCTAAATTTTATGTTAATGGCGCACACACAACTTGCAGTTTTGTCTCTAATCCATACTATAAAATTCATCAAATATTTACTAAAAAGCTTCGAAAAACTCATTGATGGAACCTGAGTAAGAAACAGTATTTCATTTACAGAATTGGGACAATGAAACAGCACCCTTTGTTCTAGTTTGCAGCTCATCAGTAATAGAACATTACAAAAAAAAATCCTTGATTATTCAGCTGAGGACCAGAGCTCAGGAGTAACTTCTGGAATAAGCAGTGGCAATTGAACAGAGAAATGCCTCCAGTCTTTCACCACCATGGTCTACTGCCATAGATATGGAGCTATTTCTGACATCACATTCTAAACCACGAAATTATCAGAAGCAAGAAGTATACTATCCCACATCATAGAATCATAGAATCATAGACAAATTAGAAAATAAGTTGGAGCTATGCTTTTATCCAGAACCTGCATAACCTGAAAAAATATCAGAAAAAAAAAATCAGAAAAAAAAAAGAGGTATCTTCAGTACCCTTTAGTAGGGCCAGTGACTTCCAGTGAAGCAATAAAGAGAAATAGCCTCGATGGATCTGCTCTTGATAGTATGTGAAGGCACATAGTTGATAATGCCAGATCACCTATTAGCACAGGGATTCAATTAGCATCAAGACAGAGCACTCAATTGCTTTTCTGTCAAATTTAGCAGAGCACACTGGCTACGCTAACCCACAATTTTAAACAATTCACATGGACACAGCCCTCCATATACAGTTGGGAGTTCAGGCTCCACGCACATCAAATTGTTTTTTTCCGTGTAACAGACAAGAGTGTAATAATCTAGATAATCTACACTTTACTCTTCTCCCTGCCATTTACAAAAGGGAGCCATAGCATAGCCCTATTTTTTCATAGATTAACTCAGAGCCTAGAGTGTGAGGTTTTTTTGTTATAGCCAAAACTAGTTTTATAGTAGTTATCTGCTACAATAACCATACCAACATTCAATTTATCTTAAAATCTTTATTAGCTCTTGGCTTCAATCACTCCTTAAAACTACATCCATACCAGAAGCCTTTTACCACAGTTAAGCCAGCACACCCCACACTTCCAGTACATTCCCCATCACAGCTATAAAAACAAATTTTAATACGGACCCAAGAACAAGTGTATCAGAAAATTATACATTAACACAGCTAGGATACTGTCTGGGATGCTGTTCTTGCTGATTGAGATAACTATGTCAGGGGAAGTCTTTAGTATGAACAGTTTTGAATGTATGAATTACCTTTTGCCCATTGCCTTCCAGCTAAGGGAAACTGAAAAAGTACTTATAGCTTGCTAACAAAAAGAAAAACTCTCAAACCACATATAACAGCTTCAAGCTGGGAGAAAAAGAAGTGTTTTTTCATGACAGGGAAGGGGGAGAGGGATGTCAGCCTTGCAAATTCTAAGCCATAATACAATTCTCCCGGGGCAGGGAGGAGAAGAAATACAAAATTCCAAAGAGAAACACACAGAAAATAACAGGTTCCTTTCAGCCTGAACAATTCAGAAGTCATCTTGCACTGGACAAAATTAAGCAAGAAACTGAAACACTGTACTAACAAAAACAACACACTATACTCCCACAAATATAACAGAAAACAACCAAAGCCTTAAATAGGCCCTGAAATGGACAACAAAGAAAAAGAGAGGAAACTGTGCTAGTGCATATGAAATGCTAACATATTCTATTCCAGCTGCAAAAAAATAAATATAGAATAAAATTCTTGGGAGACACTCTTCTCTGAAAAAAGCATTTTAAAAAAATTATCTGTACTTTTGTTTGCCAGTTACGCTGCTCACATCACAGTCTTTTGCCTAGTAAAATATTCTGTGAATACATGCCTATCAGGAGCCTCTATCATGAAGAGGTATTACCAGGTTTACTGTAATTGCATGAGGTCGATCAAGTAACCTGGCTGCAAAAATCAGAAGTATTTTTAATAACTTTCCTATTAATGCAGTTGGACATGGGATTTTTGTCTACAGAAGAACTCCATCACTGCTGTTAGTAGTGGAATGCAGCAATTCTACAGTGATTTTTTGTTTGAAATCAACAATGTTACTACACACACAGTAAAAGCCCTGTTTCCAATAACCAACATTAACATTATTCTTGTTAAAGGCAAATAGACATTTTCAGTGAAAAGCAAAACATTTTTTCCAGTAACTATGAAAGTATCCAGTTGCTGCTGCAGAACTCAATCTGTGAATCAACACAATCATGCGCTACCATACACTGGATCTGCACTGAGAAAACTGTACCTTCATTAAAAGTCTTTAACACACCTTGACATTTCTGCTAATTGAAATGTCTGTTTTCTCAGAATTAAAGGTACATCCCATTTCTCTGAACTGCTTCCCAGTGAAGCTTTCATATACTTCAGTAAGATTCAAATTCATAATTCTTTGTATTAGTAGTGTTCATAAAGCTACATTTACTATACACTATTTTTTCTACTATTCTTCAACAAATATGTGCCAAAGCAATTAATTCTGGCAATAGGATATTCTGCATTAACTGTTTTGAGTTTAACTCTGTTTTGAGTTTAAACTGGGAAAGTACTATGCTTTCTTAAATGACGAAATTAAGGTATTTAGCAGTAAAATGTGGCCCATACACATTGAACAGCATGGTGAATAAGGTACTAAGCAATTCTAGCATGTATGGACGAAACATTAATAATTAAAAGATAATATTTTCCACAGGAACACTCCAGTCATCACTGATTTTGTCACATGAAACCACACAGATGCATTTCTATCAATGATAACGGAATACAGAAGGACTTTAATAAAACCACTCAGTACAAATGACAAAAAAAAAGCCATAACATAATGACATAACAGAGACCCAGTCAGCACCTTGTGCTTCCAAAATTAACCATGGGAAACCCCTCAAAAACAACAGTGACCCTGAATAATTTCTCCTCTTTCTTCACAAGTGTCTAAAGTATGCACTGTGTCAGATTAATACAACGATGTCATGTCACTACTGTCTGCAACTGACAAAACTGTAAGCAACAGCAGGTTAGACCTGCAGACTCAGGAAGACTAACCAAACTAAGCTTACCCATAGAGAATTTCTAGGAAAAGAAGTTCAAGACAAAAAAGAAGTCTGACACAATCAGGTAAAAAGCCATCTTCACAGAAAATGAAATTATTAGTCCCAAAAGAAACAAACAGAGATGATTAACTTTATAAGAAAAGAGACGAGGTATGTTTTCACAGCTCAAATAAACAGATGTACAGCAATGGACACCTATAGAGCAAAAGGCCATTTATACGTGTTCAATGTTCATCATAATTTAGAGCCAGTTCTGCTACAATCCTAAACATCAGAAAACTGCCACCTTGTAAGAATTAAAGAAATTGCCTGTACTCAGAGCTGGTAAGCTATTCCATTTCTTTGCAGGACTAAAATTATATATATTTGACTATGGAGGAACTCTGTAACCTGTTAACTCCTTTTTGCCTTTTATAATACTTAAAATAAATTTTAAAAAGTAAAAAAATTAAAGCATGGAGGTTGGAAGACTTCCAGGAGGAGGTGCAATTCTAGGATCCACACTGAAGTTAAAATATAGATTTTATCAGTTCTTGGCTGTTGGTGGTTTGGTTTTCTTTATGCCAAGGAACATTTCCGAGCAGGAGTCAAGAAACAGTCACAGAGTGTGAAACTTACAAATCTTCAGCTTAAAACCTGTGTTTTGGTTAAAGCTAACTAAAGCCATATTCATTTTCACAATTACACTAGTGATAATTATTTATTTCTCTTAAGTGGAATCTCGTATTTGTTGCTATCTCAACAGACACAGTTCAGAAGTAAAATCAAGCTGCATGAAAACAACTTTCACAGGAATTTCCTTTATATTTGAGTCTAGCTACAGCCATAAACATTCCATATATAACTTGTATTAAGAAGGCAGCTAATGAGAAACCATGTTAATACAGAAGCAGCCTTGGTCATTTACAGCAACCCAGCATGCACATTTTGGTGGAGAGGAAAAGATCTGGAGGGATGTAGGGGGTTTTGTATTTTAAGGGTAGGGCACAAACAGTAGTGTCTGAGAAACCAAGTAATTTCACTGAAGACATAACAGATTTACAGAAGTAGATTTTTCTTCTCTTACTTTCAGTTTGATTATGCATGGTTAAAATGTTAAGACATTGTCAGTTACCTAAATAGAAGCATGCTGACCTGTTTTTTCGGTAGTAGTTCTAGTTGCACTGTGTTAAAATTTGCAGTTAGTGCAATTTAAACTCCTCCATCTCATACTCCGGGTTCAGCTGCCAAATACAGTACAACAGGTCTTCAAAGGAAAACGTAAATTCCTTTATACCTGCACATTTAGGGGCAGGCAGACTACTAACACAGAAGGGAAAAGCTGTGAGTACAAGTATGGCCCACTGCCTGCCAGCTCCCACTTTCGAGGTTGAGCCCACCTCACAAGCATTTGGTGGTATCCAATTGTCTCACCTCTCACATACATCTTACCAGCTGCACTCACAAAACAGAGGACATAGCATACAAAGATGGACAGCCTTACTGGGAAGGAGTGGCAATAATACCAGTTTGCCTAACAAGGTCCCAGCTTACATCTAATTAAAAGTGTATTTAAACACCAGAAAATCACAATAACCTTAAAATATATTAACAATATTAATGGGGTTGGGGTTTTGGTTGTGGTTTTTTTCAGTTTGAGGGTGGGAAGGGAAGAAATTAATTTATATAGATCTAGGCATAATAGTTGGGATGTCATAAACATGTACCTGATTTACAAACACATTAAATTGACTTAAGCCACAAATCTTGATGCTGAAATAAGAGATCTCAACATATCAGAACTGCAAAAGCAACATCAGTTTATTTAATGTGCTTCAGTTGCTATTTGTTTCAGAACAAGAACGAAAAGACCTCAAGCTTGACTTCTCGAGCCAAGTGAGCATCCCAAATGTACAACTTCACCAGAAAAAAAAAGTCTGTGCAGCTTTAGGTTTTATTATGCTTTTAAGTGTGATAAAATACTAGCAGCACAAATAGCTCCATTATCAAGGCATCTTCACCTAGGAAGTCCTTCCCTTCTTTACGTTTATCCTCCCTGTTAGGTAATCAAAAGGAAGGGAATTAACTGCTCCTACTAATTTTGAGTTCTACTCATTCTGTTCTGTAATTCAGACTATTTACTGAAGGTAGCCCTGTGGACAGGACTTGCCTAATGATGGTCGACATTCTCTGGAATGTTTAGTTTTTATTCACTTCTAACCATGCTCATGACCACTGCTCTCTCCACTCCTTCCCTGCCCCCCACTGTCACCTGCCTTCCCCTTACTCAACCTTGCTCAGAAGAGCAGCAGAGGGAGATGTGGCTGCCATTAACTATCTGATTTACCAGAGTTGCTCCTCCCTCTGGACCAGCATCCATTTCTCAAAAATTCCAGCAAGTTTTTCCCATTCTGCACCATCACTCCTTACCAAGTTTCATGACTCACTGAAAACTCTCCACTCCCCATCTTCGGCAGTCCAACTTCCAATTACCCTCTCCACAATCCTGATTTTTTAGGTAGCAACAATACCCTAAACATCCTGAAGTTGTACAAGGTACAACACTAAAGAAGCATTAGGACCTGTCATATGTATTTCAGTGGTCAGAAGTACAAGGAGTAGTTAAGCCTGGATACATGCACACACAGAATATAGTGCAGAGTTGAGAGAAACAACTCAACTTTGTTTGAAAGGATGCAACAACAGTTACAGTTTGCTTCACTCTATCTTTGCATTTCGATGCAAATGCAGCAATCTTGACTACAGTTGCTGGCATGGAATTACTAATGGTGCTCATATAAATTGCACTAATGAAGCTTGCACCACTACAGATACAAATGTTGTTAAGACTACAAAATAGTGAAGGCATAATCAAGCTCTGAGTAAAAAAAAAAACAAAACAACCCTAAAACCTTGAAAAGCTCCCACACAAAAACTTCTATTAAAATACTTCATCCAAAAAAACCATAAAAAATTAGTTAGCACACCAATAGAAAAATATAGTATAAAACCCACTAAACTAGGCTGCAGTCCTAAAATAAAATGTGTAAGCTGCTTAAAACTAAATTTTACAAATTTGCACCAATGGCATCAATTTATCAGTCTGTATTATATCTAAGTTCAAGGTTTTTGTTATAAACAAAGCCAGTGTAAACTCGTTGAGTTCAGTTGTGCCTAACCATAACCATACAGGAATCAAACAGTTAAATCACTAAACAGCTCATCAATTGACATCCAAGCTGTTTAGGTGAAGGGTGGAAAAGCACAGGCTGACTACGATTTAAAATTTAACTCTTTATAGGCAACCACTCAGTGAAACACAGATGAGATATTAAATGGTTCAACTATCTTCCCAGATATTTTAGTGTATGAAGCAATAAATTATGAAAAAATGACATACTGTGACACTTAGAAAATTGAGAATGTTGTGAATACTTCAATTTTGTACTGAACAATGTAAGGCAGGAAGCCAGTAAAGAGGGTTTAGAAAAGGTATCTGTCATTTCAAAACCCACCAGCAATATTAATTGTGATTTAGTAGACTAAGGAATCAAGATTTTATTAGGAAAATAAGTATTTCCTATTTGTCTCAGAAGCTAAAAAAAAAACAAAAAACCACAAAAACCCAAAACCCCAGACTTGTTTAGTATTAATTAATCCCACTATTAAGAACAAAAAGCTATAATAAAGGCAAGAAAAGGTATGATGGCAGATACACTCAATTTTTTAAAGTTTCATTTTTAAACCTGAGTTTCTATTGACAGAGAGGAAAAAGTATTTCAAATACAGAATTTTCATGTTTTCCTTTTGCATATGATGGTGGAAATTATTAATTTTTTTTTCAGATAAAGGGACAGGAGGAGTGGGAGACTAGAGGAACCCAGCAGAGACCAGTATTTCCTGGCATGAAAAGGCTTTCACACGGTCTGCTTTAATAGTAAGAACACAATGTGTGACCCAGATAACAAGAGTAGCATCAAGGATTTACTGTAGCAAAGCTGTAAAGCTGTCTAAAACGGGTTATAAGTCATTGATTAGCGAACAGTTGTTCTAAGACTTGGATGAAGGTCCTCTCCAACGTGACTCAGCACCCACCCACAGTCCAAAACATAAAGATACTGTATCCATGTAAAACAAATAATGTGATCCATTGCTATTCTTTCAGTTATACACGTAAGGATATGTTTGTGGATATAACCAGCTAAGGTACCAATCACCACACATTTAGTAAAAAGACTGCCATTAAACTATTTTCCTACATTATTTTTGTGACAGTCATCCTTCAGCCTGCTATTTACTATATACCGTGGCACTCAAAAGTTAAAATTATTTAATATTTACAAGGTCACAACTTCTACTTCAGTGAGAAGAAAGCAAGCTTACAATTTCTTCCTTTAAAAAGTTCTATGAATAAACCTGGATATTTTACTAAGACTATATGGGTATCTTGAATAAAGAACACTATTTTCACATGTTTGGGGAGGGGTTTTTTTAATTTACCCAAGTTAATTTAAAATGCACTTAGCTACCCAGTTATGAATAGTCACAAATCCAATGACAGGAGGAGATTTTTTTTAACAGGGGATACTGAGTCTATCTAGATGTTATACATAACTTTTTGACAGTTTTTAAATCTATTTGAAGCTTCTCAAACCTTCTGAAATAACTGATTTAGAGCTCTTAAGTTCTAAGTGTTGAAGGTGACATTTGTTCTAAAACGCTAACTAGAAATGATTTAGAGTCACGTAATTAAAGCGCCACACATTTTTGAAAAGGCTGTAAAACAAACATAAGCTCATGTTATTCAGAACCAGTCTGACAGCTTCACAGTAATAAGTTTTTGCACTGATGTACTGATTTTATTCAAAATATTGTTTGAATTACCTCTCATTAGTGCCTTCTAAATGACAAATACAAAGGAAAATATTATTTCGGGCAGGAGAGGATATAGCAAAACCCTTCTGACTACAGCTTAAATCAAGACTATTTTTAACATTTTCCCCATAGAACCTCTTGCCTTTTCATAACCTGAGGATCCCACAGACTAACTGAGATAGCAAAACCTAAGTGACGTTGAGTAGCTGAAGCTTTACAGAAAGTTTTGGTCAGGATGAAATACAAGCTACAGTCTAGCAAAAACTTTCTTCAGAGCAGGGAGAGAGAGAAGGAAGGGCTTGTCAACAAAACACAGCTGAACAGTTGTACACTGTTAGTACTTGATACTGCTTTTGGAAAAGTCTTCCATAAGGAAAAACACAAACTCTAACAAATACATATGTAATTGAACTCCCACCAGATACTCACAAGACTTGTAAATCTAACACACATGAGAAGCCTTCTCATTCATGCTTAGATTTATAGTATGGCCCATCTGCCTCCAACTGCTAAAAGGCGTATCTTCCTGAAAATGTGTGTTGTATCTTAACCTAGGCTAAAATTTTCCAGGACTGTAAAGCATAGTTTAAATAATGAGCTTTAATACTATGCCTGATAACATCCTTGAATTTCAGACTCTTAAGCAAGTATAAGATAACAAAGAGGGCCACTTTTTTATCTCAGAACTAAGGTGTCTAGCTAACGAACATACATAGATACTGTGGCAGACATACTTGAAATGGGCGCTTGTATTCATGGAGATACCAGCGACGAAGAGAGGAAAACGGTACAGGCAAAGTTCTGAGAAGAAACAGAGTATCTTGCCCACATATGCCACAAAGTTGGAAAGAACTGATGGTCTATATATAGTTTAAAAGTCACTTGTAAACTAGATTGTTCTGAAGCTGAACCCAGCTGTAGCACATCTAAATGATTTGCTGCTCACCAAGATGTTTTTAAGCAGGGAGAACAATCACAGTTGCAATTCCTTGTGCATAGGACAGGATGGAAAAATGCCCCACAGTGCTTGCTACCTCACAGTAAACAGTATATTGCTTCTTTTTCTTTGTCCCATTGCTTGCAGCTTCAAAAAGTCTATGCTTACAGAGCTAACATAAATACACAGAACAAAGTCTGAGGACTGTAAAATTCTAAACAGCTTTTAAGCTAACTTCTTGGACAGATTCTGGATAAGTGAATGATGTGATGGAGGCACAAGAGAAAATGGGAGGGAGTAATACAGCCTTGAAGATAGAGCATACTAGATAAAAATTAGACAACTATTTCCTTCACAAGGGAAAAAAAAAGAGAGAGAGGAAACAGGCATCCCACAGGCCAGATGTACAGAGAAGCCTACCTCTGCAATGTTTAATGCACAAGTTTTCTAGAGACAAAGTTTAACTAATACCATCTCCCATATGAAAAAAAAAAAAGTCTTTAAAACATTGCTTCTACATCCCACTTATGAATAAAAGCATTTATTATTCCTCTGAATGACTACTAATATCTAGGAGTCTCCAGACACGATATGGTGATCCATCAACCTCCATCCCACTAAGCAAAAACCAGACAGACATCAGCTTGATTTGGAATGGGGAAGAGCTGCAAAGGGTTTAAGGGAAAATATTACACAGCTCTATCTCACATTATTTCACATTATATGTAATCCTTTTCAATGGAGGATTTTAGGGTAAAAAAGCTTTAAAAACAACAAAACCCTAATCACCAGGAAAGATACAGTCAGTCCCTGCTTCATAGCTCAGGGAGTTAGACTGAATGCACTCAAGATCACTTCCAGCTCTTCACTTTTAATATCAGCTTCCCTACAGCTGCAGAGTCACACACACTTAGACCTGCTTTCACCACCACTTGTATTTGCAAATAGACACTAAAACCAAAGCTACGAAAACAAGGCACTGAGAGGGAGCACTATGCTATTTCTATTCAAAGAATCCATCATATATAAACCCAAAGGGAAAGATGTTTTTGTATGGGCAACGTAAGTCACACAAAGAAGATGATTCATCTTTAAAGATTAGAATACCTGCAAATGCAAAGTATGGATTTCCTGAAAAAATATCTTTTTGGGATCTAGCTGTGCTCATTTGAAAACATTAAGCACACAGAAAAGGCTGATTATGACTCCATCCTAGGAGTAAATCAGTGATTCTAGATCAGTAGATTTTTTTTTTTGCCCTGAGTGCACAGCTCCAGCAAACTAAGGGGAATTTTCATTAACTTGGTCAGGTTCACTCTCCCCAAGCTACTGAAGCCCACAGAGGCAGGAGACAAAAGCTTTAGCAGCCCATAGTTATAGCAAAGTACTAGACAATGCTGCCTTAATTCTCATCTTTTCACATATAAATTCTCACCACTTACTGCCATGATTGCTGCTTTCAGGAAACATCTATATTTTAGATAGATGTATGTATATCCTACACACATAAGGTAAATTTAAGTAAAACACAATTTACGGAAATACAGCAATTCCTTTCAATGATGTTACTGATCCATTTCTTTTTGTCAAGCTACACAAGAAATTTTAAATAGTATGCTTTGGTAAACTTACTTCTTTTTACATGAACCTATATTTAATTGCATTATCTGCTCTGTACTTTCAAAGAGATTAACAGAATTAATCTCCAGCTAACCAATATGAAATTGGTTGATTATATCAACAACCAATGTTCTCTTCTTTAAAAAAGTTACTTCTTTTTCCCCAGACCTCCAGCAGTACCCACAGAAACCTTGGTCCAGCTTCAAACAGGAGTCAGTGTATGGGAAGATTAATCAAACAGCAGCTTACGAATGTCCACTTATAGGACACGCAATACCTACTTGTAAAGTTAGGGAATATAGGTAATTTTAGAAAGTAGATAAAATACTCATTCAACAACAATATAATGCTAACATACAATTTCTTTAGCACACATTACAGAATAGCTATTGTCAATCTAAACTACCTGTTGTTAAAGGTATGCAATTTTTTTACATGATTGTTCAAAGAACCAGTGAGCCCAGGAAAGGAATCTCTGGGATAATACTAAGAGAGTTGAACTGAGTAAAAGTCCTGCTGTTGACTTCCTTGGGGCTACAATTTCATTCCTGGACTTCATGCAACCAAAAAATTTTTTTTCTGAAATAAATAAGGATTAAGTTGAATTTCATAGCAAGAACAGATTAAATTACAGAGCTAGGTAGAACTAAATCTCATGTCTACAGCAAATCACTCTCTTCACTCCTTCACAAATTAGTATAACACAGCTTCCTGGCAAGAGCAGTTTTTCTGGGTGAGGTCTTAAAAACCAAAATTTCTGCATACTATGTGGCAAGAACAAAACAAACACTCCCCACCCCCGAAGACCTGTGTATATACCAATAAAAAGCAACAGTATTTTCTCTACAGGAATAAATGTTTCACTTTAGAAGCCCTAACTAATGACGTTAGCAGTTCTGCTGATGATTCTGCTTGCTTCATTTTATGCAAATTATTTCATTAATTGAACAATGCACACCTGCAGTAATAGCACTTTACATTGTTTTCAGGAGGTACGTGTGTGAAGAGCTTTTGAGAACTCGCACTTTTTTTGAACCTTAGGTGTATTTCTGAGACAAAAATCACTGCACCAAGTGCCTACAGATTATAAAACATCATATGTAAGACTTCAAAGAGCATTTATAGCAATAAATCTAAGACAGTTTAGTCAGAAAAAAAATCATTCTTACGGAGTTGAATGTTCTCTAGGAAGAAAACAGCTTCTTGCACTATACATACTTCCAGTAACTGATATTCTACACTAGCCAGATTGGATGGACTGTGATGCCAAACACCAATACACACGACCTAAACCAACTTGACTTCCTGTGTGTTTCAGAAAACCCCAGGCCAGAGTCCAGACATAAGCTGGGAGATGCTGCACAAGAAACCTAATAATAAATCCTTTTAAGTTGAGACACCAGGAAGTCAATACATTTTAACAAAATAAAGATGCAGTAATCCATAGCCAAGTAAATACATTTATCTAATATTACCATTCTAGCTCAGTTTATCATAGGCATAACGACTCTTTTTGGACTGCTCTTTCAGAGTTGTAAAAGCTGCTCTACATCCCAATTTGTTGTAACATTTCCAAAATCCACTCCATAAATCCCACATCCCCAAAGTCATGGTAGCAAGCGGAGAGGACTCTCCTACCCCCAAAAAATCTCCACATGCTATTCTCACAGTTTCTTCTGTTTTGTCACAGTCTCAATCCCTCAATGATCCAGTGGATTTGGAACAGAAATACATTAGTGGCCAATGCTCACCCTAGACTGGCGACTGAGGTCAGCTCATTCCTCTGAGCTCTGTCAATCCCATTTATAAAGTCTCAGGGGTGAGAGAAAGGGGAATGAGGCCCTGAAGACTTCAGCTTTTTGTACAGTCTTTTTATACTTCAAGCTATTCATGAAAAGAAAGTGAGAGAGAATAATTGTGCTTCCTAAACTTCTGCATTTAGTAACTGAAACAATATTCTTGTCCCATTCTTTGCCACCACCTTCCACAATATTCCACCATACAAATGCTCAAGGCATACTGTACTGGTTACTGATGTGAGATTCCTGGGATGACTTGCAGCTCTTTGCCCTTCCATATGCCTACAAAAGACTTTTTGGCTCCACGGGCTGAGCAGTGAAGGACAGCAAGATGCTTCATTCCTCCTTCCCACCATGCTGCAGTCACCACCACAATGAAGCACCTTGCCCCAAAATACAACACAGGCTTGACCCCCTTTCCTTTGCAAAAGGAGGGGAAAGAGACAATCCTTTATTTTAGATACTACTATATCTCGACTTCTGTACTTACCGGAGGGTACACTGGTACAAATACTTAGTACAAATCTTATTCCTTCAGCACTTTCACGAGGCTAGTGACATCTTCTCCGCTCCCTGTATGTACATGCATCTTTCCATTCCTGTTTCACAGCAGATAAAACCTTCTCTTTTCCAGCACCCCACTACGTTCTGTACAGAACCCGGAGCCCGCTCTCCCCCCACTCGCCCCTAGGCCAGGCTCTCACGAGGCCGTCGCTGCCCCACAGACCGGTGGGGGGGGGGGGGCGGGGGTCGCGCCTGGGGCGTCACCCGGCCCGGCGCCCCCGCAGCTTCCCTTTCCCCCCTGCAGAAGGGACCTCCTCCCCAGCCGGGCCGCCGCCGTCAGCGGCAGCTCGCCCCCCCAGCCTCCCTCCCCGCGAAAGGAGACCCCCTCCAGCCCTTCCGGGGGCGCCTCCCGAGCACGGCCCCCAGCGCCCCGCGCCCCCCCCCTTCCCGCAGCAGGCCCGCCCGGCCCCCCGCACAGACCTGTGGATCCAGCCATCTTCTCCAATCCCCCCCCACCGGTCCGGGCCTGCACGCGACGCGCGTCACTTCCGCCCGAGGCTTCGTCACTTCCCGCCGGGGAGGGGCAGCTCCGGAGCGGGGAGGCGCGCGCGGGAAAGGCGCGGGGCGGGCGCGAGCGGCGGGGGCGGGGCCGAAGCAAAAGAAGGGGGCGTGGCCCAGGGAAGGGGGCGGGGGCAGGCAATGGGGGCGGGGCCCAGGGAAGGGGCTGAGTCAGGGGAGGGGGTGTGGCCCGGGGAAGGGGGCGGGGCTAGGTAATGGGGCGGGGCCCAGAGAACAGGCGGGGCAGGGAAGGGGGCGGGGTCTAGGGAAGGGGCGATGCCCTTAAAAAGGGGCGGAGGTCAGAGGAGGGGGCGGGGCCAGAAGGGGCGGAGCCCTGGGAAGGGGGCGGGGCTCGGGGAAGGGGGCGTGTCCCCGCGCTCCCCGGGCGGCGGGGCCCCCGCGCAGGCCCGGGCGGCTGAGTCTGAGACTCGTTGACACGTTCTGGCTGGGGGAGCTCACAATGCGAGGGCGCAAAAACGCTTTTCCTTCGGCGAACCTGAAACCTCCAACCCCTGCTGCCATCCCCGCACCCCCCGGCAGCCGGCCTGCCCTCGTTCTTCCTTCCTGTGCCCACTTTAATGGTGTGGAGCTTCCTGTTGTCACAAGCAGAGGGTGGTAGGGGTTCTTTCTGTAGCCTATTTCAATATCTCTTCTAATGGACACAGTAAGGATACTTTAAAAGGTGACAATATTTGAAGATTTTTCTCCTCTGTTGTAACATCGCTGGAGAAAATACTGGGGCCTGGAACAGAAGAACACGCCGTACGAGTTGTCCCTCTTTTCCTGTTCTTTGCACTCGAGAGCAAGTGCAGCCGGGACAGCAGAGACCGCTGCACAAACCTCACCCGCTGCGGCCATCCTGAGAGCAGCCAGAAGGAGCAAGATACATGTCCCCACCCCGTGCTTCTCCTTGCAGCAAAACTAGAACCTGCCTGGCCCCAGGGCTGAGAGGAGCACCACGGCCACACGGTGCCTGTGCACTTACTCTTTTCAGAAGGCACCTATTTTAGTTGCTCCTATGCTTACTATGAATAGTACACCTGTCTATCTTCTGACACGTGATATGGTTACAGCTGTAAGCTCAAGGAGCCAAAGCCAATCATAATCCCCCGAGTCCCTGAAAACACACCGTGCAAGGATCACCCCCATCCACTCGATGTGGGACCCCTTGTATGGTTATTAGCAACAAATTATTTCAATACTAACATCAAGCACAGGTAATAAAGATAAAACAGGGGCCAAAATGGGGGAAAAAAAGCCTTAGTAAGGAACCCTGTGCTGAGTGACTCTAACAGCTATTTTCTTTCACTCTGTTGCGGGAAGTTTACTGAGAGTTGTTTTTTTTTTCAACACTGAACTTCAGAAGAAAAATACTTCGAAAGTAGAAAAGGAACACATGCAGAGGTTTAAGTTCATTTTTTTCCAAACAATCAGTGTTTACAGATGGTAATGAAGTCACCTCTCACTCTCTGCAACAAGAAAAGGAGTTCTTTGAAATACAATTTCAGCTTACAGCCTGGTGAAAAGAGGGTAATGGCAATCATTACAGAAAAAGCTTTTTATAAACTTTATTGTCAGACATCACACGGCATCCCTTGTAGGAAAACTTTGAACTGCAATGTGCTCAGCTCAGAAAACCATCGTACTGCAATCATGTTGTGAAATAAATTTATTTAAAGGAAGTGTTTCAGAGTTGAGATGCTGTAAAACACTGGCTCCAGAGTTGCCAGAATGACAGTTCCCAAGCTCTACCTCAACCCTGGAAAGATTTTCTAAGTAATATTTGTAGCAAAGTATTGATAAAAGACAAGTAAGGAATAACGATTCCCCTTTATCAGACTAAAACAGACACAGACAGGATAACAGTAGCTTCCAGCAAGTTTATTACAAACAAAATATTTTTCACAGAACTAATAACTGATTTATATTTAAGTACAATATTACTGATGACTAAGCCTGTGTGAATGCCCATAATAACAAAAATCATTGAAGTTTAATTCCCTCATGGTTCTTCCCACAGAATATCTCTATGCAACTTCTGAATCAGAGAGCACAGACAGACCCAGAGCTGACACTCCTTTGACATGGGGCTCTGGAAGCTACTTACCCCGCATCAGGTAATTTCCTGCTGCAAGTGGGGCTTCTGGGGGCTAGGACCCTTGCCTCTCTCAATCCTGTAAATTCTTCACAAGGTAGTCTACCTAAAAAGTAAGGACATAAAAGCACCATATGGGATGAGAAAAGCTCTTACTTCTATTCGTATCATGGTGCCTTTACAAGCCCTAACAGGCAGAAGAGCTCCAGTACAGGACGCTGGGTGTAAATGTGGCAAACAGTCATTAGCCCAGAACTTGCAGTCCGAAGGCAACTTGTGTGAGTGAGGGTTGCACCTGTGCAGAATTCTCTGTACTGAATTTCCTCATTTCATCAGTGCACAACTTGCCTCTGACTAGCTGAGAAGAGCAACATTACTCACTCTCTTTAAAAGCACAGACAGTGGGATGTATTAAGCAATAAGAGAAACGTAACAGACATAGAAGCAATAATAATCACATAGAAAACTACGATAGAGTCTCGTTCAAAGAAAATGGATATTTAAATAATTCCCTGAGCAGACTCCTGAAGACCGTAGCACTTTTCTCTCCAACAGGCTTAATTTTAAGAAGCATCTGGCAGTCTGGAAGCCACAATTCCTCTTTTCTCTCCAGTACATGAAGCATACAAGAAAAATGAGCAAATTCAATTTCTGTCCCAATCGTCCAGAGGTTAACTCCTTCCTTGTAACATCACTGGAGGAGGATCTCCAAGCTCCCTTACTTTCACCCCAGATCCTGCTCACACATCCACACAGCACAGTATCCCCTGCTTCCTTACCTGAAACACAGTTCATAATTTTTGTTTCCTGATTTCTATTTAATATTTGTACTCCCAAGACCCTGACTGCCCAAATTCACTGTGTTTCTAGAAAGTACCTTTTGCTCATTTCCCCATGCTTTCTCAGCCTGGAAGTACAAGCAGTTTACCACATAAATGAGCTAGTAAGAAAATCCAACTAGAATTAATAAAAAGTCTTATTAAGACTTAAGATGTGCAAGTGTAGATTTACAGGGAAAATTTCCATGATATTTCACAGATGTGAAAATTCACAAGAAAAGGACATAATCTTGCTAACCAGGAGTAAGATAGTTATAGAATATTCTCGCCCATTGTTTCTAATAAATAGCCTATACAACCAAAGCAGAACAAAAATAATGAGCATTACTCATAGCAGATATACAAAATGTTCACTATATACTAAACTATAATATCAAATATAAATGTAACTAATTAATTAAATAATAAACGAGATATTTAAGGGCACATCAAAAAATTATTTTAATCCATTATTAGTTCATGTGGCTTATTATTGTATTAAAATGCCAGTAGGTTTTGTTATTTCATGTAAGGATTGTGACTTTTCTCCCTGCATGCAAATAATACACACATACGATTTTGAAAAGAAAATGTGAAGTATTTTAATCATTTTCTAAATTGTAATTGTTTCGGGTTTCTTTACGCCATTCTACAGGAAAAACTACAGAAGTATTTTGAACTCTTGCTGTGTAGTTTATCACAAAACGGTTAATGGAAAATACAACTGGAGAATGCGGGCATCGATCCCGCTACCTCTCGCATGCTAAGCGAGCGCTCTACCATTTGAGCTAATTCCCCTTCTGTTTTTTCAACCTTGCAAACTTATACTTAGCCACTCCACCCTCCACCCTCACTAAGACTGACACCACTACGTATCTGTTCTCTGTTGCTGAGTCATTCCTCACACTCACCAGTAACTGCAACTCTCAGCTGCAACCATGCAATACAGCTTTCAGCATGTACGCTACCCGAATAATCTTACTAATCTCTTCTGCACCACAAGTCTTTATTTTTTAGCTGTTTTCATTGAAGAAGCTCTCAAAAATACCAAGTTGCTTACAAGAAACCAAATGTGTTATTGAACGATCCCAGATTTTATTGAACAACTGTTACAAATTCAACAAAGAAACCCACGTTCTTTCCAATTTTCAACCCATACCCATTAAAAACCCGGTAAAGGAAATGTTTAATGGGTGAAAAACATTATAGACCTGATAGAAACAGTTTTATAGTCAAAGCTTATGGTTTTATATATGTATAATATCCTTTTGGAAGGTGTCTAGCTTCTCTGGGGTGACAAAGTGAAATTAAAAAGTATCTGTATTTTCCTTATTTATTACCGTATTTACCCCTATTTCTAACCTCACCAAATGCACTTGCCTATAATTAGCACATTACTTTTACCAGCCTTAAAACACTTTCATTTTGAAATACGAACTTGCACGAGCATGACAAATGCTTGCATGACCTGATGCAGAGCCTACAACCTACATCACAGACAAGGAACATGGTAATAAGCCATCTTTAACAATTTAATTTTCATCTTCACTTACCAACAGCAAGTACCTAACTCAAGATGCAGATCTAGAGAGTTACCTATCACTAGTACTAGCTCAATCGGTGCATTTTTAAGAAGCTTCTGATACTTGCTGTAAAAATGACACCCACTTAAGCAACAGGCTGCCTTTTGCTTCCTCGGGACCCCTTCCACAACCCCTTGGCCTCGGTATTCCCCCTCGGAATCCTCCTGCCACCCTCTCTCTTCCATCCCCTCCTTCAGGAGTACTCAGGAGAGGGAGCAGAAAGCTCTCAGCAGAAAGCCTGAAATGCAAGCTCAACCACGTTGTCTTGGAGATTTTAACACCTTGCACATTCCTGGAGTTGAGCACCCCAGGTTTTCAAGCTCAACCGAACCCAGGCCAAGTTTGCAGCTTCCCACTCCCTGTTATTTTAACAGAAGTCTCTCAGGTATCTCTGAAGCACAAGCTTGTTGCTGTGTATAAACCCAGCAAGAGAACTGGGATTCTGGTTCTGTCGGGTGAGATTAAGTTTACAACCCCTGCCCGATTTGACATGGTACTCGCACTCGTGCTCTTCTCCATAGGCTCTATGTACTCTTGCACATACAGCCAGATTATACAGCCAGTGATCTACCACACGGTGACATTCTTACTGCTGCTCAAGCTTCTTCATTCACCAAGTAAAGGAGACTGCTCATGTTGTGTCAGAACTATGCCAGACAATGGCAAACTCTTTGCTAAGTTAAGCCACAGATCTCGCTCCAGAGGAGTATGACTGCAGAACAGGAGGAACTACTCATCCATCAAGTCTAAGTCAGCCTAAGGGGAAACCAAACCATAGCATGAGTGGAGGCAAGATTTCCACCTGACTGGTTTCTAACTGGCCTGGCCTGTTTGCATGTCATCTTACTGGCTTCTGGTGACAATGAATCTGCTTGTTTATGTACATTGCTCCCAACACGTGACGGAGAGCTTGGAGCAACTGTACATACCTATTCAATTGTTCCTTGAGCTGGTTGCTTTGGCAGGTGGCAACACAAAGTGGGAATAACTGGAAGTGACACACTGTTTTTACTCTTTGTGGCTGTATTCATAGTGCTTGACAAGCTCCAGTGTTGATTTGTTACAGATTTTCTGACAGTTCCAGCCACAAGAACATAGGAAGGGGAAGAAAAAAATCATAGAATCATAAAACATGTAGGGTTGGAAAGGGATCTTTAAATGACATCTGCTCCAGCCCCCCCTGCAATGCACAGGGACTTTTCTAACTTGATCAGGTTGCTCAGAGCCTCATCAAGCCTGACCTTGAATGTTCCCAGGGATGGGGCTTCCACCACCTCCCCAGGCAACCTGTTCCAGAGCTTCACTACCCTCACAGTAAATAACTTATTTTCTTCTGAATAATGGTACTCAGAATAAAACATAGGTAATTGTCAGCTCTAGGAGCATGAATGGTGCAAATGAAAGCAGCAATCAGAAAAACAGCTGCTGTGGATTTATGGCCATCTGTAATTTTAAGCTATGTTAGATGACTGGGTTTTTTAATACTAAAGCTAGTCATTCCAGAGCCAAAATATTTTTTTTAGGGGGAGTGAATCATTCTGTACAGTTTTTCATGTTTGTAGAATGTTTTAAAGATTCAAAATAGCATGCAATTGATTTATTTGTAACACTTGTGGAGTAAGGAGAAATATTTGGCATATAATTTTTTTTTTTATGGCAGCTACTAGAACATGTACAGAAGATTCAGCATGCTTTCTGTGTTGGAAACACTAGGCGGAAAACAGCTTTCTGTATCAAAACAGAAAAAAAACCTCCTTGTTCTTTTTGGAAGTTTAGTAAAGCAGTTGATCAACTACTGGTAACAGAAAGCTTAAGGAGACCCTTGGAAGACATCATCAGCTGCACAAAACTGTCAAATCAGACATGTGAAAAAAAAAAAATCAATCCTGAAGTTGAATGTTGATAGAAGGAAGGTTAGAAAACCTGCAACTGTACTTCTCACTTGGGGAAGCTTTCTTATCACAAGCATTTAATTTGTAGTAGAAACTGTGATACAAAATCCGAATGAAGTAAGGCACCTGTGTTTTTCACATGTTCTTATTTACACAAAATCAATCACCTGTTGACTCTCATCTGGCCATGACAGCATTTGCTCATTTGATCATGTGCAGGACTTTACAGTGAGGTAGCTAACCAATACTAATTAATCCACAGTAAAGGTCAATCATTTTTAGCAGCAATGACAAAGGGCTATTTAGGGCAAGCATCCGTGACTAACTTCCTGGTTGGTTATTGTTATTTTAAAATAAGGGATTTTAAAAAATAACACCACACCGTATTTTTGTTTGTGACTTCAGAAAAGATACAGCTTTTCTCACAGAAAGCTGTTTAGAGATGGCTGTCAATTCAAAGGCTGCTATAACCTTAACTGACAGGTAAAAACTTAAAGTTTGCACTGATCTTGTTTCATGTTGTCTAATCCCATTAACATGTTTTTTGTAACACTTTATTCACCTGAGAAGTGTTTTACTAACGCTTAGCAAAAGGACCACTCGTGAACTACAAAAACGCATTAGCTTGGCATCAGAAGAACAGCTCAGCTCTTGGTAAAATATTTTTAGTTCCTGTTTTCCCTTCTTTTACTTTTTGCAGGAAGAATATTTAGCAATATGCAAAGATAACTAAGTTTAAAATGTGCAGGAGATGAGTCATTCTCAAAATTATTAGAGACTCGAAAGACCTGAGGAAGAAGGGAGCATATTGGAGCAGCTTATCTTATACAGTTTCAACCAACCTGCTGTCGGGGCAGATCAAAAGTGGGCCTTTCCATCCACTACTGAAGCGGCCTCTTCTTGCTAGCAATTAACCTGATGCTTGAAGGTTCAAAGGGCAAGATCTTTTCTAAGACAGGAAAAGCTCTTACAGTGGCCAACCAGTCTTAAGCTTAAGGAAAAATAAAAAGGAAAATATTAAGTTTAAGGAAAAATAAAAAGGAAAATAACAGAGGAAGGTAAGTTGTATATTCAAGTTAGTTAAGAGTCGCAAGTGCTAGAAAATACTAGGAATGCAGTTGTAAAATAATAATTTTGTCCTCCTTAAACAGAGATCATTATACATATTTTAATTACTTTTTCCAACCTCCACCCTCAAAGCAATACCACTGGAAAACGCATTTACATTCTGAAAAAAAACATCCAGGTCCTTTGAAAGGCACACACACACCCAGCTGTTACTCCTGCAACTTACAGCCACAAAAAAGCCTCTTTCCAGTGTTGCCTTCTCCCCTCCCGAAGGTGCAGCAGGCACTTTAGCACCGGGCACCTCAGCAGGAACACCAGCCCGGGCCACCAGGCACGCTCACCGCACGGACAAGGCTTTTATTTGGAAGACTCACCCGCCATCCCAGCCAGAGCCTCGAGGGCAAGGAGCAGACCGGGCGTGCGACAGCATTTCCCACAGAAAAAAAAATTTTATATATATATATATATACATATATATATATTCCCATTTTGTAGGACAGCAAACTCCCACCGCAGCCATCTATGATTAAAGACAGAAAAGAAAAAATAAAAGGCGGAGGGGGGCAGTTTCCCAAGAGGAGAGCGTGGGCACCAGGAGGGCGGGAGCAGCCGGCGCCGCAGAAGGTCCTGGCGCAGGGCGGGCCGCAGAGCCCAGGCCCTGAGGGGACGGCGGGGCCCAGCAGCTCCTCCGGGGTTTGTTGTCAACCTGAGCGAGCCTGGGCTGAGGCCGTGGAGCGACAAAGCTGGTGCAGGAGGAGGTTTGTTGGTAGTCTTTTGCTCAGGGGTTTTCTGGTCGCAGTGGTTGTCGTCGTGGTGGATCTCATGAAGTGCGGCTGGGAGGCTGCGGTTGCGCGGAGGAGGAGGCGCGGCGGGTGTTGCTGTTGTTCAGGAGGGGGTGGTTTTGTGTCTTCTTCTGGTGCCCTTCCTACTACTGCTCTGGACTACCATGACTCAGGCTCCAGTTCTCCTTCGATGGCTCTCAACACCTGCTCCAATACCAGTCTTCCATCATATAAGTAAAAATTTAACCGCTGTTGTTTTCTTCCTCTTCTGGGACTGTTCAGCCAGAGTTCGGTCAGTCTGCAGCGTTCAGCCCAAGAAAGAAGCAGAAGAATCAAATCAGAGGACACCATGGCTTGAAAAACTTGTTGAAGTGGGTGCTAACTTAAACTTTGCGTTTCTAATTCAGATTGGTTGTGATGTTTTTGTGCTATACCTGTGCTTGGGATACACTGAAAGCAGGCCGTTTCATCAGGGAATGCAGCAGCTTTTCTGATAGGTGTGGTTTCCTTGTCCTAATTCTAAAAGGACTGTAGAGCATGGTGGTGTATAATTTGAAAAAGGCAAGCTCACAGTTGATGAGTGAGTGTAGAATGGAGGCAAAACTTTGTGAGCCATCAAAATCTTCATCAACAAATCAAGTTTTATTCTTATTGTAGCCATTAAGTTCAGAAATAGTTTTGGAAGGAGGTTTTTTCTGACATAAACCAGATCTGCTGTCTCACTATTTTTGTTTTGGTTTTTTTTTTTCCCAAACATTGATGTTGATTTAGTTGCCTAATTCCATAAAATTATTTCTGAGGTTTAGAATGTTTTTCCTTCAGTGTTTTAGATTTGGCTACTGATCTGGAAACAAATTTATTTGTTTCATTTTAATGATAAATCTATCAACTTGAAGGTTAGGCTCTTTAAAAGTAAGAGGTGAACATGCTGTAGCTGTCCTTAGGTTGTTTTGTCACTGCTTAATTTATAGCTAGTTCTGGATTTTGTTTGATTTTAAATAATTTTTCCCCTACTTGCTGTATTAAGGCCTTAAGACTGCCACTGCTTAGTAACAGAGTTTGGTAGGAATCAGTATGTGCCAGTTTGTGTGCAGTTTTTAGCCTGCTTGGGCATTCCCTGAATTAAGCCCTGTAGATTTACTTTACCATTCCAAAGCTGGTGTGATGGAACCCTGATCCTGCCTGGGCTGTGTTCATAGAAGCTTAATTCATTCACATTAGGAGGTTTCTGTAGGTCGGTTTGTTTTACATTGTAAGTGTTTTTAAGACACTGGTGATTTTTATTCTGAAAGAATACTAAGGGGGGAAGAAAAAAACCAAAAAACAAGCAACCAACTGAACACAAAATCTGTAAGGGTTAAAGTTGTTTTTGGGGATTGGTTTGTTTAATTGCTTTGCAGTATAAATCTTAGAGTTATGTACTACTGTTTGGAAGAAAATAATGCTTTTTTATCTGAGAGTTATTTTAGATCTCCCATTTTTGTCACTCATACAGAGAGCAGAAGGCATTCTGATAAAAATTCCACTCAACATTTTATCTTGTTTTATAGTAATCAAGCCAGCTCATTTAAAGCTAGGTTGTTACTCTAGTGTACTGAAATGTATTGTGTCATAACTGGCATAACTGAGTCACTTCTGGAAGTGGAATTCTGTCACTCTGGTGTTCTGGAGTGTTTTTATCATAATTAAGTGCTGTGTTTGCAATTACTATGTGACTAAGTAAAGGAACTTCTGGATGTTTCAGAGCTCTTGGTGGAAAAATCCCACTGGTCACGTGCAGACATCATAGGGTAAAAGAAGTATCAAGCTTTCTTACTTCGCCAGATGTATTGCCTAGTGGGGCTTTCTGTCAGCCAGTTGCTGAAAAGTCTGTGGTATCTGCAGAATAATTCCAGCTGTAAGAACTTAATTGCCTTCTACAAATTAATTTCACGTGCTTCTTTCCACATTGATTATGCTTTAATATGAGAGGGAGAAACATTTTTTCCCAAAAGCCAGCTGTCTCAACCAGAGGTAGGGAGCAGATAACAAGATGCTGGAGTTCATTAATGGGAGAGCGTGTACAGGGCTTTTGGTACGGGGATTTGGGGTTAGACCAGTGGTCCTAATTGGCAGTGTTTGACAATTTCAGAAAGTGAGGTTAGCTTTTGTGATTTACAATTAATGGTCGTGATAGCTTGTGAATTCTCTCTCTTCTTTCTCTGGTTAATAATAATTAATGTCTTGCTTTTTTTGGTTCACCTCTGGTTATTCTGCCTTCTCTAGAAAATTCTGTTTTCTATTCTTTTTGTTATGATTATTTTACTATTCCTAAAATAGTAATATTCCTAGAGTACCTTTGGATGAAAAAAGGCACTGGATTTATTTTATATTGCTTCTGTTCTACCTTAAAAGTGAATTTGCACCTGTAGGGCCATTTAGGCTTCCCTTAGTCAAGCTGTTCAGAGGTTTTCTGTGTCATCTTTTGAAGCGCAGCATACTCTGCACCATGTTGTACGGTGGGGTTCCTAAAATCTGTTGTCAGTGTTTTAGTTCTGTATGCACATGGTGTTCAGAAATTACAGACGCCATGATGGACAAAGGAAAAAGAAGAAGGAAAGGGTTTATGTACCTAAAGGATGATGCAAGTTGTTTGGGCAAGAAAGCCAAGGTACTTTAGCAATTGTCTTACACTCTGAATGGAATTGGAAAGAAAAGTAATGAGAAAGTGGTATTGCATTAGAAAGCCAGAAGTTCCTTCACAGAGTATCCCCATCCTTTCTACTGTTAGAACTTTATACAGTAATAAAACCATTCCTACAGGTACAAATGTAAACTGGAGATGTTGTTTTAATGTTTTTCAGCTAACACCTTTTTCCCTCCCATTTTGGGATTCTGCTAGGCCTAATGCCACAATACCATGCTCTCTGGGATCTGCTGTAGCCAAAAAAGGAAAAAAAAAAAAGTTTCAGTAATGCACTTGAAGGTCAGATGTAAGTTGGAAAAGCACAGTGGAGAAGGGAGAAGTGCTTCATTTTCAGGGTTGAACAGGTGAGAGAGTCTGGAGGAAATGCTGTACAAGTAGTTGTTTCGGTGTTGAAGTTCGGTTGGTCAAATAGTTTTAAAATGTGTTAACATATAAGTTGATCATGTGGGATTTGATTCTGTCTGATAAACCTCCACTCTCTGAGTCTGAAACTTCTGGCTACAGACAAGTACTGAGTTGTTGACTGCAGAGCACTTCTACAGATGTTGTTCTTCAATTATATAGAGCACAGCAAGAGTGATACATGCAGAGAATGATTTAGGATCTTTAAATATTTGGCTCAGTAAAACTCTAAAATTTGATACTGTGGTTTATTTCATGGACACAAATGTAATCCCAGTTAAAAAAAAAATCAAATCTGTATTCAGGTATTAACCTAGAAGTCCTGCAAAGACTGTAATTGGATTATTGTACTTTCTGAAGTCATGGAGTCCTTGTAGAGGAGAGAATTGAAAGATCTTTCCATGTCAGTGTGATTAATGTGTCCTCAAGGGTCTTGGGCAAATCAGGAAGCAAACTAAGAGATCCTTATTTCTAGAGTTATTCAATAAATTTTTTTCAGATATTGGGTTTTTTTCCAGAAAGGCAAGTATGTACACTTAAAATATTAAATAGAAGTTCAGAATTCTTTATTTTTTATTATTTCATTTTCTAGAATCAAAGCTAAAGTCCCAGACCACTACAAGATTTCTGAGGGATTCACTCAAACTTCCCTTTCTCTTTTTACAGGGAAAAGAAACATGATTCCCCAAGGTTCCTTTTCTTAGGGTTTTAATCAAGTAAATTGTGTGTCTTTGCACTTACTGCCTGCTTCTTCTTCTTTTTTATGACTGTGTGAAGTCATAAACAGTTACTTTTTTTTTTTTCCTCTTAATGACACTTTCAAAGGGAGAAGACTTCAGTAGTTAACAGGAAACACTGAGTCCCTGCTTGCTTTTTTGTTTTCTGACTCTGATCTTGCAGAGCTGAAACCAAAGCCACCAAACAGAATTTTCACTATGGTTTCATTATACCCATTATTTTTTTCCACATTTAAATTATATATTCTTGGGTTTTTATATGTATATGTGAATGTGTGTGTCTATCTGGTGGTACAGTCACACCTTAAAAATTTGTGAGACATGCAAACAATGTGCTCTGTTAGGGTTTGGGTTTTTTTTCCAATGTTCCATTTGAGTGCTTGCTCTTTTTTTTCCCTTTCTTTTAACTTGGGCCCAAACTCTATTGCCACAAGTGAAAGAACTGTAAGAACTCTGTTCTGTGTAGTGGCTACAGCTCTGGAGCCCTGAGCATAGGAGAGACATGGAGCTGTTGCAGTGGGTCCTGAGAAGGGCTGTGAAGATGATCAGAGGGCTGGAGCACCTCTGCTAGAGAAACAGACTGAGGGTGTTTGGG
This sequence comes from Apus apus, assembly GCF_020740795.1. Lineage (NCBI taxonomy): Eukaryota > Metazoa > Chordata > Aves > Apodiformes > Apodidae > Apus > Apus apus. The sequence goes on along the minus strand of NC_067283.1, from coordinate 113,687,405 downwards.
CTGGAGAAGACGAGGCTCCAGGGAGACCTTATAGTGGCCTCCCAGTACCTGAAGGGGCTACAAGAAAGCTGGGGAGGGGCTTCTCACCAGAGAGGGCAGTGATAGGACAAGGGGTAATGGTTTTAAACTGAAAGAGGAGAGATTTGTGGTAGACATCTGAAATAAATTCTTCACCATGAGGATAGTAAGGCACTGGAATAGGTTGCCCAGGGACCTGTGGAAGCCCCCTTCCTGGAGGTGTTCCAGGCCAGGCTGGATGAGGCTTTGTGCAGCCTGGTCTAGTATGAGGTGTCCCTGCTCATAGCAGGGAGGTTGAAAACTCATGTTCTTTAAGGTCCCTTCTAACCTTAACCATTCTATTATTCTATTCAGTCACATCTATTATATTGTAATATAATATGAGGAAATGGGTGAAGTCATTTAGCTGATTCACTTCCACCGATGGATTACAAATAGGAAAAAACTATTTTAGAAAAATACAATCTTTAAATAGATCCATATTTCTCTAAACAGTCAGAATGGTTTTGTGTGAACATAAATCTGCAATGGCTCGGGAGCACAAGGCCTTCTGTTATCCAGATGCAGCTCAGCTGAATAAAACATATGCTGTTATATCAAAGAGTCCATATTTCATGTGAGGCAAAATTCCCACTCAGGCTGTCAAAATCCATGCACTTTAAGAAAGACCTTGTTGTTCCTGCATTTAACTGAGAAGTTGCCTTCTGTTCCTGCCTGCTAGTGACTTCCGTGAGGGATTAGAACCCGAGCGGTGGCCTCTGACTGCACAGCTACCAGTGTGATGATACTGGGGTAGAAAATCAATGTGATTACTGGGAGAAAGTTTTGTTTCTACTTGAGACAGATGAAGTGTCAGTGCCACTGGGGGTTGTTCGGTCTGTCAGGGAGAGGCAGGGAAGTGGGAAGTGGCAGTAAGCAACCCCTGGTGTCACCGAGGGGAATTAGCTCAAATGGTAGAGCGCTCGCTTAGCATGCGAGAGGTAGCGGGATCGATGCCCGCATTCTCCATTTTTCACTGAGACGCGTTAGTTTCTCTCTGCTGTTAACAGCACCTCGTACTTTTCAGCTTACCGCTGATAATTAATTTCCTGCTTTGGAAAAGAGAGGCCTGTAAACGTCTATGTTATCTGAAGTTAGAATAGCTGCCTGCACAAAAGAGAAGTAAATTCCTGTTAAAGTGTTTTAAAGAATGAAGTGAAAGCACACTGACAGATCATAGAATGTCTCTGGCTGGAGGAGACTTCCAAGATCATCCAGTCCAGCCCTAGGCTTAACACCGCAAGCTCACCACTAAACCGTGTCCCTAAGCATCAGGTCCACATGCCGTTTAAATGCATCCAGAGATGATGACTCCACCACTGCCAATGCCTGACAACCCTTTCAGTGAAGAAATGCTTCCTAATATCAAACTTAAACCTCCCCTGGTGCAGCTTGCATCCATTCCCTCTGGTCCTATCACACATCAGGGAGAAGAGGCTGCCCCCCTCATCACCTCCTTTCAGGTAGCTGTGAAGAGCAGTGAGGTCTCCCCTCAGCCTCCTCTTCTCCAGACTGAACAACCCCAGCACCCTCAGCTGCTCCTCACAGGACTTGTGCTCTAGGCCCTGCAGAAGCCTTGTTGCCCTTTTCTGGACATGCTCCAGCACTTCTATGTCCTTCTTATAGTGAGGAGCCCAGAACTGAACACAATACTCAAGGTGTGGCCTCACCAGCACTGAATACAGGGGGACGATCACCTCTCTATTCCTGCTGGCCACTGTGTTCCTAATACAGCCCAGGATGCCATTGGCCTTCTTAGCCACCTGCGTGCACTGCTGGCTCATGTCTAGTTGACGGTCAATCAATACCCCCAGGTCCTTTTCCAACCTGCAGCTTTCCAACCACACATCACCAAGTCTGTAGCTTATCATGGGGCTGTTATGACCCAAGTGCAGGACCCAGCACTTGGCCTTGTTGAACCCCATACAGTTAACCTTGGCTCACTGATCTAACCTGTCTAGGTCTTGCTGTAGAGCTTTGCTACGCTCCAGCAGATCAACACACCCTCCTGGCTTGAACCCACTGCTTCTCCTGAATTTTGGCTGTGCTACAGTTTTGGTTCTCTGCTTACACTGCCCAATGGTCTGGTGTAATTTTAAATGTAGGTGCATTTTTCTGTGTGAGTTTTGAAAAGGTTCAAATGAGTCTATTTTGAGAAGCACATGTGTAATATGAATGATGGAAGGTGCTAATGTTGATCATAGACAAGCATTTTAATTGAAGTGCAAATATATTTTTGTATTTGAGTGAAATTGTGAGAGATGGAATGTCCCTTGAAATGTGGGTGAAGGCCAGGTCTGTCCTGCCCATCCTCAGTACAACAGGAGCAAAGGAGCTGGAGAGAGAACTCTGCCATGAGCAGATGATTATATAGACAGCTCCGGACTTTAGCATCTTCTTATGGACAATTTCACTGAGTTTTCTTATAATTAAAGCCAAAAACAATTCAGTGCACTTGTAAGGGGACAGAAGTGAGTTTATTGTCCTGTGTTACAGGACAACGTTAGTATTGGGTGTTTAATGTGATGACACTCCTCACTGCTGTAGTATGCTGATTGGGACCTTTTTTTCCTATTTTAGATGCTGTATGAAACGGTAGATACATATTTCCTTTCACAAACCTGGATAATTTTTGGAGGAAAACCTAATGTCTACTGTAGGGAATACTCCCTCAAAAACACTGGAGAATGCGGGCATCGATCCCGCTACCTCTCGCATGCTAAGCGAGCGCTCTACCATTTGAGCTAATTCCCCTTAAAGGGCAGCTTTGGGGGCGGGTTCTTGACAGCGGAATCACAGCTTGACTGGTTGAGCTGGGCTGACGGCTGAGTGACACCCAGGGACCCCTGTATCCGTGTAGAAAGCCTGTTGGATTCAAAGCCGGAAGACTCACTTGAGATATGAGAAGCGCACTGATGCATTATCTGCCAGGATGCTCCGGTAAAACAATATGTACTTTCCCGAGTAAAGCCTCCTCTGGTGTATATGCAGGAAGGAGAGAGAACTATTTTATTATTTTTTTTTACCTCTGTTACAATGCAGATACCAAAAGACTTGTAAATCTAGAAAGTACACTGTTAAAAGTCACCGAGGGCAATGAAGTTTTCCTTCTCCTTGTTTTTCAAGTCTTTCTATTTTCTTTTCCAACTTTATCCTCTAATGAGCTGTATGTAACTGATAAATATAATGGTGTAAAAGTTCATGTTTATCATAGTTTGTGGAGAGAAAGTATTAATTTATATCTTCCTAAATTGTCTTCAAGGTATTTCTACCTTTTTGTATTTACTTTAATGATTCAGTCAAAGTAGTATCGCATCTTAAATATATGGGGTGAGTAAAAACATTTTAGAGATTCAAAAATTCAAGTGTAGTCACATTGACTGAATTTGCTGTCAGAAGCACATTGGCAAAGCTCTATTCCCAGGTTATTAAATCAAGGAATGCTTTCTGAATTTAAAGAACAAAAATGTAGTTTAGAGTGAGAGTGGTTACACTGATATACTTTTAAACAGCAAAGGCATTGAAAGTTATATTTAATACAAGTTTCCTCACTTTCTGTTTAAATGCAGAAAAGTAAGTTCTGCTAGTCAAGTAAAATGTGTATAGTAATCCAACAATACTTGCACTGCTCTTTTACTCTAATGGATTTGACTTACTGGTGACGGCATCCAGTCAAAAGAAAATCAATTCTGAAATTAAGGATTAGCTAATTACAGCTTCTCTGAGGTAAGGCAGTACTTCCACTCTATCACAGCCCAGATTCAGGCCAAGATGTGGGAACTAAAACCCACAGTATCCCTGCAAACATTCTCCTAGAATTTAAACAGTCACCTGCCTTTCCTCAAGTCTTTGCACAACAATAAACAAAAAATAGTTCTTAGCATTTCTTGCAGTATATTGTAACTGTTTTCATTTTCCTCAGTGGAGTAAACTTGAGAGGGAAAATAAATATGCAAAAGTGGTTTCAGTCTGTCTCACAGGCACATGTCTGAGGCTCAGTGCACATCTGCAGCTGGGAGCTTTCCCATATCATATTTCACAAGGTTCAGCTCTGTGGACAGTTTTCTTTATCTGCCTTGTGCAGCCTGACTCAGTATGAAAATAGTAGATTACCTTGTTTTCACCCCTAAATCTCACTCTGCTGCCACTGAAAAGGCTTAAAGCTTGGACAATTCAGCTCACAGGAAAAGTTTATTTCTTGAATAAGTCAGGTAAGGATGAGGAAAGACATCTGCAATAGTACTATTTTCATAGAATCATAGAATGGTTTGGGTTGGAAGGGACCAGGAAGGTCATCTAGTTCCAACCCCCCTGCAAGGGCAGGGACACCTCCCACTAGATCAGGTTGCACAAAGCCCCAGCCAACATGGCCTTGAACACCTCCAGGGAGGGGGCTGTGATTAAGATGTGTATTTCACATCAGTGATTAAGATGTGTGTTTCATTGTTATATGATCTTGAATGTTTGTGATTGATAAGTTTTCAGTAACACAGCAACTAATACTTTCTAATTGCTCCACTTGGTTGGGAGAACTTCCTTAATCGACATGGCTGAAAATAACCTGACCTTTTAAATTCCATTTTTTAATTTCTCTGGGGTGTTTCAGCAGTGAAAGCTTTGTGTCCACGTAGTTTGATTTAACACAGATCACTTTGGTTCATCTCTTTGGCAACACTAGTATAAATTGATACAAGCTAATTTAATAAGGTTTGACTTCTGCTCGCTAAGATGGTGTTCTTGGAGGACACCAGGGTTGAGTGCAAGTTTTGTATGATCTTCAGGCTCCTCCACTGCACTGTCTGTGATGTGCCTTTCCCTCAACACAGCAGCAGCTGTTATCCTCAAAGCACAAATCTAGTGCGAGCTGGGTGGCACTGAAAGGCTACGGGTCGTGGATTTGTCATGCAAGTAGGCATGAAGTGCCTTACCGCAGTCCTCAGGGAGTTTGTCATCTTGGGTAGTAAACACAGACAAGCTCAAAGGTCAGATGGCAGTAAGTGTTCTGAAGGGCTGCCCTGGGGTCATTATTCATGACAGAGCAGACCCTGGTCAGATGGTGCATGCTGGTGTGACAATTAAAATCTATATTTACAGGACAAGGGTTGCAGTAGTACGGGGAATTAGCTCAAATGGTAGAGCGCTCGCTTAGCATGCGAGAGGTAGCGGGATCGATGCCCGCATTCTCCATTGGCGTGTTTTGTTTGAGGTAGAGAGAAAACAACTACAGAAGATGTTTTCAGAGAGAAAACTCAATTAACTACACAAGATGTTTTCATGTACCAAACTGGAATTACTCATGTAAATACGCTCTTATTTTTCAGATGTACACGGGTTATTTCTTAAAGGCTGCCATATGTTTGATTTTAATAAGTTAAAACAATTAACTCATATTAAAAAAAATAAAATGGAAACTGAGTTTTACAGGGAGAAAACTAAATGCTGGAACTTCCAATACTTCCAAATACTTCCTCTCAGGAATTTCTAACAATAAACTTTTTTTTAATTAATTTTGTGCACCTGGAAAACATGTCTTTTCTGGTTTGTTTTGTTTCTTCAACTGGAAATGCTAAATTAAATACTACAAATTTATTATTTGACACCTGTTTTAGAATAAAAATTGAATGTGTTTTCATTTGTGAACAGATGGACCAGAGCAAGAGAGAAGACTGTATTTTATGTATGGAACTACAATTTTAAGTAGACCCTGAAAGTGAGACTTCTGTGATCTCTGTAATCAATTAAAGGGAGAGAATTAGCTCCAATGGTAGAGTGCTTGCTGAGCATGTGAGAGGAAGCAGGACTGATGCTCACTTTCTCCAGTATTTTGTTAAACAGGAATTGTTATGCCAAGTAGAAACTACCAAAACAAAATATGTAACTATCAAAACAAAATATATATTTAAACTATTTTGGTAAACCGTTTATTTTAATTGGGGTAAAACTGATTTTCTTCCTTCCTCTGGGTGCTGCACTGCCTAAATCAGGCTTATACAACCATGTGTGTCATTCCCCTGTCGTAGCTGTTGGCTCTTCCTGGCCAATTCAAGTCAAACTTGGCAGAGAGAGAATTCTGCAATATGATTTTTTTCCAGGCTTTATGAAAAACAATGGATGAATGATGGTTAGAGACCTGAATCAGCATGTCTTTTTGATCAGACAGTGGAAAACAGCCATGTAGGAATGCTTGTTCTTCCCCAGCTGCCCACTGTGGTCCCTGTCCAGAAATAGAGGATCTTCCTTTCTTTTACTGTCTCTGTGAAGCTGTAACATGAGCTGGATTGGTCAGTTACGTTTCAACGATCTCTTTAACCCCAAGTCTGTACCCTTGGGAGCACACTGCAGCAACCATGTCTTTTAGCTGTGGCCTGTGTGCAAGTTAAAATTAACCCCTCAGTCTTCTCCCCTAATTTTGTTTATGCAGAGCTGCTTTTGAGAGGCTAATGCCTGCCACATTTGTGTTACAGCTTCACAGTTATTCTCAACATCTAACTGATCAATTGCCTTCTGCTAACACCTTATCTGTTTCTTCTGTTTTTTCTCCAGATGTTGTGTGTATCTTTATGGTGCAACTTCCCCCTGACCCTTCTAGCAGCAGCTGCACAGCAAGTGAAGCTTTTGAGATCCTGGTGACCAATGGTGCTAAATCAGTTGTGTCCTGAGTGTTAATTAAGCATCTTACAGTGTGCAAAAAGGATATTTATTTCCTCCCATCTTCTGTCTGTTCATGGCTGAAGAAGAAAAAATGTGCATGGAACTAGCAAAAGAGTCTTACTATTCCACTTCTTGGTGTGTCTCCTTTTACTTTGGAGGCTGAAAAGTGAAGCTTCCCCTTGAATTCTTGGGCATAAGTAGAAAAGTGTGTACCAGTCTCAGTGACTACTTAATCACACTACTTGTAGAGTGATTAATAGACAGAAGATGCCAAGAATGGTCACTCTAAATGCCATCCTTCTGCTGAAGGTCTGGGGCATGCTTATAGCTACTTTGTACACTGATACTCAGCAGATTTGTTCTCAGTGCACAGTATTGTCCCTGGGTTCTTGTTCTACCAACACTCTTTAGCAAAGCTGCCTTATAATAAAATAAAAATAGATTTTCCCCTGGTCCTTACTCTTCCTGAAGTAAATGCAGAGTACACAGTTTGGAATATTTCTCAGTAATGTCCATCTTCAAGTTTTGCTAGAAGTTTTATGCAAAGATTCTAACCTGCTTGTTGCACTTAGATAAAACAGACTGAATAAAGAGCTGTGCTACTTTGTACAGCTGAGGAAGATATACATAGCATTGTATTTTTCTATTAAAAAACAAATCACCAGTACCAGACACCTGGGAGCATTATTGTTTATCCCAGGGGAAAGAGCTGACCTATTGGAGTAATTCTCACATTTGCAGTTAAACCAGGGCTAAGCCTGCTTTAGCTTCCTGATCAGCTGCAGTTAAACCAGGGCTAAGCCTGCTTTAGCTTCCTGATCAGCTCTGGGCTGCTCTTTTCAGTTATTGAATCACAGAATCACCAAATCACCAATGCTGGAAAAGACCTTTAAGATCATCAAGTCCAGCCTACAAAATAAATTTTGAAAGGAATTATGAAAGGAATATTGAAAGGAAGCTGAGAACAAGAAGGAAGCATTGAGATGGATTTCTACAGCTAGCCCGTGTATTCCTGAGAAGCTGGATCAGGCCCATAATGATGTTTACTTTGTATTAATTTGTTTATGTTGATTTCAGTTTTGTTGGGAGTGTTTATATAACATGTAGATTCCATGAGAGACTCTTCCAATACAGGTCACAGAGGCAGTTATTGAATGTGACAGGAATTGTGTGATCCTGGTGTGTAGGTGTTACACAGTGACGGAACATGAGGGGAAATCTCAACCAAGCAGGTGTTGCCAAGACTGTTCAGAAAGATAATGTAAGGAGGTGCCCAAGTAATGAGAAATTTCTGCCTAGATAATGTCCACAGACCTTCACTGTTAGTAAGCACCAGTGTTAAGAGTTTAATGGCTGATCTTTGCCTGCTGAAAGATGGGCTAAGAGCTAGCTGGATGATGGAGGTGCTTCCCCTTCTTCATCTTCCCACCCAGATGTGCTGAAGGCAAAGGTACTACACTGTGTGACTAAAACTGAGATAAGGTCATTAACACCAATGGAGGCAGCCATCCCAGTCTTCCTATATTGACCTAGGTTGGAAACTCACTTGATGAACATTTGTGTGCTCAGATACGTAGGCTCAGTTCTCTCAAGCTTTAAGTTGTGGACATGACAATGTGCTGTTATGTCCTGGAATGGTATTTGCAGTCTCCAGGCTCAAGCCTGGATCTGGTGCTGGTGGAAAAGACTGGCAACTGGAAAGTGATCCTGAGAAAGAACTAGAACCAGGAAAGAAGTCTTCCCTGGCCGCCAATTCAGTAATCTTGTGCCAACCTTTTCTTCATTGGGTGAGAAATGCCAAACTCTGAGGGGTCTGTTGTGGTTACTTTTGGGGACGGGGAGAAAATGACAGCTGAGTACTAGTACTACAGCACTGGGCAGTATGATCATGACAAGAAAAGTAATTTTAAGAACAGACAGTTTATCAGCTTATTTCTTGTTTTGTTTTCTTTTGTTTGAGGTGTTCAAAACTATTTATGATTAATGTTTTAAGCTTTCTTGTATCTTTAAGAATTAGACAGGTAACAGGTCACAAGCCACAAAATAACTTGCACCAGGACTGTAATAAAGTTAACCTGAAAATGCAGCAAGGGTAAAAAGCCCTTCAACTTCTTAACATTTTAGAGGTCATCAGAGATACTCTCTGTTGTATCTTCCGCGTAATAAAATGTGGTAGCTTTCCTACACATAGTTATTTGCATTTTTAAGAATCTAGTTATTATTGCACCTTGTAGTTTTCAATAATCAAGGCTAGGAAGGACTATATCGCTCTTGCTTCCGAACTAGGTCTTAATTAGTAGAGGAAACCTTCTTTATTATTTTTCTTCTATTTTGTCGGAGGTTTTTGATGTTTGGTCAAGAATAACAAAGGAATCTTGACTAGATGCATAGCAAATCTGATCTGAGTTAGTAAGTTGCTCTAGTTCCAAAATCAGTCCAAACATACTCCTACCTACCCAGCTGAGGGGTAGGACATGAACAGGAGTCACTGAACAAACCGAGTGAATGTTTTCATCAAAATACAGGGTAATGAGAGAGAATGTTTCAGGGATCTACAAAGTAATTATGTACTAATTATATTTTATTATTACTGTCTTCTCAGTTTTTATCACTTCTCCTAAAATATTTTTCATAGTACCAAATACAAATGAATGTGGAGTCCAGAGATGCCTTGCTAAAGAGGAGTCTGGTTGTGCTTATTGTATAGACAAGCTGTACTCTTGAAATCCTGCAACCCACAGTTAAATACCTTTTTGGTTTTGAGCATTAAACAATAAAGGCTCGTGCCAAGCTGCCTATAAACATTATTGTAAGGTGGCCATGCAAACTTAGAATTGGATGACAGCCTTGATATTGACTGTCAGTTTATCACACAGATGATGAATGCCATACTTTTCAAGTAAACGATGCATTTATTTTTAGAAGACTACATCTAGACTTGCCAAATCAGAAAAACGTACAAAATGCCTACTTTCTTTGGTCCATGTTGCTGTATCCAAACAGCAAGTTACATAGCTGTTCTAATTATGAAATTAGATAAACACAGGGCAAAAGTGGGATAGAATTGCTTCCCTGACCAGCTCTTTGACATGCAGTCTGCAGTGCACTTACTTCTTTTCCCATGATAATCTGGAAGATCTGTAAGGGCCTTACAGGAAGATAAAACTGCAATTCCTGAGTGACTGCCAAAAATAAGACTGAAGTTTGATGAGGCCAACTCAAAAGTCTTCAGGTGTACATCACCTCAGTTACAATGGGCATGGGATAATCTTGACAGGTATTTCTCTGTTAACTCCTAACATCTGTTCCTATGGAAGCACCTAAGGGAAGGGGATGGCTGGGGTTGAGTCCCTTTCCAGTCAAATCTTTGCTTACAGAGAAATGAAGTACCAGCTTTGAAGCCAGGAACAGTGGTAGCAAATGACGCTTTTTGGTGTCTTGTACTGGTCCCCCACCCAGAGTAACTGCTTAGGGTATTCTGTGCTAGGAAAACAGAAAAGTAGCATTCTTCTCCACCAGCAGCTTCTCTTTAGAGAAGATAGACCACTTCAGCTATGGTCTCTCAAAGTAGCTTATTACAAATACTTTTTTGTGCCTTTTGTAGAATGTATGGAAGACTTCAATGCCTTTCTTCTGTGTATTCTTAACATCAGAAACAAAGTTTCTGGCAGGAGTGCTTTCCCCTGGTTTCATATTGCAGTCTTTAAATTATTCAAGTTTTTTAAATGAGCTTAATTATAACTACTAACAGCATCAGGTAAATACAGTGGTAAGTGATGACACAGTTTGAGACTACTGCATAGAGTAAGGAGTTCTGAGTTTAATTACTTTAATCTTCCTTTTGCTTTGTGTACATTTCAAAAGAGCATATAGATGGTTAAGATCTTTTATTCAGATTTTTTTAGCCAAAAAGACTGTTTACAAGCATTTCCATTTAATCTACCTAATTACAAAATGGCACTTGCAGTCCTTGCCTAGTTAAAAAAAAAAAAAGTAATAAAAAAATTACAGAAAGGAAACAAATAATCTCTATTAGCTACTACATACAGGCTTTAAGAGCCACCTAGTGGGATTATTCTGCAAGTAAACCCCTAAGCACTAAACAGAGTAATTCCTAATAAGCCTTTTACTAAAAAAATAATAGAACTAGAAGAGAGTTGATTAAGAGTCATCTTAAATCAAAAGGGAGCTGAAATCTATTTTATACACAAAACTTTCTTCCATTTCCTAGAACACTTGATTTTGTGGCTATACAATTCAATATGCATTTAGAATTTCCAAGTAGATGAACAACCCAATTTCTATTTTACAGTAACAGTTTCCATACTCAGTTTTAATCTGAGGACTTTTACTGGTGTAGCCAACTACATCACTATTTGAATTTATTATTTTTAAAAAACACTAGGTCAACTTTCTTAAACTCAAAAAATATATTTGAGAAATTTAGTGCTGATTTGTATGACAAGAGGAGGGACCAAGTAGTTAGGAAGAGTAGTCTTATTATAGCTGCGAGAGTGAAAAAAGAGGACAGAGAAAGGTTTCCAAACTGAGGCAGCACTTCAAGGACAAAGCAGTGCAAATGGAAAAATCATCCAAATGATACCTTCAACAAGCTCAGAACTGTGTAAGTCACACATAAAAGGCAGATGGTAAGTGTGAAATAAAGGCATGCTACAGTGGAGAAGGGAAGAGATCATGAAATGATTGTTTTCTAAGCAAAACATGTAGCTAATAATGTGGTAAAGAGGAAAATAAGATCCTGCAAGATCACTAGAGAATCTATGATTCTGATATTTAAGTGAGATTTTTTTTTTTACAGACTTATTTTAAAGAGAAGTGTCAAACTCCTGGATTGAGTCTAGGAACCTAAACTTCCTCTACAGAAAAGCACATTAACTATATATCCTTCTAGTCCATAAAAGCCAAGGTAAGGCAACAAATACTTCTTTACTGATAAACAGGAGTGGGGAAAGAGATGGCTGTGGCTTAACCTGATCCTTCTCACATACACTGTATTTTAACTCTGGTATAGACTGAGTTCCTTGTATTAAAAAGCAGGTCTCTGGAAATTCAACTACTGGTAAACAGTATCTTACTTCTGTAATGAACCAGTAGCAAGAAACATCAGGTTCTAAGGTACAACCTTTTCACACAAGGGAAATTTGCTTCTCTTCTATTGGAAGCAGTGACACAGAATAAAGGAGTACTTGTTTCAGCTTAAAAGGGCTAAATGAGTAGTTGAGACCAGCCTGGTGCTGTCTGTAGCGAAGTGAATTAAGGATTCAATGCAATGGCTGATGGCATCTACCCTGCCTCGAATGAGGAAGATTCTCCAGTCATGCACTCCTGGACCTGGTTCTTCAAAGAGAGATTTATGAGAAGACACCAAAGGTGAGTATCTTAATTTATCTAGTAATGCTTATAATATTCAGTATTGATTTTTTTTTTTTACATTGAGGATACTAGCAAAGTGTGCTCAAGTCAAACAAAATAAAGCTCCTTTGATGCTTTCACAAAGAACTTCAAAAAAATAACAGCATTCTAGATTGAAAAGAATAAACTTATTTTCACTCAAAATTCATGCTGAAGAACCCTTTAAAATCAAATAACTTTATTTCAGATTACAGCAATACTTAACAGTCAAATTGCATTTACTAGGGAGTCATTTAAGATTAATTTTTACAATTCAATTTGGAATACATAAAACACTGTTAGCATGTTCTACAAAACCTCATAAAAACACACAGCAGTTGACATACTAGTAATTACATTTAGCTAAAATGTAAGTATCATTATTCAGTTGAGGATTTTTTTATGTCCTCTGTAATATCTTGTGCTGACAGAAGTGCCACTTAATTGTCACCACTCTTGTCGTAGCAAATGATGGCCTTAAATGTTGAAAATCCTGCTGACTGGCACTGTTGCAAGGTAAAGTAAAGCCATGACTGTTGGCTTGCAAGGAGAGGCTATGCTTGTCATAGCAAATGATAGTCCCAAATCTCAAAGATCTTGCAGACTGACACTATCTTAAGAAAGGCAAAGTAAAAGCTGTGACAGTCAGCTCACAAGGAAAGGCCACCTTACAGCAGTCTGACAGTCTTTCCAGTCACAGTCAAGAAGTCATCATCAGCCAAGGCACGAAGCGCTTCTTCAAACATTTCCTTTGTTACAGCCTTAAAGAAAAATAAATAGGTTTTAGTTTGTTTAGTTTGCTTAAGCTTTGCTTTAGTTCAGAAGCCATAAAAAAATAAGCTACAGCAATGATTCAGCTTGTTTATCTGTAGTAGAATTGGCTTTCTGGTCACATCAGCTGAAAAAGTTTGTCTCCCTTCTGGAATGGGATTTGAGGACAAGAATGTTGATTAGGAAAAGCACCATACTTTTAAAAACTACTGAAAATGTAAAAATGGAACAGGAAACTTACTGTATCAGACTGTGCTCGGAGATCATCAAAAAGCTGTTGGTACTTCAAAGCTGGTGTTTTACCCTTTGACTGGATAAGCTTCCTGAGGGCTTGAGCCAACTCCTCTTTCCGCTTACGAGCTGTTGCACTCATGCCTTATTAAAGAAAACACCTTTTAGAAATTAACTAATGGTGACAGGTTAAGTTTCATTTAAAAATTACAAAAGCCCAACAGTATCCCAGCTTTAACACTCTGGAAACACAAACCTGTCGTGAGAATGGATATGTCCACAATTCCAGTCCTTGGATCAGTAGCAGATTGTTTCAGTGCTTCCCGATGGAGGCGTTTTGCTTCTTCTACATCAATTGTTTCAACTTTCTCCGAAAAGCGGATTTTGGCATGTGCCTCTGCCAGTCGGATCAGAGACTCAAGTTGTCGAGGATATGCAGAAACCATTCCCCTGCCACTACCAATCTTCCTCATGTCCACATATGCCTGAAAAGCAGAGAGCCATTAAATACTTCAGTAAAGGTTGTTCTCATTGTTTTCAGAGTCCCCTTCATGCTCCACTTCTTATTTCAGAATACCAGCAATTCTGTATCTGCTCATATACTTTCACAATTGTTCTGCAACAAAAAATAACCACATCACATAGAATTAATTTCCATTATAAAGCGATTAAGCCATGATAATTAACCAAGTTTTTAATCACTTTGAAAACGCAGGACTTGTCTTACATGATTGTACTTTTGTCTGCAATGACACATCTATTTTGTTACCGTAGAATTTTGCTTTTTATGCAATGGCACCGAACCAACACATCTGAAAGCTAAATATTACAGTGCAGAATGACTTCTGTACTGATCCTTCTTTCCTTCTAAATGCTGGTGATTTTCAGAGATTTTTTGAAGTATCTTCTAGAAAAGCTGCATGCAAATAGAAAGCATACATACTAGAGGATTTTGCCATTATTACAAGTCTGGAAAGACAGAGTATTCTTCACAACAACTCTTTTACCTCAATAAGGGCTTGGCTTGCTTCTTCACTTAACCTGGGATTTACATAACAACGAGCATATGCAATGTAATCCCTCAGTACTGCCATATCCATGTACTCCTCCTCCATCTTTTCTTCACTGCGGTAGTACAGGGAAATCAAATGACGAGCAAGACGTCTGTCATAAGCTTCATCACGTGGATCCAACATTAAAAAGATCAAGTCAAATCTGAATGGGGTAGGAATCCAGTATTAGCACACATATTTTCTTGCCATTTCAAGTAGTTTAAAGGTTTCGACTTAACAATACAGGTAGATGTCATTTCACCATTAATTCCTACTCTGTAGGAGTTTCTCTATTAAACTGAAAAAAAAAAAAAAGTTATTTCTAGAATTCTCAAAGTACATCACAGTGGATTTGCTTTTATCCTACAGACCTGAAACTTTGAAAGTGAGATAGATTCTGCAAAATACATATTGGATGTTGAAGGCTGAGTTTTTGTTTTCTTAAACCCCAAAACAACACACACACAGACACAAAACAGTTGACAAATTAAAAAAAAAAACATACATACCACATACACAGAACAAACTTGCCCTTAAGAAACTGCCCTGAAAGGCAATAGCAAACGGAACATACCTATACAGTTATTTTATGCATATAAAGACCATAAGAAAATAAATATATGTCTAAATAAACATTTGCCGTTAATCATGAAGAATTTTTTTATATTACAAAATTATAATTCAACTACTCTCAACTCCAGACAGACATGAATAATATATTTTTAGCCAGCTGATTGTGTATTTTCATAAGCTCAAACCAAAAAATGGTGGAACTGAGATACTGCTCAAGCCTAGTTTCATTCCATACACCTGTACTAAGGCAGTGGCTAAACTTGACAGTTCTTAACTGAAATATAAGCAATAAGTGTTCCCAGAATATCCAGTATACCATCAGTGTACATCAGATTTCCAGTTAGTGTGGAAATTCCTCACAAGATAAGCACATAAGTTCATTTTCTATCAACAGACACTAAATGTTGCTGTAACAATTATCACCCAAAAGGCCAGCACTGTCATCTCCCCAGCTGAGTTTGACAGAACACCACAGATCTTTATATTCTACCACCTCTACTTCAAGTTCTGTGATCACCAGTGTTTCAACACTAGAAGTTTTATGAAACTAGGAAAAACATCCTGAGTTTTGTTGAAGTTATTAATACTAGAAGTTCTAGAACAACTCTTTTCTAGGAGAAGACTATGAAACAACAGGAAAAAAATAACGTAGAAATAAAGCCATCACAGACATCTCATGACATCTTCTGTTCAAGGTCAACACAAATACTAAGAGGCAGTTCTCTACTCACATAGAAGCTCTAAGAACAAATAGCATTTAAAGTAAACACTATAAAACTTTTCCACTATGCTACAAAGAATACAATTAGTCTATTATACTATATTTAATTTTCACAACTATAACATCCCATTAAAATGAGACATGCAAGCAGAAGTTCAGTACCTTGACAACAGCGTATGAGGAAGCTGAATATTTTCAATAGTTGTCTTTTTTGGATTCCACTGTGATTCTATAGGGTTAGCTGCTGCTAGGATAGAGGTACGAGCGTTCAGTTGGCAAATAATTCCAGCCTGTCAAAATGAAAAACACTTCTGAAATCACCCACAACTATGTGCCACCAAAACTATTTCTCCCTCAACTTCAAGAGATCACCAGTTATTAAGTGGATTCTGTAGTAAAAAACCTGCAGTGCAAGAGCGTTTTAGAGTGAAGCAAGAACAAAACTATCTGCAACTACCAGAGTTTGCTGCAAAAGCTATATACTTTTGTAAACAAGTTACTGCATGACTGACAGCTGACCCACTGACACCAGGAAAGTGTAATCCTTTGTTCTTCTGGTAGCTTTTCAAGTGTCAGCTGCCTGGCAACATACCGCGCTTGGTGTAATGAACCTGGAATCACAGGGATGCTTACCTTTGCTATGGAGAGAGTCTGTTGTTCCATGACTTCATGTAGTACTGATCTTGTGCTTTCATTCATTTTATCAAACTCGTCAATGCAGCAAATGCCATTGTCACTAAGTACCAGAGCACCTGTCTGAAGAACCAGTTGCCGTGTTTCCGGGTCCTTCATCACATACGCAGTAAGGCCAACTGCACTTGAGCCTTTGCCAGACGTATATTGCCCTCGAGGAACCAGGTTATACACATACTGGAGCAGCTGAGATTTACTAGTGCCAGGATCACCACAGAGAAGAATGTTGATCTCGGCACGAAAATTGCCTCTTCCTGTGTGGGTAAAATCCTTTCTTGATCCACCAAAAAGCTGAAGCAGAATACCCTACAAAAACATTCTTTTTAAAAATCAAAACTTCACTTCTTGTGTAGTTAACAGAGCAAAGCCAACTGTTTAACTGAAACATCTACTGAACTGAACACTCCTAAAATTAACTCAGATATGGAAGAAAACATTTAAACTGCTTACAAGTCTTTAAAAGGGCTTCATTCTTTACAGACATCCTCAATTCCAGTTAATTACAAACATATAGTTAAAAGTTTAAGTCCTACAAATTCAGCTTATAATTAAAAGTTTCAAATTAAATTTGTTCCAAATTTATCTTAGAGCTTATATAAAAAAAACTTTTTATAACAAATTCTGCTGACAATAGGAAAACCAGAATATACTACTGCTTTCCCTAACGCTCTGTTTAATCTAGGACCAAAGTACTGCTACCTCTTTTGTTATCACTACCTAAGTGCCACATTTGTCAGCTTTTTAGTCAAGACTATTCAAATAAAATGCTGTTATCAAGATGCTGCAGGAGAACCGCTTTACTGCATTCACATTACTTAAGTAAAAGTTCTTTATTTGCCCATAAAGCTGAAGTTTAAGGTCTTCAATTTCATCAAAATTTACTAACACTTCCTCCTTTTTACTTCCTAAGGAAAGCAGCGTTAATAAAGAAATAAAAGTAACATCCTGAAAAGCCCATGGCATTTTAAGACTACTCAAGATAGTTTTCTGAATTTTGAAGCCTCATGGAATTTTTATAACCAATAATTAAAAATGCTCTTGCATATAAATATGTCTTACAAGAGAAATACAGAATTGTTCACCTTTTTGATATCTTCATGCTCATAGATACTTGGGGCAAGTGCTGAAGCAAGTCTTTCATATATGTCTGCTTTTTTAGAAAGCTCTTTTAGAATTGCCACACGCTCCTCTGTAAACATTTTTTGCTCTGTTTCCTCATCAACACCATGCAGGCGTTTTGCATCCGTCTTGCGATAGTGTATGACATCAATGTGGGTCTTATAGACAGATTTTACATTGCTGACTCTTGGATTAACTCGAATTGGGACTGCCCTGTAGATACCTAAAAGCAATTTTTAATCACAGCATTAGATATGAAGAAACACGGTAATTTCAAAACCTGAAGGGTTTACATGTTCCCTTAAAAAGTAAAGCTATTTTTTAAAAGCCTGAATACTTTAATCAGATTATTTCCTGGTAAAGTAATGTAGAAGTTAATGGAACATATTTAAGTCATCTAGATCCCAATTTTTGCAGGTACATGTGTTTAACATTCCTATCACAAGTGTTCCAAACAAGAAAATGCTTAAAATTTTTTGAAAAAAACAAACAAAAACCAGCAAGACTTGATGCTTTTAAAAGTCCTGCTCTGATGCCTGAAGTCAGTATTTCCCTTTTTTTAAGAAGTTTAATAATACATTTCTAATGCATCTCTAGCAGTGCAGCAGTTGTTTCAAAACTAAGCCTTTTATAAACATGTGGTGGTGGTATCACAAGACTTATTCTATGTTACCACTCTCCTGGCAGCAGACACTACTTAAAGATACTGCCTTTTCCTCACCTACATTCTCAGAATTACTGAATCATCAGGGTCGGAAGGCAGCTTTGAAGATTGTCTAATCCAATCATGGGTTCACACTAGAGTCAAGTAGAATAGGTCACTAAAGGCTGTGTCCAGTCAGGTTTTGAGTATCTCTAAGCATGGAGACTCCACAGCCTCTCCAAGCAACCTGTGCTGGGGCTTGACTACCTGAACAAACAAAGTTATCTTATGTCCAACTGGAATTTCCTGTATTTCAGTTTGGTGCCCACTGCCTGCTACTGGGCACCACTGAGAAAGAGTCCAGCTGTCTGCTTGACACCACCATGCCATCCCTACCAAATCAGGTACTTCTAAACACACTGATAAGATTCCTCCTGAGCCTCCTCTTCTCCAGGCTAAGCAGTCCCAGCTTTCACGCTTTCCATTTATGACAGAGGCTCCAGTTACCATCACGGGCCTTTGCCAAATTCACTCCAGTATGTTCACGTGTCCCTTGTACTGGAGAGCCCAGCACTGGACATAGCACTCCAGGATCACT
Organism: Apus apus; assembly: GCF_020740795.1. Classification (NCBI taxonomy): domain Eukaryota; kingdom Metazoa; phylum Chordata; class Aves; order Apodiformes; family Apodidae; genus Apus; species Apus apus. Next base: position 113,668,884 of record NC_067283.1, on the reverse strand, counting down.
GGAGCGCTCCCTTGACCTGCTGGCAACAAGCCTTCTAATGCAGCACAGGAAGCTGTTAGCAACAGTCATCTGATCTATCAAGCACTGCTTCCTTCCAGTTTTGCTTTCGTCTGCAAGTTTGCTGACAGTGCACTATGTCCCATCATTCAGGCCATCAGGGATTAAGTTCAACAGCGTTTGGTCCCACTATTGACTCCTGTGGTACACCCATGGTGACCAACCTCCAGCTGGACTTTGTACCACTGATCATAATGCTTTGATCCCATCTCACTGTTAACTTATCTAACCCAGGCACTATCAGCTTGTCTACAAGGATGTTATGTAAGATAGTGGATGACAGCCTTGCTAAAGTCAAGGTAAACAACATCCACTGCTCCACTATTTCACTGTAGAAGGTTGTTATCCAGCATAAATCCATGCTGACTACTCCTAACCATCTTCTTGTTCTTCATATGGTTAGAAATGGTTTCCAGGATTATTGGCTCTTATCTCCTTTCCCAGGGATCAAGATGAGGTTGACTGGGCTGTACTGACCCAGGTCTCCTCCTTGCCCTAGGAGTGACGTTGACTTTCTTCCAGCATCTTAGCCAGTCATCATGACTTTTCAAAGATAACTGTGTGGCCTTGCTCCTTCAGCCATTGCAGTTGCATCCCATCAGATCCCCTTATAGACAGCTGAGTGAAAAAGGAGGATGCAAATATTCAAACAGAATTTTACCTGTGACATTAACTCTGTCACCTGGCTGAACTTTATCAACAAGGTCATTGTGAGCAAACAGCGCAACTGTATGTGGGGTCTGTCCAGCCGGCATATCTTCAGGAGATTCCTGCAGTTTGATCTAGAAAAAAGATTTCAGTTGTAGTTTCAAAAACACAAAGCTTCTCCACAGAGCATACAACAGAATCTTCTGTTAACACAGTCTTCAGCATAATTTTAAATAGGGAACATTGCTCAAGAAATGATCCCACCCAAACAGCAAAACTGGTTACTAATAAAACGGTAGGATGAAAACGTGAATTCTGCTGGTTGCTACTGGTATGGCTAAAATGCTCTAGAATACAAGGCTCATCTAGTCCATTCAGACAGAAATGGACATAGCATATATTACGGGGCTTCCACAGGGAAATGTTGAGATACTTACATACTCAATTTCATCCTCTGAAAGTCCATCTTCTCCAAAGTAGACTTACCCTTTCATTCAGTTCTTTCAACCATGTTCAAAACACTTTCCTTTTCAGAACATTCAGTTGCAAGATACATGCATGCATGCTGTTGGTATTAGGGGGGCAAAAACTAGAAACCATTTTATTTTAGCCACTGCCTAAAGCCAACATACCATCTGTTTGTCAGAGAACATGGATCGATTGTGAATCAGTGCCATACTGTGTGTTGTGTTGCAGTTCTTGCACACTGATGGTTCAGCAATCCTGCCACGATCGATTTCTACTCTGGTGGTGAAAGCGCAAACCTGGCATTTAAAGAATGCTTCTTGCATCTCAGGAATTAACTGGGAGCTTCTGATGACCATACCACTGATGGTGATAAGTTGATCAATATCTGCAAAATGTAGAGGCTCGTATCATGACTTCATACTCTTATAATTTAAAATAACCTTCAAAATTTCATGTTCCGTTAATTTTAGGTCGGAGGTAGACATTTGGTTAGGTTCTAGTATTTTGTTTAAGACAAAGCAAAAAGAATCATAAATGTGTAGTACAAACATGCAAATTTACAGGCATGTTTAAACAAAAGGCAGAATCCTTAACACTTGAAGAACTAAGAATTTGAGTAACTGATACCAGGAAAGACTTCCTTTATGGGTAGATTATTTTGCATTTTGGCTCTAAAGCATTTGCTTCTGAAACAGAATTACACAAATGAAAGACATGGGTCTGGATGAACCACAAATACAGTTTTATATGGTCTTCATGTAATTCTATGTTAATATTAAATAAATTTATAGCAATCCTAAAGATTCTTTCCTTACATGGTAATCAAAAGTTTACCTTCAGGGTTTAGACTTCTCATATTCCTAGTCTTCAGTGCATTATATGGCCTTACTTGAATCTGATGTTCTAATATTGAATCAGGGTAACGATCAAAAAAGATCTCATTGGCAGCCATGTCAAATGTTGGGATAACTTCCTGTATGAAATAGTTAGAAATGGTAAAGCTTAGAAGTTTAAAAATAATTTTAAAATTATTTTTAAAAAAATAGAATATTTTTGCATAAAGCATTTTACGTGCTGCTGATCAAGCAGGAGTGACTAAAAGTTATACCGGCTAAGCATTTTCCTACATAACAGAAAACCTGCTATTTAGATCAGGTGTACTCATTTGAGTATTGCAAAGAAAAGAAGATACGAGACTCCAGACACTGCAGTTTACCAGCCAATTTTTGCTTGCATGAGGTACCCGCTGTACTATCTACACTCAATTAATATGAAACGAGACATTTTATACAAAGTAAAATAAAGAAGCCACAGAAATTACACTGAACGTACAAAGTACACACTGCATTTAAACAAACACATTCAAAGCCAGAAATACAAAAGAGCCATTTAAAAACCAGAAAACAAGCACACTACTTCACCTGAGGATAGCAGATCAGTTGCCTGTAAAGATTTTCATCAAATGATCTTAGATGGTCACAATTTACATTCAGGAATGGTTCCCCAACCATATTAATCTGCAAGGTATTTGAAAAGAAATCTTTAGCTCAGTGGCACACGAGACTTAAAAAGAAAAGTCAGATTTCACTGTGCTGCAAGTACCTCTTCAAGTCGTTGCATATAGCGTGGCTCGTTAAGGTCCAAGCCAATGTCTTCATCCTCCTTAGCCAGCGGATCAATAAAACGCTGAAGAAATCTCTGGATGTCAGAGGTAACAGGAAGACAGAAGGGAAAGATGAACAGAACTGAGTTGTGCAGACACCTACTTTGTGTTAGGTTCAACTAATATTTGTTTAAATTAAACTAGCTTTTGGTTTCAAGAAGGGAAAAATAAGTTGTTAACCTACCTGGAATTTTTCTTTGCATGAGGCAACATTAACATCTGTTCCCCAAATAACAAGCTTTTGTCCAAGAGACTGCTCGGTTGCAATCGGATCCTCAGTTGGCTGTGTGGAAACAAATCAGGCATATGCAAATATGTGTATGGCTGTTTAAAAAGAAGTTGTCAGATGTCTGAGACATCTACCTACCCCATCTGAGTGTAAATCAACTTGTCTGGTTTTACGGACAGACCCGAGATCCGGCCTCTGCCTGACCGGCGTCCCTCGTACACCACTTCGTGGAGTACCCTCCACCCTGGAGCTGGGGGTGCCGTAAGTCAGAGGTGAACTGATATCGAAGTCAAGAGGAATAGCTACCAAGAAAAAAAAGAGTTTTATTATGATTATAAAGAATTTTACACTTAAAACAAATGAGAATTCAGCCTCTGCATTTGTCTCATCGTTCTTTAGTGCCATAAAACGAGTAGCATCAATCAATTTCAGTGTTTTGTTAAAACAGGAAAAATAAAGATAATTGTGAGTCTACTTAGAACTTCTCTTTGCATTAATATGTTTTCCCAAAGACCCAAAGTTCTTGTAAAGCTTTGCTAGAAAACTTCAAAGCAGTACTGCATTTAAAAACTACACTGGTGTTCAAGCATAAAAAGTAAAAATGTAGCATTTTACATTAAATTTTTTTTTCATTATTTTTGGGGCAGTAAAACAAGCAACAGGGCAATTACCAGATGCTGCCATTAAAACCCAACCTACTTATAAAAGCAAGAAAGGGCTTTTATGGCAAACAAACTAATTTCTTCTGCATCAATAATTTCATTGGTTTATCTTATTTTTCCTAGAAATACATAAAAGAGTAAGATATAATTAGGGTTGTTCAGCCTGGAGAAAAGAAGGCTCCAGGGGGACCTCATAGCAGCCTTCCAGTGCCTGAAGGGGCTACAGGAAAGCTGGGGAGGGGCTTTTCACAAAGGTATGTGGCAACAGGACAAGAGAGCATGGTTTCAAACTGAAAGAGGGCAGATTTAGGTTAGGATTAGGAAGAAATTCTTTCCTGAGGGTGGGAAAACACTGGCACAAGTTGCCCAGGGAAGTTGTGGATGCCCCATTCCTGGAAGTGTCCAGGGTCAGGCTGGATGGAGCTTTAAGCAACATGGTCTAGTGGGAGGTGTCCCCACCCATGACAGGGGGCTTGGAACTAGATTATCTTTAGGGTCTCTTCCAAGCCAAATCATTCTATGGCTCTATAATCCCCGATGTATATTCTCACTACAGTTTGATGCAACAACAGCAGATCTACATCCCTGACAGCGACGGCATTCCTGTACTCTCGGCCATGCTAAACCCAACTCAGAAACTTGAGACAGAAACCAATTCCCAAGGCTGCTCGCCGCACTGCGGCGGCCCCCGCGGGGGGCAGCGCCTGCCCGGGCCCGGCCTACCGGAGTGGCGGAACTGCGGCGGGCTGGAGAAGAGCGCGTCGGCGGCGCCGGGGCTCTGCGCGTCGGCGGGCGGGGAGGTGGGCATGGGCTGCAGCTCCCCGGTGGAGGTGGAGTCGTCGGTCCGACGCTTCTGCGAGGGAGGAGACCGAGCATCTTGTGCTGCAAGACACAAACAATCCGCGTTTACATCGTCGCGCCAGCGCCGGGGGAAGGCCGAGGCACAGGCACGGCAGCCCGGAGCACGCCTCCGGGACAGACAGACGGCTCGGCGGCTGCCGGGCAGCGGAGCGACAGCCCGCCACGCAGCCGGCACAAGCCCACTCCTCCCGGGGGCCGGCCTGCACCCTGCCGGGGTGCCGCTGGCTCCGGCTCCAGCCCCGGCCGCCCGGCCCCTTCCCCACTTACGAGTCGAGGGGTTGCTGCCCCGGCCACGCTTGCCGCCGCGTCGGCTAGGGGTGGAGGCGGGCGACGACATGGCGCTGCTGCCGGCGGGGGCGGGCGGCGAGAGGGGAGCAGGCGGGCTGCCTCCGGCCGGGCCCCGGGCCGCAACAGGCGGGTCTCCCGCTCCTCTCCCGAGGCAGGCCGAGCGCGCAGCTCCCGGGGGAGAGGGGCAGCAGCCCGCGCTCCCACCCGCCCCGCGCCGCTCCGCGCCAAGCCGCTCGCCTGCGCGCGCTCTCGCGGGCTTTCTGGCCAATGGCGGGACGCGATGGCACCGGGAGCGCCCAACTTGGGCAGACGGGGGGGGGGATGCGGAACGGGAGCGGGAAAGGAGGGGGAAGGTTAGCCCTCCGAGCCCCCTGAGGTGAGGGTGGTGCCCCGCTCGAGCTGCGGCAGAACGGACGGAAAGCGCCGCAGGAGCTCGTACCGCTGCGAGGCGGGGGCTGCCCTCAGCAAGGGCTCATCCTCCCCCGGGCCGGAGTGGGACCGCCCGCGCCGGCCGAATTTCGCGGCAAAACTGCTCGCGGGGCCGCCGGGGAGGCGGGAGCAGCCCATTCTCCGCGGAGGGGGGCGGGAAGCTACCGTTGTCTGTGCGTGTACGTGGAAAGATGTCTCTAAAGCCTCTTCCCTGCCGCGGCCCGTCAGACCGTCGTGCTGCCCCCTCCGCTCGGAATGGTCTGGCCGAAAGCTACGCGCGTTTTCCCTGCCTCCAAGCGCACCATTCCTGATGCCCCGGCGTGTGCCTCCCGCCGCCCCCGCGCGGCTGCCCCTGTTGGGTCCGACCGGGGCCGGGCCCTTCCCGCCGCTTCCGCCCGCACCCCGCGCCGCTGCCGGCCGGCCTGGGGCGGGATGGCGGGGCTGCAGCAGTGCCTGCTGCAGCTGCACCGCTGCCTGCAGCCCGGCGACGCCGCCAGCGCGGCCCTGCACGGCTACAGCCTGCTCCGCAGCCTGGGCGAGACCTGCCTCACCGGCCCGGCGGGCAGCGCGCAGGGTGCGCCCTCGGGCCCGGCCCGGCCGCAGCGGGGGGCGGCGGCGGCAGGGGGTTGGGTTGTGGGAGGGATGGGGGGTGTTTGTCTCAGGGGTTCTGGGCGACCCCGGGGGCGGTGGTTGCCTCGCTGGTGTTTTTAAAACAGCGGTTTCCCAGCCTGGGGAGCGCTTGTTCGTGGTGGAACGGGCAGCGGACCGCTGGTCCTGCGGGGCGGCTCTGCCCGCTCCCTCCCTCGGTGGCTGAACGCGGCACTTGAGGGCTGCTGGCGCGACAGGAAAGGTTGATTTCCGGGGGAGGGACGGCCTGTTGCCCCAGATGTCCGTTTCACTTGGTAAAAACACTTCACTCGTGCCCCTCTTTGCCGACCTGCCCACGCGTGGCTTTCCCTCGGCTCTGAGCAGCCCCAGCCTGAGGTCCTTGGGGAGGTCAGAAGCACCCGCACGAAACTCTGCTTTTCCTGGGGACAAACCTCACTCCCGTCCGAGGCGTTGAGGCGTTATTCCTCTGTACAAGCCGAGCGGTGTCCAGCCCTGCCTGCTGTCGAACAGAAACCCACCCCCTGACGGGTTTGTTTTGCTTCCCCGCAGCGCTCCACCTGTCCCTGGTGTTTTCCCAAGAGCATGGCTTGCTGGTCTTTATCTACAAATCCCTCGGCATCGAGGAGGCAAGTTGGTGAACGTTCGTTTTTAAAGAAACATTGAGATAGTGCTGTATGAACAGCGTCTTGTCTTATACATGTGAAAACTTTTTGGTGTTTTGCTTTTCAGTTTCGAGATTGCAGGGAAGAAGCATTGAAGTTTCTTTGTGTCTTTATGGAGAAAGTCGGTGACAAAGTTCATCCTTATGCTTGTAATATTAAGGTGGGTCAAAAAAAATTATTTCCTAAACGTCTTCACCAAATGGTTGAAACAGTTCCTCTTGAGTGTCGTGTGGTAAAATATTTTTAACTGTCCTTCACCCCTCCCAGTCCACCTTACCCATCTGCAGTGTTTTTGTTAGAGCTGGAACAGCCTGTTTGGTACAAGTTACAAAAAATACAACAGGGAAGTGTGAAATTTGCTTCAGCTGTAGAATAAATTTCATGTGTGTCTTTGCAAAATACAGTAGTTACTTATATTGAAAATATTTCTGATCATTTTTTATTTATACAGAGTAAATTCATGGGTTTAGGTGTAGTATTTTAAATATGGAGAAATTGGTGTAAAGTACCATATCCCTAAAAATGAGGTTCTTTGAGTCTAGATTGCTGAATAATACTGCTTTGCATAGAAATGCTTGAGTGCACCATGACATTTGCTGACCACAAATCAGTAGCTACATATTGTAAAGAATGATGGCATAGAGGTGGAAAATTTGCTATGTGTGCCTTTTATTCCAGAAACTATACTTTATTTGCTTGACCCAAGATTTGTTAGGGCAGAAAATGCTACAATGTTGTAATTGATGCCCCCTTTCGTGACTGAATCTTTTTATTTTTTTAATCTTTTTAGACACTTTGTTAGGAAAAGATACTTTAATGTAGATTAAGACATTGTTATCTTTACATACGAGTACTTAAGCTCCATTTTCTTTCCTATCTAGCAAACTTGTATTAGTGTTTATACAAAAGAAAGGGCAGCAAAATGTAAAGCCCCAGCTCTGGAACTTCTGATTAAGGTAAAATACATTTTATAAATCTCTGTTCTTTCTAGAAATAGTAGAAAATCTTTTGCTATAGTTTTGCTATATTGTGAAGAAAATCTCTAGTGTACAGCGTCAAGAGAATATTAACAGTGCAACATTCAGATGTGAGTCAGAGGTATGTTTTAAGATCAGGATGTCTTTGATATCCCTCCAATAAGTTGCTTAGATGTGAGCATGTCATTCCTTCATCTGCTAGAGCAAGACGTAGGTGTTTCGGGGTCAGTTGCAAAATTTCTCTGTACCAGTTTATTATGGTTCTTTAAGGATAATTTTTATATTTCTTTTGTGTTCTTACTCTAAAATATTATGTATCAATAACTAATCTTATCATACATTAGGTACGGCGTATGAAAGGTGTAGAGGAGGAGAAGGGCTTTTTTTCAGAGTTTTATTACTGTGTGAGTCAGTAATTTCATAATGTGCTTCCTTAGAATGCGTTAGGCCCTGGTTTTGCAAATACTTTTGTACCTGTTTGATTTTGCTTAGGAGAAGCAAAACTCCCTTCAGAGTTAGTTAGTTCTATGAATTAGGTTGGCTTTATAACAGCAGGGAGAGAAATAAAGTTTGATGAAGGCTACTGCAGACTTGCTAAGCGTCTGCTCCTGTCTATATATATATTTTATATATATATAAAAAATTATAATTATACTGTGTGTTTTATCTGTATATAGAATGTATTATATAAATGAAAAATACACATTTTATATATGTGCACATATAGGAAGACAGTTTTGTTGTTAAAGTAGATGTCATGTCAACACACTCTTTCCTGGACCAGTTACCTCAAATCTCTTTCATTAAATAGCATACTTAAGCTGATGTTACACGTATGGATGGTGTTTCTACTTAAACCAAGTGGTAGTGTAGTAATAGTGATGATTTTCTTACATTTCTTCTTTTTTTTTTTTTTTTTACTTTAGTTGTTGCAAAGTTTACGACGTTCCTGTCTGATGGAAGAAATGAAAATTGGAGAGATATTTAATAAATTTTATGGGGAACTTGCCACAAAAAGTAGAATTGCTGATACAGGTGGGCTTTAATTTTTCTGTCACTGTCGTTTTTTTTATTTACACTCAGTTTTTGTTGGCTTGTATGGAAATACATGGAAACGTATAATTGTTATTCCAATGACAAATGTGATAAAAAATGGTAGCTGTCATGATTTAGAGCTAGTAAAATTTGTTCAGGTCTTCTGATCATGATCATGCAATCAGGGTTTAGCAGACCTGTATATATGTATAAGCTAGCATATGGGAGAAAAAAATATAATATAATTTAATTTATTAGTGGCAATCGATACTAAATTTAAACACAGGTCTTGTCTAGGATTCCCAGCATAAAAACATATTTTTATGTCTAATCTGTTATTATTAGTCCCTAAATGCCTAAATACTTAGAATAATTCCAGCTTTCTTGTCACTAACCAACTTAACTTTGCTAGGCTTTAAGTTTTTTGGGTTTGGTTTTGGTTTTTTCCCCCCCACGTTCAGTGCTAACCTGGTGTAGCTGTTCCTTTGAAGTTACTCTTACACTTGTTTTATAACTATACACACATATTCCTTGGTAACTTTGAACCTTAAGGGTAGTCCTGGTCCCTTCGTTGGAGGCTCTTATCAAAAGCAGAGGCTGTCAGGCCCTGTCAGAGTTCATGTAAATGCCAGCTCAGTTGCTAAAGCTCTTTGTAACTTTATTCCAACCCAAGCCAGTTTTGTCCTCAGAGCTGCAGTTTGGTGTGATAGTTCCTGCATTGGTTTCCCCTAACATGAACTCATCAGTTCCTGCCTTATGTTATTTATGATTTTAAGGAAACTAATATGAGCTCTAGTTGGATCATCGTGGCTAGTTAGGTCTGAAACCTTAGCTTGGCAGGTCTAGACCTCACAAAACTTGCTCTGCCTGCATAGAAGCCTCTAGTCCAAGCTCAAGCCTAGAAGCTTCTGCTGGCTGGTGGCCTTAGCCCTGATGGTACTTAGAAGACCCAGCATCATCTCAAGGCCAGCAGCAAACTTGGATTAGTGTAAATGCTTCCTCAGTGGATAGGGCCTTTATTATTAATTTTCTAAGCCACATTTAAAAGCAGTGTGTTTAACTTATTAATGTGAAAGGAGGATGCATCTCACATCATATTATGTAGATACAGATGTACATCTTAAAGAGATGTTTCCCACATGCTAATTACCAATTAAAATCCTCAGGAATGGTTGCAAGTTACTCTGGAATTGCAATGGAAATGTCAGAGTAATTATTTCAGTAATTAATATTTAATAATATTAAATTATGTTTTAGTACTGGAGAAGATTTATGAGCTTTTGGGAGTTTTGGGAGAGGTCCAACCTAGTGACATGGTTAACAACTCTGAAAAACTATTCCGAGCTTATTTAGGAGAGCTTAAAACACAGGTATGATTGGATTTTCATTTTAGACTTGCTTTCTTTCAGACATAGCTTTTTTTTTCTTTTGTTGTGTGTAGCACTGTGTGTTGGAATATTACTGTAACTAGTACAGTTTATAGGGTTCTAACTGGACAAGCATAAATACTTCCTTAAGGACTGTTAAAGTTTGTGTTCTCTGGTTCTGAAAAGCCATCAAAGTAAAAATTCAAGGCCGTTCACTGACAGCAAATTAACTGATTTACTGTGAAAAAAGATGGCATCTGATGATCATTGCAGTAACACCCCAGAAATGTTGTATTGCCATGCACTAGTAGTTTCTGACTTGAGCTGTAATAGCTGCCAAATCCTTGCACTTCAGGTAAGTATCACAGTTCTGCTGAACTTTACTTTCCTATATTCTGCACTTTTAATATGTTAGTCTGTGTTAAGTTTTGTTACAGTTGGTTTTGGTGGAATGTATTTTATGCTTTTCAAAGAATTTATTATGCAACTGTAGTTAAACTCCCTCCCAAATGATATGAAACTTCTGAGTAGGAGAGGTTTCTGCCAACTTGTGTTCATAGAGGTGGGTGCTGACATAACTGTATGAAGTTGGAATATATTATTTTATCTACACTTCTAGGAACTGGGAAGCTTTGATGTAAATTTATCTTAGCTTGGGCATAATACTTTTTTTCAATTCCCGTGTTTTTTAGATGACATCAGCCACAAGAGCACCTAGGCTAGTTATTGTAGCAGGATGTCTGAGGGGACTGGCTGCCCTCATGTGCAACTTCACCAAATCTGTGGATGAAGGTACGTTCTTTTTCTGTAAGAAAGACAGTTATACAATTTGATATATTTTAGGTGTTATACAGCCAGCAAGCAGTGCCGTTTCTCCCTGTGAACTCAGAATGAAAACTTCCCCCCTGGTAGATGGTTTATGCAAAAGCCAGACCTATCCAGCTTACATGGTCCTTGTAGTCAGTCTTTGTGTGGAGCGGCTTCCATCAATGTGTGGCAGTACATAAACGTTATAAGAGCTATTTTCTAACCAGTGATTGGGCAGCTGTGAGTGCCACATTGAAGCTGGGATGTGCTTTACACAGAGGTGTGTTTCCCTTAGAAGAGACATGTCTGTTTAAACACTGGTATTCAGAAAAAAAAAAATCAATGAATATGGATGTATGTTTTCTTTCAAATTTAAGAGTATTTCAGGAAGAAGTATCTCTGCCTCTGAAAATGAAGTATGTAAGGTTTTCCAGTACTACTTCTTCATTCTAAGCTTTGGGTACAAATATCTCTTGACTTCACTCTACCCCTTGTTTGTCAGTAGTGGAATATTCATTGTATTGTTTCACAGATCCTCAGACTGCAAAGGAGATTTTTGATTTTGCAATGAAGGCAATCAACCCACAGGTAAATCTGTCATGTGTTAATTGTTCCACATAAGTGAATTAGCCTTGATGAAGAGTAAATCAGATATAACAAACTTTTTCTGATGTTACAGGTTGATCAGAAGCGATATGCAGTACATCTAGGTAAGACTGTAAATTGTTTCCATTTGGGCTAGGTGGATAACACACATGCAACGGGGTCTTCTGTCTGGAGTTCTTTATTCTTCTCTTGGATGGCTCTAGTCTTCAGTCTTCTCAGCGGATCAGGGAGCAAAGCTGATGTACTCTAAGTTGGAATCTAAAGAGTTAAACACGTATTTGCTAGGCAAGATCTAATCAGCTTGTGAACAGCAGCAAAACACCTGATGCCATTTGCCCCTCTGGAGTAGTACAAAACCCTGGTATGAGAAGGGAATCGTGGCAGGAGTGAAAATAAGAATGTAGCAAATGAGGAGAAAAAGAGTTGGGCTAAAGGAAAAAAATAGGAAGAGAGAGGGGGGATTTCACTGGGAGAAGGAAAAAGAAACTGGAAACACATTAAGTTCATGAAGAAAATGAGAAGCTGGCCTGTGAAATGTGAATAACTTATGCAGAAATTGGGAAAATGCAGGGCTTGGATACCAGGCCCATGGCAGCTGTGAAGGGCAAAACCTGCTTTAATGATAGTCTGCCAAAAAAAGATTATTAAGGATATTGATATATATATATATTTTTTAATTTGGAATTGTGAAGTTACATATATGCTGAATTCTTTATTTGTCTGCATCACAGTTTGGTGGAGTAGGGAACTTGAGTATATATATGTCTGACCACAGAAACCAAATCTGTGTGAATTGCGTGATCGAGTTTGTAACCAGTAGAGTCCTTTTCTTTTACATCGTTAATGTAAATAAGTTCAGAACACAGCTGAAATTTAAGTATGGGATTTAATGAGAATTGTTTTTAAATTGCAGCTGGTTTACAGTTGTTCAGCTGGCATGCTTCTCAGTTTGGTTCCTTGCTCTTGGACAACTATGTCTCCCTCTTTGAAGCCATGTGTAAATGGTGTGGCCACACAAATCAGGAGCTGAAGAAAGCCAGTCATTCTGCACTAGACTCATTCCTCAAGCAGGTATTTTAAGTTCACTGGGATCTCTGAGACTAAAGCAAAGTTAAATTTATTGAAATAGTGGAGATGTTTTAGTGCTTGGAAGTTCAGTGAATACATTTAATAAATAATTATTTTGTATGGAGTGCTTCATGTTACAAGCTAGTTCTCTAAAGATTTACTGCAGTTCTTTTGTGGCTTTTTTCATGTTTCTGAAAATCCTAAAATTTTTGTGTCTGCCTTACAGATTTCTGTAATGGTAGCTAAGGATGCAGAGCTACACAAAGGCATATTGCAGTTCTTCATGGAGCAGTTCTATGGAATCATCAGAAGAATGGATTCTAGCAACAAAGAGCTGTCCATTGCCATTCGTGGATATGGGCTTTTTGCAGCAGTACGTGCAGGAAATTTTCTGATAAAGCAGTGTATTGAATAGATTTAAAGCTAAGATCCATGTGCCATTCATTTTACAAGTTCACAAGGTGTTTACAAGGCTTTCATAAATGCTCTTGTTTCTGAATTAAGTGTAGAACTTAATTAGCTACACTGTAAAATACCTTGTCATTGAAAAATTATTAAAATGCATACTAAATTTAGTAGGAGCAGTTGCAGAATTGAGAGTTGTGGTTACTTCAGCTTGTCCACTAGTTCTGAAGTAGGAAAAAAAAGGGGCTTCATACACAGTTGTCACCAAACTTAAGGATGTTCTTAATTGCATAGGTACAGACAATACATCACTTGCTCTGTTTGCATTTAAATGGTGGAGTCCAGGCTCTGCAGTTCAGATAGGTTTCCTACGAGCAGGAATCTCAATCAGAACAGCCAAAATGCACTGCTGACTTCAGGACACTAGGAAGTAATCAGTGAAACAACTGCAAATTAAAAATAAACCCCAACAAAGAAAACCACGAAGCTGTGCTTATATATGTATGTGAAGGGCATGTATGTTTGTCAGGAAGCACCATTAATAGCCATCTGCCAGTTTTTGTCAGCAGTAAATTAAAATTGGAATAGAACAATTAATTGAAAGTTCTGTAAAGAAAGGATTACATTTATATATCTGCAGCCTATGTGCTTGATGGTAGTACCCCAACTTTTATGTAATAAAATTACAGATGTTACTTTTTTTATCTCTCAAAACAAAGAATAGGTTAAGTCTCAAAGATTATCTAGAAAAGGTTAGGAAATATGATAGAATAGCTGATTACTGGCTGAATTCTTTCCATCGTGTTACCTTTTGAGCAGAGTGCATTTGTTTTGTAGAATTTTTAAACGTGCTTTGTTGAAACCTAATCTTCCTCTTCTATGGTATGAACTAGAAAGGAATTGAGTTACAGGTATTGTTTCCACTAAAAAATAAGTATTTCAAATTACTGAATTGAAAGGAATTGTTAAAAATAACTGTTACAGAATGCAAGAAGTTAATAAAAATTACATCACATAAATACAGACATAGGGTAATACTGCAGATTTTAATAGGAAAAGGGAATCTTAATGCTTCAATGCACAATCAAAGTTCAGAATCTGGGCTCCTGGGCTAAATGTTAAATAGTTGTAGCCTGTGCATGATAATTGGTTAAGCCACATTAAAGTAACACTTCTATGCAGCTGGGTCAAAATATGGGTGATTATCAGCATCGATAATGCCATATTGAAGATACTTACAGACAAATTCCATGCTTTTCAGGCTGGATTTGAAATGGTGTCACTGCAAGTTCAAGTACTTTTACAGTACATTACACTGCATCATTGAACTGTTACTTTGGTTCATTGCAGATACTGTTTCTCATTGTATTAAGTAGAATAATTACAGTTAATTTATTCACATGTATTGATTTCCTGGAAAAAAATGAAATATTATTTGAACTACGATGCAGTGAAGATCTGGGTGGATTTTAGTGCTACAGCATGGGTTTGCTTGTTTGTACAAAGTTGCTAAATGATTGTTTTATTTTCTCTCTTCAAGCCTTGTAAAGCTATCAGTTCTAAGGATGTTGATGACATGTATGTTGAGCTCCTTCAGCGTTGCAAGCAAATGTACCTCACAGAAGCAGAAACAATAGACGACCATCTGTATCAACTGCCAAGTTTCCTTCAGTCCATTGCAAGTGTGATATTCCATATAGATACAGTAAGTGGAGTATTCGAACTACAGGGTTTTGTTGGTTGGTTTTTTTAATGTGGATGGGGATGTATAAGAAGGTAATAGCTGCAAAAATACCTATGATAGAAAGGGGTTCTTTAGGTGAAATATGATGACTTTTAGCTCCTGGGGAATGGGAAAGAATATCAGGAGAGTACTTTATTAGATTAATTTTAATAACGAAAATACACAGAAGATACTAAATGCTACTGTGCATTTCAGGAAAACCATGATAGCCAAATGTAAGTAGGTTTTTATTTCTTTTAGGAAAAGCTATTTATTTAGACCTAGTCTTAGCCTTTTAATGTGACTTGTACTACTCTATAATTGCTTTTTTTTGGTACTGATGCGTTCTTTTGGAACTGGCACATTCTCTGACAATGATACTTTGTTTTTCCCCTGCTGCTTGTATTTCCCCAGTAATTCCCCTGTATTCTAACAAGGGCTTTCTGGATCCTAGCTGCAGCTGGGAAGTAAGGTTGGGGCAGAGAAAAGACTTTCACTCACATTCTGTTTTCAGATTTTTAAGGATGAGCTGATTATACTGCTGCATTATTGTTGCTTAATTAAATTGGTACTTTTCTAATAAGCTTAAGGCTGGAAGCACTAATCTATTCAGGAGCTACTTTCCTAATGTGTTCCAGGAAAATTTCTTACTCTGCTTGCTTTGCTTGAGGTTTTTTGTTCTTGATTTTTTTTTTTCTTTACTTGGTTGCTTTTTTTATATCTAAGATGTATTCACTTGCTAAGTCTTTTATTGTTCTCAGAGCAGGTAATCTTGTAAACTCTTGTAATGAAGTATCTTGCTGAAGTAATTTAGTGTAATTCTTCACGTTGATACTGAGTTACAATCATTGTGTTTGCATGATGTGTTTTTTGGTTTTATTTCTTCTAGATTCCCGAAGTATACACTCCAGTTCTTGAGCATCTAGTTGTTCTGCAGATCAGCAGCTTTCCACAATACAGTGAAAAAATGCAGACAATGTGTTGCAAATCTATAATAAAGGTATTGCTAGCCCTCTCAGGGAAAGGTCCAGTTCTTTGGAGTTTTATTAGCACAGTGGGTGAGTCTGTGATATTAACTTTGTGTGTTTTTCCTGGGGTTGTGCTTTTTTTGTTTGGTTTTGGTTCTTTGTGGGTGAAATAGCCATTTGTGGTATAAAATGAAGCTTTTCCCCATCTGCTAATGGAGGTTCAGGGTTCTCTGTGTTATTTTTCAGTATCCATTATTAGATCACTTAATACAGAAATACATTGAATAGCTGCTTTGGCTGACAGAATGGCTATCATCAAGGGCAGGAGAATATATTTTTGTGATAATCTGT